>NW_023339729.1:3282240-3282401 GCF_004916995.1 Morone saxatilis
AAATATGAATATGAAAATATGAAATAACATAAATTAGTGCGGAAAGTAAATACCAGAATACAAAGGCTAGATGAGTTATAAGCCATTAACAAGTAAAACAACTTAAGGTAATTAATCGTTAATCAGAAGACATTAACATCAGATGGTACTGAAGAAGTGCC
>NW_023339729.1:3282501-3287110 GCF_004916995.1 Morone saxatilis
GGGGGGGGGGGGGGGGTATTCTCTTCCTGTGTCTCTTCATGAACTGGATGTTTTATTTGCGTAGGTGTGCTTGTCTCTCTAGCATGATTGTTGAACTCTGTCTGTAAATGTCTGTTTGTACCATTTTAATGTATTAACATATGTGTGTGTTTACCTTATGAACTGTGTGTCTCTGTGCTGCAGTGCCAGGGGGCTTGTCTGTGGTTCTATGAGGGGGGGGCGCACACTCAGATGTGTCTTTGTTTACTCGCAGCTGAGGCTCTTACACACACACACACACATACACACTCACATAGACTACATACAGAGACACACACAGTGGTCCGTGTGCACTGACTGAGGAAAACATTGTTCCATTAGTCGAGAGTTTGATGTGATATGCGTGTTTCACTGGGGGGTTGGGGGGGTTGAGGACATTCCCACAGTTGGTTTTGCCAAATAGAGCTGCAAATAGGAGCTGCCCTGGTGGGAGGTCATCTTGTTTCCTACAATATCCAGTATGCTCTCTGATTTATCTGAGGCTCAGAGGTTTATACGTGTGGACACATTATTTACCTTACTGTCAGAGCTTTCCCTGGCACTGTGATCAGTCTCAGATCTTTGGCAGAATCAACAGCAGAGTAATCGCCAGCTGATTTCCAGGAAACCTCCTCCGTGGGAACTATTTTGTAAAGTTCATCTTTTAAATTTTTTCCCTCATTCTCTCAGGCCTTCTGTGTCTTTGTTTCTCCCACTTTGGTCTGTGTGGAAATGAAACCATAGTTTCAGACTATCAGTTCTACTTGCAGACAGTCAGGAAGTGGTACAGTCTCTGGACTTCAGTGACTTCTTTGTTGGTTAGGGCTGCAGGTAACAATTACTTTCATTATCAAACTTTCATTATCTGTTGTTTTAATTGGCTGTGTAATTATTTAGTCTATAAAATGTCAGGAAAAAGTGAAACATTTCCATCCCAAATGACACCTGTCACTCAAAGCGGCCGCACCCTTAATTATGCATAACTTTAATACTTAATTTAAACAGTTGAATTATATTAAAAGTCCCCCACCAGTACAGTTGTCATGAACAGGAAAATGAGCTATATATATATATAAATAGACCCAAACCGTTTTTTTGTCCCAGGCTGTAAACATCTTTCAGTTCTTTTTAATATGGGGCCTTATGGAGATTGACTCACTTCTTTAGCCAGCCTCATTTGAGGAACTGCAGCTTTTGTTACTCCCATGTTGTTTTCGTGTTTTCGTTTGTCAGTATAGAGTCTCCATATGAAGTTGATATTCAAAACGCATTAGCAAACCGTTTCCTATTTACACATCTTTACACTCCTTTTAGCTCTGTTTTGGTCGCCAACAACTCCTGATTGACTCCCTGTTCCACTGTTCTTCCCTAGCTAGCCTTTTCCGTTGTTTGTTGTGTTGTTGTAGTGGGTTGATCAGAGCTTTTTTGCTGCTGCTGGATAGAGGTTGATGAAAACTGTAATAATGAATAAAACCAAAACTCTGAGCTGATAGTTAAGGTGGTGATATTCTCTGTAGGCCCACATCACATCACTATGGGTGACCCCGTTCACATTACCTGTAGTCATTTGAGCAACTGTTTATATAAGTAAAAATAAAAAACTTGAATTATGAATTAATTTGAATCCATTTCAGCTTTCTGGCACACTAGTTCTTCAGCTGTCTTCTACAGAGAACATACAACAGTAATGTCACCCAGACACATCTTCCTGTCTTGTCTGTTATTTTGGGAACCAAAAATGGCAGTCAGTGTGTTAGGATTTATAGCTGAAGTTTATGCAATGACAGTGACACCGTTACAGATGTAGCAAACATGATCCAATTGGCAATTTTATTTTGTAGAGATAAAAAGTTTTACTTTCAGTTGTCTGTAAGTGTGCTATCCTAGCTCCCAACTCTCTGCCGTATTTGTCAACTTTCTTTTCATTTCTTTCCTCCCCTCAGCCTGCGACGGTGGGGGTGATGGCTTCCTTCCGGTGTGAGATAAAAGTGCATGTGTGGGCTGATGGACGAACGGAGCATCTCCCCGGTTCGCAAGAGCTGTGAACCTCTGCCAGGAGAGGAAGGGCTGGCCTCATAGTTTTAACCTGGCCGGAGAGATAGCGAGACAGAAAGGAGGAGGGGGAGGGGCAAAGATAAATCATCCATAGATAAAGAAAAAGAGTCAGGAGAGAGAGAGAAACAAAGAAAGAGAAGGCAAAGACTACAATACAGCTGTGGACTTCGAGTCTTACCAAAGCACCAAAGCCCTAAAACTTTGTGTTACGATGGGTGGGAACGAAGGGCAGCTGTGCTGGCTCTGAGGCTCTCTAAGATGGAAAATTAATTATGTATGTATGAGGACATGGGACCAAATTATAGGAAAAAAAAGAGTGAAAATATGAGAGAGGGAGGAAACAGCAGAGACAGGTAATGAGAGGATGGCGGTTCAGTCCAAAAATAAGCTGAGGATTGGAATGAAATAAGAAAGGATGGAGGCAATTATCTGAGATGAAGGGGCGAGGGGGAAAGGGGGTACGAAAAGTGAGGAGGCAGGAAAGTGAAAGGAGAGTGCGCAGAAAGCAAGAAGAGAGTCACAATGAAAGCATTCCAGCAGAGCAGCACCTCTGTAAGACTGGCTGTGGCCAAAGCAGGAATTTCCTCTGGTTGCACCACAGCTGAAGTGTGTTGTTAAACCCACAGAGCTCCGGCCCCTGCAGACGCTGTCCCAGACGTAAACACACACCCTGACGTGAGAGTTACCCAGTCCTGTGGACAGGAACACAACATGGCCTCCAGCACACCGACTGGAAATCTGCCCAGCGGCCTCACGGACAGGAGCGGTAGCTTCTTTAAGGTAAGGCCTGATGGATGGATGGATGGATGGATGGGTGGATGGATGACTTGGCTGACTTTCCAAGGATCACTCAGAGATGTAAAACACATCACTTCCTGTGTACCAAATGTTTTTTTCCTGTAAAAGGCTGACTCAACACATGTTTAGAACGGGAGAAACTCACAAACAGTCGGATGAATCACGCATTACACTGCCCCACAAAACCAAAACCTGGTTGAAACTTTGCTAAGACCAGAATCTGACTTTCTGACATATTTTAACATAAAAAACTAAGCTATACCACATCTAGCTTTGGCTAAAGTTAAATTGACTTACTTCCCCTTAGCTGTTTCCTGTAGTTAAGCCAAAATAATATATTTTTCTCTCTAAAGGAAGTGCCAAGTGCTTGCTTATGGTGGGTTATCCATCCCCCTTCCTCCGGCCCGCAACAAGACGTCAAAAATATAATATAATCCGGCCCACAAGATTGTTTATATTATATATATATATACATATATAAATTATTCATACACATAAACTTCCCCTTCATAAACAAATAAAATAAAATACAATTATATTTAAAGAAGCATATTTTGACAGATGCAATTGTAATATGATTTACAATTAGTGGGAATGATCATTTTTATAATCAATTAAAATCTTCTTTGAAAAAAAATTAAAATCATGATGATGTTATATTTGTTGGGGTCTGTAACAAACAGTTCTTACATCTGGGGAACAAGATTTGTGGGCCAGGGCACCTCTGCAGCACTGCAGTATTGAATTATAATGCTGTTTGTCACATTTTAACTTTATCATAAAACTGCAGCTTCAAATGATTTGAATTTTACACTTGGCCATATTGCGATTTTGATGATTAATTGTGCAGCACTGTCGACACACTAAATTGACTCATACAGGTGTGCAGGATTTAGTGGCATCTAGTAATGTAGTAGCAGATTGCAACTGTGTCGCTTCACCCTACTACAGTGCCCGTCATGAAGATGAACAGTCCTATCTAAAGCCAGTGTTTAGTTTGTCCGTTCCGGGCTACTGTAGAAAACAAGGTGGTTCAACATGGCGGCCTTCGTAGAAGAGGACCCGCTCCCTCAGTAGATAAAATCGTCTCATTCTAAAGTAACAAAAACACAACTATTCCTATATTTGGTGATTATACATTAATGAAAACATACCTATGAATATTATATTCCATTTCTGATAATAGACCCTCCTGAATGTTACACACTGGACCTTTAATAAATGATAGACAGACACATAACACCGTTATTTTTGTCAATGTTTCAGTAGTTAATCTCTGCTACGACTCCAGTAGTAAAGTCTCTATCAGCGGTTGTTTAGTTAAACAAACATTCATATAAAAACCTTTGTGGTTGTACTGTAAAGTAACTAACTTTCAATTACAAAAATGATCTCTGAGCTCTGTGTCTCTAAGGAACTTTTTCTTTTTTTCTTTCTTTTTATGCATTCATAAGAGAATTTATGGGTTGATGCACTCTGGGACTATTTTACCCTTCAAGTTTTTATCTTTGCTTCAAATTCCCACATTATTAGTTCTGACTGAGCACTTTTCTTTATATTGTCAGGAAATGTAATAGAGTATTGATTGATGAAACATAAAAGTGAAGCTGTCTTTCAACAGTTTTCCTTTTCTTTCTGCCATATATCGAAGGAGTGCTGGAAGTGAAGAATGGCAGCTGCACTTGTTGGCAGCCTGACAAACACACTCACAGTAATAAAACTCTCTCTCTCTCTCTCT
>NW_023339729.1:3287210-3307405 GCF_004916995.1 Morone saxatilis
TAATAATAATAATAATATGATAATTGTATTACGTATTTTTTAGGTATAATCACTTCAGTAACAACATCAACATCCATGCATGGTGAGACTTACAAAGAACCTACCTACAAAACACAGTCTAATACAAATAAATGTATTACACGTGTAATATCATTTGGTGTTTTTACTATTATTTAATGTTTTTATCCCAAACATTATGTTATTCTGGAAATGCTAAAGTTTAGCATTTAGGCTACATTGAATAATTCAAGTGATATATGTGCACACCTACCAGTCATAGGTAAAAACATATTGCCGATGATCTGGCTCGCCAAAAAGAGCCAGAGTTGCCATTACTAGCCCCTATTTTTGCACAATACATGTACTTAAATAGGAGGCCTAATCTTCGCCTGTCTTCTGTCAGTCTCTCCCTGATGACTGACCTGGATTACAAAGAAGTGAATGATATACTGCGGCACATATAAATTACAGTAGTTCAGCTACAGCCCTGTTCATTGTAAGCCCCAGCAATGGACAAGTGTAAAAATCTTGCTCTTCTGCAACATTTTGGCAAGCTAGCGGCCAAATCCTGTTGATGCATGCTGTGTCTCAGTAGAAATTTATAGCTCTCACCTGGCTGCATCTTCTAAGTTCACTCGGCGTCTTACAGATGAATTAATTAAACCCACTTTTAAAGCTATAAAAAGACCCATTTAGACCAACAATGAAACAAACACTGAAACTTGTCTCACTTTTAATTTCCTTTGCAGTTTTTTCCATCCTCACTAACTGTGAAAGCGCTCTCTGCATGCGTCTGTGTGTCAAAACCAAACACATAGTTTCCCATTGACTCCATCCATGGCTTTAACAGGCGTCCATGCAGAGAATCACTTACCTCTATACACACACACACACACACACACACACACTCTCACACACACACACACATTCGCAATCTTAAAGGAGCTGAATAAATAACCCTCTTATGTGTGCGTGAGATCTGCCTCTCTGCTTTGGTCTAACTCTGCACCCATGTGTTGTGCAGAGGGAATGAAATCAATGATCAAGAATGGAAACAAACCAGATGAATGAATTTGGGAGGTTGATAAAAGTGAAACACAGACTTCTGTTGTTAAGAGCTTTCCTGAACGTCAGTCATTTTCCTCTAAAAGTCATCAGTGTGAAATAAGGCCTGCATGGGCGCCACCATTAGAGCCCTGAGAAGCACTGTGCCCAGAGCCAGACTTCACTCAACAACTCTTGTGTTCACTGACCTTCATTTCATAGCTCAGGAATTTCCCATGTCTCCTCTGGCCCTAATTTTCATTCATAATTCAATGCCTGTTTCTTAACAGAAGGTAATAAGTATCTTTCTGCTTCTTTCCATGGCCGGATTAATAACTCTTTATGGGGGCCATGGGGCAAAAATGAGCAGTTGGGCCCCTCTCTTGCGGCTGGTTCCTCTAACTCTATGTGCACCCCTTGTGTACAGTATTCTGGAACTGAGGTCTCCTGCAACAATGTCGCCGTCTACCTGTAACATATCCAAAGTTGAATTATGGGTCCTTAAACATCAATTTATTGTTTTTTTTGTCTAGCGATGAAGTTTGAGATTACAACGGCCTCACCTCACCCTCCCATTCCAAGCGTTTAGGAGAAACTTGCGAAAACACAAAAGCCCTATATAGAGCCAACGTTTGGTTTGTCCGTTCTGGGCTACTGTAGAAACGTGGCGGACTAGAAGAGAACCCACTCCCTCTGGAGATAAAAATCTCATTCTAAGGTAACAAAAACATAAAGATTCCTATATTCAGGTGATTATACACTAATGTAAACATACCTTTAAATATTATATTCAATTTCTGCCAATAGATCCTCCTAAATGTTACACACTGGACCTATAGAGAGACACAGTGGAAAAACAAGGGCAGTACATATATGTGACTGTATATATGCACTGTCTCTGCTCAGGTGTAATAATAGTAGCATGTATCAACATGGACCATCAGCTCAACTTCATCAACATCTGAATCTAGCGACCTGGTGAATAATCCCTTTACAGTCTGTAATCATGAATGTAACAAGCAGCTACTAATGGGTCTATCTCTCGTCTGTTTTACAGTTCCTACTGCAGTCTTCATGAACATAACAAGGCTGTTCAGTATGATCACTCTTGAATAAGGACTGATGTGTGAAAAAACTGATTCTGTTTGGTTCATACCAGTTTATTCAGTAAAGTTATTGTAATAAATTAACAAAGTGACAACATAAATAAACAATTTAAAACAATATGTTAATTTGATTTTCATACTTTTCCACAAAAATAACAAACATAAGCAACAATTACATTAAAAAATAGTATATGTGGCAGGTAAATCACAGATTACAAGAGTTCAGGTTCAGTAGGCTCCTTGTAAAATGGAAAAAAAATCAGGTCCAAGATGATTCAAATAAGGCTGCCATACTAGAATTGATCTGCTTTGGTATGCAGAATACTTGTAAAATACTTGACAAAAACCATAGTTTAAGTTCATGAGTAGCCTACAGTATGTTCCCTGACTTTCTGTGCTACACAGTCTTCAAGCACCACATGCTGTTTGTCAAAGAACTGCTGCACAGTAATCTGATTCAACACAACACAAAAGTTTATTTAGAAGTATGCAGTACGTTTGCACTCACAAATTAGATTTTGACACAAGGATACAGGCCTAAAGATAGGTAATAAATAAGGTAATAAAGCAGGACCCATCTTTGGGCCCTTTCTTATAAGTTGTTACTCTGCTTTAATAGCGCATATTCTCAGACAAATGTTCAATAAATTAAATTATTGCAAACGTGTTGACAGTTGGTCCTGGTTGGCCATCGTGCTTTGCCTTTGTTGAATTGATTGCTTCAATCAGGTCAGAATCTGCTTTATTGGCCAATTATGTGTACACCTACAAGGAATTTGAATCCGTTATTTTATTTCTCTCAATGTACATACACAGGAATGCACATAAGTTGTGTTTAATATGGAACAAATGAAAACTTTATAAGCCAGAATTAATCCCTGTCAACAGCTTGTAGAAATTATTTTTGTTACTTTAAAGGGCTGAAAGGACAGAATTTTCCAAATGTTTCCCTCTTTGGGATGCAACCACAGTCTACTTCAGGAGTTTAAACTGACACGGGCTGTTTTTAGAGTCTGGTTTTAGGGTTCTCACTGCTTTTGACAGGAAAAATGACACTCTGCTGCGTGAGAGCGCTGGCTCTTCCTCCAGTAATGGTCAGCTGTCGAGACTCTAATAGCCAACCCTGTCTCCACTAGGGATCAAATTGAGCATCCCCAGTCTGTGTCTGAACTGAACAGTTCTCAGTGCTCCGCTAGCACTAGAACTAACTTGTCGACTCATGTTGTATAATAGAGTTTTGACCTGACACAAAGCTGGGGGAGTCTGTGGCTTTAACTGAGCTGGCTCCACTTAGTCCTGCTAGGGGGGAATTAGAGGGGCCTGTGGTGACTGTGGTCTGGCCTGGAGCCCAGCTGGTGAAGGAAAGTTTGGAAAAGGATGCCTCCAACTGGTTGAAATGTGTAATGGAAGCAGAAACCTTTCATTAAAAGCTGTATTTGTGTATAATTCTTTGTGTTCGCACTAAATAGGCAGAGTTCACCACATCAAAAGAGTAATGGTAATATGACAGATTTTCCATGTATAGTTCATACTGACATACTTTTCCTGATTGCCTCAGACTCCTGGCCTTCGTTATATTGTGCTCTGTGGCCAGATGCAACAATATAATGCGTGAATAGGCTTTGGGAAGCCATCTTCTTGCACTGATTGACCCACATCATCAGTGTAAAGCATCCAAATTCCAACATCTGCTCAGATATGTTCGAGGAGGCTCTGAATCCCTTTGAGAGCTCTAAAATCTGGAATGAGGGAATGTGGAGAAGAGCGAAAAAACCCAAAACAACATGAAAGCAATTAGTTGCCGTCTTTATGTAACCAAGTCATTTTTCGACTATTTTTGCGGACTCCTTTTGCAGGGGAATTGCGTGCTGATGTATCTTTCATTACTCGATCAGAGGTTTTCAAACTGTGAGCGAGGTGGAAGGGTTGAAGAGGGGGAGGGAGAGACATGAGGCAAAGATGCTGCTTGAGGTGAAAGGGACAGGCGCATGCTGGTGTTCTATAAACAATGAGTTAGTTATAGTTTTGACTGCTTATCAGCAGTTCTAGCAGCAGCAGAGGCTGTGACACGCAGCTCACAGAGGCAATTATGGTTCTCACCCAGACTGCTACAGTTTGTGTCAAAACATTGCACACGTCTTTTCTCACAATTTGGTCAAATCTGATGGACGACGTGTCTCCACTTCCTTCCAGTGCACAAAAATGGTGACGTCATTTGGAGCCAGAGTCTGCGCGGTAGTGATCGGGGTTGGATCCCCGGTATGGCGGTCCTGCCCATATACCCTGCAGGCTTGATCATGAGCAGGGCTCAGCTGTCAATCACAATGTCACACTCCCTTTTATTCCATCAAACTTATCAGAGAGATGAACATACATCAGTGTGATAATAACTACCTGTTAGCTACATTTATTTGACGTATGGGGTTATACTATATAGGACCTATACTGCAGCCAGCCACCAGGGGGCGATCAAGATTATGATTTACTAGTGGAGAGCTATCCTGTCGTCCAGGACGTCCATCCTGTCGTCCATCTATATACAGTCAAAGATCTAAACACACACAATGCATTTTTAGAGTCAGCCTGGTTTATATTACTGAGTATATTGTTTTCTCCGAATTATCATCTGTAATTAAGCTCAGAAATCACAGAGAAAAGATGGCCTTGTAAATCCAGAACTTGCCTGAGAATCATCATATTTTTATGTTTTCTTCAGTATCAAAGAGATCCAGTGTTTAGTCTGTACATCCACGGGTACATTGCAAACAGGAAGTGCCAATGGCTAAATCAATCAATCAATAAATAGTGCCAACTTGCCAAAATGTAAGGCAAAAAAAGTGGGCTTTATTTTGTCTGCTCTAGATCCATCTTAATGTTTCTCCTTTTATTCTAAAATAAAAGAATAAACAAATTCTCTTGAGCAGCAAGCTACAAAAGCTTCTCTGTATGCTGTGAGGTTGGTATCAGGGATTGCAAAACACATTCCATGTCTGTTTCATCACAATATAAATTCCCAAATAGTTGTGGGATGAAACTAAATAGAGCACAAAGACACAATCCCACACTGTCGTTATTAGACCACTCACTCTGTTGACTAATTAGTGCTTAAGATAGATTTAAATGACGACAGTGCGACAACCCTTATCTCTGTCAGCCTGAAAATAGCCCATCATGACATGGGAGATTCATCCAGAGGTTTACAAGCAGCTGTGCTGTTTATTGCAGAAATTGCACTTTCAGTTGGGACACACTGGGAGAACAGTTAACGACTTTGGAAATTTTTTTTAGCGCACAGTGGATGTTGATGTGGGTCACTTTTTGACAGTGCTTTGTCTCCATGTTTCCTGCCTATCGGAAATGAGGTCCACACACAGGAAAAATGACTAACCGTTTCCCTGCCTTTTGTTCTAGACGTGACTGATACGGTCCCTCCGTCCTCCAGTTGCAGTTTCTTCTTTCTGATTTACGTTTGAGCAATGCTGTCAGTTTCATTTAACGTTACTGCTGTTCCCCCTCCTCCTCCTCCTCCTCTCCTAATATTCCCTCATCAGTCAAAGTCTCTCATTCTGTCGTCTTTCAGCTGATTGACACATTTGCGTTGGAGATTGGGGAGCTGAAGAAGGAGATGGTCCAGACCTCTCCAACAGTTGACAAGGAGCCCATGGACTTACAAGGGTAAGACGGTTTCCCACCTTTTTCTTTACTTTTTTTTTTGCGTTTTTGCTTTTTTCTCACACTCTCTGTTGAAACTTTCATCAACCTGCCTGGTCTAGTTTTTATGCCTCATAATACTTAAAATGTTATGTCGATGAGGCAGGTCGTGTATTGCTCTGCATTGTTTTGTATTCCATTAAAATCTGATTTCCTTCAGTGGTATTTGTGAATGCTGCTATATACTCATTGTCACCAGCAGAGGGCAAAGGTTTTTCACCCTCTGTGTCTCTGCCAGGCTGGAGAATGAAGTGAGTGGTGTTTACCTGCAGTCCCCCCACTGTGGCGGGGTGGGGGTTGAGAGGGATTCTGGGTACGACTCCTTGCGGAGGAGGATGAGCGTGTTGGACAGGCTGACTCAAACCCACCCGGTGTGGCTGCTGCTGGCAGTCAGCGAAGAGGAGGCCAGTCACATACTGCTCAAGCAGCCACCGGGGGTGAGGGGTTACCATCCTGGGATTCAAATGTTAGCGTGTCTCCTCTGAATATCTGAATATTGTCTGAGATTGTATTATACTTCTTGACCTCTCTTTGCATGGCGTAGGTTTTCCTGGTCAGGAAGTCAGCCGCTCTGCAGAGAAAAGTTCTCTCCGTGCGTCTGAAGGAGGATCAATCAGGAACTCCCATCAGCCACTTCCCTGTCAGAGAGAGCCAGTACAGTGAGTAACTGTAATGTTTGTTTTAACTGACTGTATCCGGAGTGCTGGAGCCACATCAAGATATAATAATTTAAATATTGCCAGATTACGCTTAACAAACATTTAGTCAATTTTGGAATTTGCTACACAATCTGGCACTGTCCAAGATATGTTCCATATGCTATGGTTTAGTAGTAACGGCCTATACCAGGGGTCTCCAATGACGAAAGGTGAAAAAACACACTTCTATTTAATTTTATTTAAAGCATCAGTTTACCATGAATGTTCTTTAGGTATAGAATAGCCCTCCCGATAATTTTCTCCCTTTAGGTAGCCCTCACTCTCAAAAAGAAAGTAGTTCAAATTGTGGTCTTTCAGTGTCAGTGGTTTGATTATGTCTTGTTGAGCCACAGCAGTCATACTATACACTGGTCAGAGAATTAAAAATTTAATTTCCTGTCCGCCTCCGCATACTGTGTGCAAAGATAAACCAGTATACAAATGAGAAATGAGAATGTGTGACCCAATCGTGTTTGTAAGCTTGCCACTGTGGGGCTCAAAAGAACTTTGAATTTAAAGATTTCTTCTAGGGCTGCACAATATGGTAGAAACATCATATTGCCATTATTTTGACAGATATGATTCACGATTAGAGGGAATGATCATTTTTACATCACAAATTTATTTTACCTGAAAACAACTATTAAAATCCTAATGATGTGACATTTGTTGAGTTCTGTACCAAAAAACATGTTGTCTTAAATCTGAAGAACACGATTTGTTGGCCAGGGTATCTCTGCAGCATCACACTACATTGTTATAATGTTGTTTTGTCACATATTTTACCTTATTCAGTTAATTGCAGCTTCTGCAATTTGGATATTGTACTTGGCCATATTGTGATTTCAATAATACGGAGATTAATTGTGCAGCCCTAATTCCTCTTTTCTATTCTCTGTTCACAGCAGCCATTTTGATGTGAAATAGTAGGGTACAAGTGTTAACAATGATACTAATTAAGGTTCCATTCCATTAACACATTCAGGGTGCTGCTATTGCGCATGTTGGCTCACTGGAAAGGTTTTGCTACACACTAAATGGAACAGAACCTTAATTAGTATCATCAGTAAAACCTTTATTTACCCTACTATTTCATGTCAAAATGACTGCTGTGAAAAATAAATTAATGCAACTGTCGGTACAAACTGTTGGTCTGCACTTGATGTGACTACAGTAACACACTCCCCACTCTCTGAAAGGTTTGCTGATAATGGCTCTGTCTTCAGTAAACGTCTACAGCCAACCGTGCCTTGCACAGCTTTTGGTCACATGTTTGTTTGCACTTGCAAGTGACATTGAACAGGGAACATACTGTAGTTAGCTCTGTATGAGTGACTTTATTTTAAAAATTTAATGTGATCTTATTTCATTAAAACAAAGACTCTCATTTAATGTGTAACTTTGCTTATAATCTTACAATAATTAGTCTTGCGTTGGTATTTAATTCACAATATATACTTCTCATTTTCTTTAGTTCATTATTGCAGGAGCATAGTGGGGACAGCTACTTGGGGTAGCTGTTGTCCTGCTAGAAGTGTTCTAGGTTGCCACCACTAGAGGTTAGTAATATTACACTGAGGAAGGGCTGAGACTGGGGATGGTTTAGGGGTTCACAGAGAGCAAACTGCTAATGGTGTGGTGGGCTGCACTGCATCATGTGGTTGAATGGAGGTCTATCACTGAACTGACTTCCTGCACTTCTGGCCAAACCTAAGTTATTATGAAATAAGATTTTAAGCCATGTTAGCAGTGTAGCTCTAGGGATGGCAGTGTGGGTTGACTGGTCCATCACTCTAGTCAAGACTAAAAACATCTCAAATACTAGATAGATTGCAGCAAATGTTTATACAGATGTTCATGGTCCTCAGAGGATAAATCCAAATGACTTGACATTTGTGAAATGTCTACACTAATGTTGAAGGGATTGCAAGGAAATCTGGTACAGTATTCAGGGTTCCTGGAGGATAAATTCTGATGACTTTGGTGATCCCCTGAGTTTTTATCTAGCGCCATCTGCAGATCAAAGTCTTTAATTATTCTACAAATTTGTATCTAAACATCTACATAGATTGGCACAATATTTAGTAAAGATATTCATGGTTCCAAGATGATGTATCCTCCTAACGAATGAGAATTACGCTATTGGATTACCATTAAATTTAGTGCCCCTCTTATGCCAACACACAGACATCATACGGATTTAATAGGCTTCTTTTTTGACAAATTCAGTATTTTCTTGTCCCTGATGCTTGGCCATTTTTCTATTAGACAATATACTTATATACTACATTTACTTTTCTTCACAGAAGTCAACTAAATGCTAAGCTATAGGCCTACTGTGTGTATTTTTTAAGTTTTCATATACACCTTACAATCAAGAAGACCTTGCGACCCCCTGTGAAGGTTTGGCGACCCCTAACGGCTCTCTGATATGAAGTTGCAACACTGTCTCTCAGCTTTCAGCATCTACATATAGACACATTCACCATTTACCCTTTCAAATGTAATATTTAGGCCTAGTTTCAAGAAAGAATGTGCATGCTAATGAGCAATGTGACTTAAAAATGAATGGTGATTTTATTTATTTTTTTAAACAAAACTATTGTTTAAAAGTTAAGTTCGAACCGTTCATGCACAAGGGTAGGGTAGCACAGCAGTCTGTGCGGTATGAGAGGCCAACTGGAGAGCAGCTGACCCATATCTAAAAGGCCAAAGCAGGCCAAAGGCACTCCCATCGTCCCATGTGTGCTGTCATTTCAGCAGGGAAAATCCACAGCTGGTATGTCATCACACTTTGGCCCTGTCACAGCTTCATGACTAATTCCCAGGACTGAAGTTTTGGGTCGCCAAAGGATAAGTATTTGACCACCTGTGAATGAGATTCAAATATCAACTATCTTTCCCCAGAATGACAGACCCCACCTCACTGGTGCTGTAATATCATGCTATTGTTTGAATGAGTAGAAAGTTACTGATCAGTGAGTTATTTTGTGATCAACTTGCAATGTGTGTATATATATATATATATATATAAACAATACAAATGTGACACTTTCACTGTCATTTAATTGAACTGACTCAACATCACAATTCATAGACCCTCCCTGGTATCATGACGAAAAGTAACTTAATTCAATCTTTGCATGTTTCATTTGTTTGCAGCCTTTTCTCTTGAGGGATCTGGAATCAGCTTTGCAGATCTGTTTCGTCTGGTGGCTTTCTACTGTATCAGCAGGTAAACGACCAACATTTGTTCTTCTGTCTATCCATCCATGACATTTCCGGCTTCTCCGTGTTTTGCTCTGTGATGATGAGAGGGAGATTCGAGGATGGAAACTCCATGGATGAAAATAATGTTTGTTGAGTAAGCAGTCCCCTCTCAGTGCCCAAGGCTCTCACTTCTTGTTTTAGTGTGTGCCAGCCCGGGAAACACAGACAGACACAGGAGTTAAAACAACAGACACAGGAAATAAAGGAAATAAATAGTGCTTCAGGCAGTACAACAATGGATTCAACTAGAGAGCTGGCTGCTCATCAGACAGGCCTCCTGCAGTTTACAAATGCAGATTATGTTTTTTGGGCTGAATGTTAATTTACATTCTCAGTCCTAACATTGTGAGGATTGTATATATCTTAAGTTCAGATGTGTGTGGCATTGTAATGGAAACACAGGGTGTGTCAGCATGTTTATATTAATGATGATTGAAAGTATTTTCACTTCTCTGTATGCCAGGGTTTAGGCTTTGTTTTGCCAACCAAACGTATGGCATCATCACTTTTGTTCTGGGATGTTACTGTCAAATGAGGACAATTATGCACTATAACCCTGACCATAAAGCACTGAACATTAAACGCTGTTGTTAGTAAATTTAAGGTACATGGATGAATCAGCATGTTAAGTTTTGTAACTCAACTCACAAGAAATTGAATGTGATTACTGCAGCTCCTTCCTTGTTCCATGTTTTAATCTTTTCTTATATTCTATTCCTTGTATTTATTTTCTGTCACATTTGTCACCTGTTCATCTTTCATTTAGGGATCTCCTGCCATTCACACTCAAACTCCCAGAGGCCATTGCATCTGCTAAGACTCAGAAAGAACTGGAGGAGGTGGCTCAGCTTGGAGCAGGTAGCCTCATTTATGTCTCTATTGGTTGGAAATTTTGTATTAACGAGCAGTTCAAACAACTTTTGTTTGAGAAAGGTAATCTAAAATGTTGTCTGTGCTTTCTTTTATCAAACGTCTTGTTCAGTTTCTTTTTGGAATGTAGAAGAGAAGCCTGATGCTGTTTATGACTGTGCCTTAAGTACAGAGCTGGCAATCAACCTAGCTTAGCATAAAGACCGGATCAGGGGGAAACGGTTAGCTCTCTCCAGTGTTTAAAACTGCTCCTACCAACACCTCTAAAGCATGTTGTATTTCCTTTAGTTAGTTAATACACAAAAATAAATAAAGAATTACAATTGGTGGTTTAGTTATGAGCTGTAACTATTTATTGGCGACCAGCTGCTGGGCTCACACACCTCCAGGAGTCTTCTCAATAGAGTGCAGTGGGCAGGTTTTTGTGAAATCAAATTCATTATTAAACACAGTTAGAAATGTTCCACACTTTGTTCTACATTAACTTCATAAAGCAACCCAACAAATTTCCTGAGTAACATATTAACCTTCACTGTTCCCTTTCAAGGCAAATGTACAACTGTTCATTCGTGCAAAGGGCAAGTGACTCCTTGAGAGCAGTGGTTAGTAGCCTTGATCTTTATTTTTAGGCTACTTACGCATTCAGTCAGTCCGCAGTTTCTGCCACGCTTTTTCTCTGTGTTATTACAGCGACTGTGTTTCCTGTTTTAGATAATGCTTTACATAAGCTTCTATTATGTAAAGTATGTTTAATACGTCTCCATTTCAAGATCAGTAAACATCTGATTTACTTAGTAAATCTGTGATCAAACTCATGGTCTGCTAAAGAAAGATTTATCTTAATTACTTCATTACAGATGTCCCCTAGCTGCACCTCCTCAGTCTGGTTTAGCCTTCCTGAAACCTATTAAGCCAAGATGCTCTGACTGGGCTAGGTCAAGCCTCACTTTTTCAGTTATCCTGGATTTCTTAATTCTGCTTTTGTGAAACATTCCCCAGCTTTGTAGCAGGAACGTTAAATGAGGGTGTTACTCTCAGAAAGAAAGTGAATAAGCTAACTTCATGCATGACCCATTCCCACTAATTGAACAGGGACTGTTTTGGAAACTGTTTTGGTGCATTCAGAGGAAGGTAACTTGGGTAGATTGGGGTAGATTGCCATTCAGCATTTTCTTTAGGAAGAAATCGTTGTCATGAGGTCCATGTTTGTTTATTTCCCAACAACATCTGTAGCTCCAGAATGTAATGTTTCTGTCAGTTGCAAATGTCAGAGTGACCTTCAGCAGACCACCAAGGGAAAACCATCTCTGCTCACAAATAAATTACGTTAGATTGTTTATAATGAGGTTATTACACAACTGAGACAGAACTATGACATAAAGAGAAGACATAATAATATGACAAAGCAGACCAAATGCACTGAAACAAATTGGAAAAAGGTTACAAGTAATATGGCTAAAGTATACAAGATTTTAAAAGTTTAAACACCAGTATGGTACTTTAAAATACCACAATCTCTCCAACCCCAGGGGTGCCTGTGAATGCTGCGCCTGCTAACATGTCAACAGTAGGCCAGTATTTGTTTGCACAGGTTTTATTTATTTTACGTTGTCAAATCAAGCTGCCCTCTCAGGTCTGGTTTCACAGCAGATTTACACTTCATTTCTGTCAAGTTCTTCTAGGCTCAGCTGCTGGGAAACTGCAATGAGTCAGCTTCCTACAGTGGAAGCCTACGACATAGCTCAGTGCTCAGTGTGGGGCGAGAAAGGAGTGGCGAGTGGAAAGCTACAGTAGGCTGTGCGCTGTCCAAACACACACATACCATCACACTATGTATGAAAACACACAAGGTTTGCAAGGATGAGTGCTGTTATAACACATGTGGGGTAACCTGTGTCATAGGTACTTGTGAATGGAAGAGGGTGTAAGCCTGCACTGTAATGCCATTGCATTGCTGTTCTTCCATTTGATGTGAAGGGGTAGAGTTTGAAAAATACTTTAAGTGTGAGCCAGCTTGGTCTTTTCTTAGCTAACTAGTACATTAAGGGAAACTCCCCATCTGCACTGGAAAGCTTCTATTTAAAGACCAAAAGGAGACGGCCATATTCTATGTTGTGGAATCTGGGCACGCACATGTGAAACACAAACACATGTTACAAATAGCTTCAGAGACATTTGAGTATAGCAGTGACTTTGCAACTGATTTGCCTTCCAAGAGGGAATGGAGGGTGTTGTTAAGTTAGAAAGGCACCTTTTAAGTGTTTTTTTTAAGCACGTCTTACTTTACTTTTTGATTATAAATATTCAGTCACTTATGGATATTTCCACAGGTGTAGACTCGAGTCAGACTTGAGTCACAAATTTGATGACTTTAGACTCAACTTGACTGAATCAAAAAAAACTTGCAACTGAACTTGGACTTTTGACTTGAAAATACTTACTACATACTTAACCCCATGCCCAAAGACTAAAAGGTTATTTAAAAAATGTGCCACTAATAAATGTATTTCCCTTTATGTCCTGAATTACCTAACTGTAGCGCTATTCAGTACCAGCAGGTCGACACTTAATTCCCCTGATCTGCTTTGTTTGAACCAATGGGACAGAATCAATGAAGAAGTAATGTTACGTTAGTTAGGCTTCATTTGTCAGCCACAGAGGTTGCCGCTTTGTTGAATTGTAACTTTTCTTCTACTTTTCTAGCGCCATCAGGTCAACATTGACAGCTTTACTCTGTTTAATAGTGATTGTTAGCATGCTTGCATGCTAATTTAAGATGGTGAACATAGTTAATATTATGCCTGCATTGTAAAGCATTCTAATATTTGCATTTAGCTAAAAGTACAACGTCACAGAGCTGCTAGCATGGCTGTGTAGTCTTGTTATTCACTGAAATCATGAGTAACCTCAATACCAGGTCTTTATTTGAAAAAGGCGTATATAGACATGCCTTTAGTTCTAATTCCACCTGTTTTATATATGCCTTACTATGTTTATGGAAGGAACCTGTGTTTTCTGATCTCCTATTTTAATTGCCATTAATACAAAAGAGTCATGTTATACTTGCTGTGAACTGTTCTTCTCTAACAGAGTTACTGTTTTTTTATTTACAGTTGCTTCCATTTTATTGTTGTTGTTTTAATCACTGTTAAGCTATGGTCAATGAAACTCAAGATTTCCTGCACAAATGTCTCACATTTCAGAATCTCACAGTGAACAATTGCTCCTGTTCCTGGTAGGGTTTTGGTTTGAAAAATCAGAAGGAAGTGGGGAGTTTCAATAAAACCATCTTAACCTTGCTTGAAAAAACAAACAAAAACAAAGTGATTGGAATTAATAAGCAAATAAAAACAGTTTTTGTTTTAGATCAGCAGTGTGAGTATGATGTGTTGCAGATGGTATTAGTGCTGTGGAAATACAAACATTATGCAGATTTTATTTTTACCCGGCTTACACATGACCGTGTAACAACAAATAATGGCTTATTTGTTCATCATCATTTGAGATGCAGCCATTATTTGAACAAAATGGCTTTTATCTAAGAATGTACTGTATCTTCTTCAATTAAATATTACAGATTAATATGAACATAAATCAAACGTCGCATCCGAGGTCAGTCAGTATTAAATGTGCTATTTGGAGTGGGCTGCCTGGTTCCACGGTGTCAGGTGGTCATTTCTCACATGGACCAGTAAGAATACCACAGGCAGATTTCAGTCTCCAGACACCAAGGTATTATAGGACGTGTGAAACTGCTCTATCAGCTGGACCCTGCTTCTTTATTGCCCCATGAATGCAAGAGTTAATGTTTCCATTTATAGCCTGCAGGAACAGTCATCACTGAGCTCATGCTACAGTCACTGCATAGATATTTTAAAACTGAAGTTTTCAATTTGTTTTATGTATTTTTGGATACAGTAGAATCTTTATTTTCAAGTGGTTATTAAAGCTTAAAGAGTGTATTAGCATGAGAACTGTCTTGCCAAATAGCTGAAAACAATGGAATGATTCTGCAGGAAAGCACACAAGAAGATCAAAATGGGAGCACATGCCCTCCACTGTTATGGGACACTTGCACTGTCAATATGAAAATCATATAAATAAGGTTTAGAGACAGCAATACATTCATTTCACTGTAAACAGTCCTAAATCTACTCAATTAGGGGAGCTGCAGGGAAATACTGCACGTTGTAGAGCTATGTAGAAGCAGAGGGAAACGGAGCAGGAAGAAGGAGTGGAGGAACTGGAACTGTGTGCCGTGTGGTGTGTTGAGTGCCCTCCCACTCTGTGATTAACATGGGCGACTCCCTCTTTGTGTCTCTGGTTGTGTGTCGGCACTCAGTGATTCAGAGCAAAGACACACAGGGCAGAGCTCACTACACTTCTGCTGCCAGCAAGACAAAAAGACACAACCAAGCAGAAAGACATGCAAAGAGACATGGTCACACGGTGAGGGATAGTTGAGAATGCTGTCTTTTACATCTTTTCTTTAACTGATCTTTTCATTTGAAGGTTCCTGATCCCAGTTGGTGTCTGAGGATATTCCCTTGCTGGGAAGTGTGTGTTTGGTTTAAAGTTAGTTAATGTTTGATTCTGAGGGTTTCTGTGTCTGTGTATTACAGGATTCTGGGACTCTGCCCTGTGTAGTCAGCGCCGCACCTCTCCCTGTCCCCGTCGCCCTCTGAGCCGTACCCTCAGCCCCCAGCGAACTAACAGGAACAGGGAGGTCAAAGGGTCACAGCAGAGACTCGCCGGGGCTCACTGCGACAGTGCACCCCCGACTCTACGGTCTCACGCTCCTCCACCTTCCTTTCATCTGGAGAGAAGGCACTCCAGCGGTCCTCTGTGCTTTGTCAACCCCCTGTTTCTCCAGACTCATCACCACCACTGCTGTGGGGACGATCCGCCTTCACGTGCCAAAATCAAGTCTGATAACAACCTAGAGAATGCAGGGAATGCGTCCGTAAAGCCATCAAGCAGCAACCAAGGTAGTGAGCAGCACGTGGACAAGATCAAACTCAACGGCAAATCACATCCCCCTCCACCTCGCCCACCTCCTCCACGCTCGATGCCACGCCGGCGCCCTGCCCCACCTCCGCCTGGCCCTCCAGCGGCTACCACCAGACCCAAGAGCATGCCAGAGGCTGTTGCTGTGTCTACAAAGCAACAACAGCCCTCTTGCAGGCGCCCAGCCCCCGCTCGACCACCGATGGGTGCCAAGCACAGCAGCCCGTCCAAGACTGCCAGCTCACCAATCCCTGTGCCTTCAAACCCACCGCCTCCAAGGCCTAAGAAGCCTGATCTGGAAGCTCACCGCTGCCACATTGCCCTGGATGATGAGACCATCGCTAAGGCTCTGTCCCGTGCCAAGCTTCCGCCCTGCCAGCCTCCACCTGCTGTCCCTGCTGATGCACTACTGGAGAATAACGCTGGGAGTCTGTCCATTCCTAATGAGAGGGGACGCCAGCGACTCAGTGACATGAGCATGTCTACTTCTTCTTCTGACTCACTGGATTATTCACAGTCCCCTGGATTCTCCCTGGGCCTGGCCCCCAGCCCGTCCCTACACCTTAATCATCAAGACCCAGTGGAGGACAGCAGTGAAGACGATGACGACGGGGAAGAGGACGAGGAGGAAGACTATGGGGTCGGCCTAGAGACGGACCTAGAAATGCGCCTCCGCCCGTCGCTCAAAGTGCGGCGGCGGCAGAGGGTCGGTGTGAGCCTTGGCGGCGGCTCCTTTATCCTCCCCAGGGCCCTGAAGGGACGCTTCCGCAAGGTGAGCGGCATGCTCAGCTCCTTCATGACCCCGGAGAGACGGGCAGTGAAAAGGATCGCCGAGCTGTCCAGGGACAAAAGCTCATATTTTGGCTCCCTGGTCCAGGATTACATCAGCTTTGTTCAGGAGAACCGAGGCTGTCACACATCAGGGATGGATTTTCTGCAGACTCTCAGGCAGTTTATGACACAGATGAAGGCTTACCTGCGTCAGAGCTCTGAGCTGGACCCCCCTATTGAGTCTCTCATACCTGAGGACCAGATAGGTAAGTCACAAGTCTTTAAACCCATAAAGTTGAAGGTATTTTTGAGGATTTGTTGGTTGCATGGTGGTATCATGCTTCCTCAGCTTGTGAAACATCTGTGTGTGGGCATGTGTGTGGGATGTTTTAGTCATATCCCATCTCTGACAGCATTCACAGCTCTACGTGTTTCCTTCCAGTTTTTTAATTTCAGAAGTAAAGCCTCTTTAGGGTTGTTTCAGAAAAGGATTTCAAAATGACTTCATCCATTCACAATGTTCAGCCAGTGCCTGGGATTCAGACATAGTAGTTGAGGTTTTCCATATTAGTCTGTCTCATTACTTGTGTTGAGTTACAGAAATGCCAGCGTGCTGTGTCCCAGTGAGTTATTCTTGGCTTCTGTTGGTCGGCATGCGCTCACAGTGCAGTTGAGGATCATTTTGAACGTCAGAAATATGTTACCAACTGAAATGTGTCTGTAGCACTAAGTTGGAAAAAGTGCGGAACGCTGTCATCGATTGATTTGTCAGATAGGAAGACTCTTTCTAATTGAGACAAAATTCCTGTACAGTTGTGCTTAGACATTTAGAATTTCAAAAAACGTAAGCTTCTTTAGCTCCGTGAGAAAAGAGTTGTTGTTGAAAAAACATGGCATCAAAAAAAAAAAAGTATTGTTGTGGTATTATTGCTGATTTTGGTCATACTCTTAGAGGTCATGATGATTGTAAAAATAAAGCTTGCAGGCTCGAGCAGCCATATGAAAGGGATGTTTCATTCCAATCACATTTTTCTGGACTTGAGTATTTGCATGAATATGTAATTAAGTCTTTGCACTCATCTCACATCCCTTGTCCATTGTAAACAACAAACAACAGCAAAGCCTTGTTAAGAGACAGAGAAGTGATCCATTCTGGTTGTGCTAACAGACCACAGACACGCACATAAAGCGTCTCGCGCTTACAATGTTCCCTTTGGAGAGGGGAAATGTGAAGAAATGTTTTTTGTATACAGCGGCCACGGCAGTAAGCATGAATATAATTTGACAGTAGAGATATTTTAGAGACACTATCATGAGAGAAACATGCCATGTGCAATAATGAAATAGTTAAGTAGATTTTTAGATGGTTGCAAGGTGTGTCAGAATTACAACTATTCATTTTGCCCAGAAAAGAAAAACAAAGCTCCAACTACGAGCAGGAGGCTGACATCACACTCCAATCGCACTTAATGTGTTTATAGAAAGATTGGGAAGAGTGTGGTTACGTTATGTCTCAACGTCTGACATCTTGGGAAAGAAATGTCTCTAAATCCTTTTGTGTTTGTAGTAAAAAGGGAGCTGGACGTCAGTATTTGTAGTGGCTACAATACATACCAATTTTGCTTGAGAAGTCGAGAGGTACAATGAGCAACTATTGGATGTTTGCAAAGGGCGGCGGTATGACTGTTAACACGCCCTAATTTATTGGCCACAACTGGATAGGAACAAACAGAGGGAGGATGTCAATGGAAAGGAATGGCTGTCATTTCTAGGTTGTAAACTACAAAACTGCACAAATTTAAAGTTTGCTTTCATGTACATTACTTTGAGTACATTTTTTGTGTATGTGCTTGCTGGTGCGTATGTTGTTGTGTGTATGGACTGTTTATCACAGACTCTCCTACAGTTTATTGCAGTGGAGGGAAGCCTTTGAACAGGTTGTAGTCTAGATAAAGCCCAATAACAAACATTGCTCAATATACAAAGGAAATGACCCTTTCTGGAGGGAATCAGGAAGTTCACAGTCAGAAAATGTCTGTGTTTGTGTGTGTGTGTGTGTGTGTGTGTGTGTGCCTTGATGTACATACTATATTGTGTCCAGTTGCGTGTCCTTAATAGCTTTTGTACACCTCCTTGTGTACACACGAGGATCTGACGAACTTATCCAGCCTCTGTAAACACCCCAGGCCTCCCCTTGTTCATGACTTCAGATTTATTTGTCTTAGCAGTGTGAAACAGAGGACTGCCATACCCTTACCTCAAGCGACCCACAACACTTGGCTTTTAGACACAGTGCGGAGGCTTGTGTTGTAGTGTAAGGGGAGCGCATTCACCCCGCGCTGACTCACCATAAAGGCAAGAATTTCTCCACAAGAACTGGGTTCTTGTATCTGCACGCTTGCTTGTTTGCGCAAGTTGCAAAACATGCATTTGGTTCTGTGTAGCTCATTGCATAAGCATGGCATAAACAGTGCCTGGAGGCTGGAGATGTCAGTACTGCTGGTGAATAAAAAGACACAATTGTGTGAATTTGACAATGCTGTACATAGTTGATGTGGGCGGGAAGTTATTTGAGGTCGATGTATGTAGGTGAGGTACAGATGGAGCCATTGTAGAGAACTTTTTACTGCACGTTAGCCGAATGGTATACTAATTGGCTTGAGCTCCATGTTGGATTTGCCAAGGTCAGACTCGAACTGAGACTCCAACTTATCTGCCACTCTTTAACTTTTCAAAGAGCATGCACCTAACACTCAGGTTGTCCTTTAGCTGAATACCAAATATGTAATCTATCTATTAAAACCTGACTTTGCGTTCTTGGAATATCAAACTTTGGGATTAATGAGTTATAAATTTTGTGTACTGTACAAACATGGTTCTTACTGTGCCATTCAAGAAACAGATGCAGAATAAATACACGCAGTGGCTACTGCTGTTGATCTTATTGTTTACTCATGTTTGTAGAGATTTGTTTAATAATTATTACTTTTTAAAAATGGTAAGTAGGACACTGCAGGGATGCAGTATCATGATCCTGTTTGCATTTTAGGCAGTATTGGAGGCATTTCCTTTACTGTTATCGGAACAACAATGATCTATAACTTTCTTTACAGTGGAATTTAAAGGACGTGTGAATTATTTATTGCCCGAACATTAACTTAACTTGTTAACTAATACATCGTGACCCCAGCTAAATCCTATAGTGTGCATCCTTTGTGATTTAGGTCCTCTGAGGTTAATCTCAATTTATGGTTTTACTCCCTTCTTACAGTAATTGTATCATTTCTTCCTGTAACAGTTATAGTATCCGGCAGTTTCTGTGGTCCTGTCATGTGACTTACGCAACATGCAAGGATACATTCCGTTGTAAAATGTGACTCATTTGTTTGCCAGACGAATGAGTGATTTGTTCATCTATCGTCGTTCTTTAAGAATGTCTGTTTCTCATTTCTCTGTGTGTGTGTGTGTGTGTTACTGTCATCTCTTACAGACCAGGTGCTAGAGAAGGCCATGCACAAGTGCGTCCTAAAGCCTCTGAAGAGCGTGATCGAGGTGGCTTTACATGACTTCCAGGTAAGAGATAACCTGCAACGTTAGACTGTGTCTATACTATTCTTTTTCACAATATTATTATTTTTTTTTTTTTAAGTATTTTTTTGGGCTTTTATTGCCTTTATGATAGTGACAGCTGAAGACAGACAGGAAAGGGGGGCAGAGA
>NW_023339729.1:3307505-3315601 GCF_004916995.1 Morone saxatilis
ACATGGGTCCCCAGCTCTACCCACTGAGATAACCGGGCATATTTTCTTAGTTAGATATGGATAATTTCAATCAAAACATACAAGGCACTGTGGAAGGAAGAAAATTGATTTAATCTAAAAACAAAAAAAAATCTTACATATTTCCTTACTTATCAACAATATTTGAATTTAAAAAAGTGTCTATTTGGACCTGGGTAAGAATAGTCACACAGACGTTATTCGACTATTTGCGGCCAGGCCCTTAGCTAAGCTATAAAGCGTGACAAAGTCCATGTAGGGAGGTGGTCATGGTGCATGAATGGTTCAAACACAGGACTTTGACCATTCTGATTTTCAGGTTTAAGTTGCAGTTTGGTTAGAATTGGGCAACAAAACTACTTGGTACAATTAGAAACAGTTCTATGCCATGGCCATATTAATGGACACCGGGATGTTTATAGCATCGACCAAAAATAAATCCCATCCCTAAAAGAGGAGGTTAGATACAATACAATAAAGACACAGTATCAATGATCTCTTAATTATCTGACCTGGTCGACAAGGTAAATGAACCTTACCGTTAACTTGCTCTGTTGGTCTCTACAGGTGAGCAGTGGAGCTTGGCAGCGACTGAGGGAGAACCTAGCCCTGGCTAAGACCAAGAAGCCCCAGGAGCTAGGGGTGGATGGAGCTGTGCCCCCTGACCCCGTGGCGATTGAGAAGATCTGCCACAAGTTCCTAAGCATGCGGAAGATGTACTCCCCGGAGAAAAAGGTGTCACTGCTGCTGCGTGTGTGTAAACTCATCTACACCATCATGCAGGATAACTCAGGTATGGGGTGTTGGATGGAAGTTGTTTACCTCGCGTATAACAGAAAGCCTGCAAATAAAAACTCAAGTAGGGTAGCTTTAGTTTTATTTTAAGTATCTAGTCTTCTTTTTCCAATAGAAAAGCTTTTGTGAAACAGCTTCTACTTTCCACCACACCTACCTGTCTCACTGCTTCCTTCCAGGGAGGATGTACGGTGCCGATGACTTCCTGCCCATGCTGACTTATGTCGTGGCTCAGTGTGACATGCCGCAGCTGGACACAGAGATCCAGTACATGATGGAGCTGCTGGACCCATCTCTGCTGCAAGGAGAGGGTAGGTCCTCTGAGTTCACTCTAATTCAGCGATCCATGACTTTTTCTTTTTATATAACATAGTTGAAAAAAGCACACAATATACAGCGAGTACAACAAACTGAGATGAGATGAGAGAATAGAGATGAGAAAATATTCATGAAAAGTGCTACATAAGCTAACGTTAATGCTTAGGGACAAATGCGCCAGGTAAAGTACGTCCTCTAGAATTTCTTGATTTTGGGACTGACAGGCTCAGATTGTTATTCTGTTGTGTCTGACAGCATTATTGAAAGGATATTTCCCAAAATGTTGAATTATTCCTTTAAAAACTTAAAGCAAGGTTCAACCCTAATAAGCAAAGGTGAAACCCAGACACTCTCCTTTTATCTGTGTAGCTCTGTAAGTGGAGGACACTTTACAAGTAGCACATACTCCTGAGCTGTTTTGATTTTCAGAGGATGTTAACCTCCGCTTCAAGTTATATAATGTTGGATATTTCCTTCTTGAGGTCAGGCAGGTTACAGTGTGGTGTGAGGTAAATGTGCATACCAGGCTGTTGTATAACCTGGTCAACGGAAGGCACACCTCCAGTTGAATGGCTGAAAACTATCGATATCATTCGAGATCAGGGGTGGGGGTCACGTCTTCGAAGTCTTTACCGTCAGAGGCTTTTCTTTCCAGCTGTCACAGTTTTCCTTGTAGCATTAGGTTGCTGTATGATCAAGACTGAGTGATGTATACGGGCACACTGTACAGTATATACCTCCTTTTGCTTCTTAAAGCTGCTCTAATCAGTATTTGTATCTAAATCGTGGGTCAAATTGCTATGTGTGTTAAATGCACTGCCTGCATTGTTTCTCATAAGATTTTGTGAGACTGTGGTGGGTGGACCTCAGACCCTCAAGGGGGGTTCTGGGTTAAAATGTTAATGCATCAATCTAATGCACTTGGAGGGTAAGATTATGAGGCTAGATCTATGAAGGAATTTGGGATCAAGTAAACAATTTAATCATAAACACATTGGTTGTATATGAATGGTGATGACATCGCAAAAAAGTCACCTACAAAGCATGGACCCGCAGAGGCAGGTGGACAGAATGGAGTAGAGAGTGAACGAATATGGCACCAGACCAGCTCCCACCCTGTTCACCAACTCTCCAGAGCCAGCCGCTCTCATTAAAATGCTCTTACACACATTTGTTAATGATATTAATATTCTATAATAATATAACATTATGAAAGTTCTGCATAACAAGTACTTTAATGGAAAGTAAATTTTTCTGATAATACTTTGTATGTGATTGTACTTTTACCTATAAGTAACATTCTAAAGTCAGGACTTTTTCTTGTAATTAAGTATTTTAGACCATGGTATTTCTACCTTTACCTAAGGTAATCAAATGCTTCTTCCACCACTGCTTTTGTGTGTGAAAAATGTTCAGTTTGTGATAAAACTGTGGCAGGCTGGCACAAATCAATAAATGTACAGGAAACAATGGGTGAAGAGACGTTTGTAATCCCTTTCATTGCTTTTAGTGCAACAGATCAAAATAACCAAATTATCATTTAGTAATTTAGACAAATTTTACTCTTTCTTGCTGTTGAAACTATTGTCATGGCTCTGTAAAAGTCTGTTACAGAAACAAGAATGCCAGGTTAATTTACACTGGGTATTTTGTTAGCTTTGAGGCTTGATTTTCAAGCTAAACTGTGTAACTTTTGCGAAAGCCACAAGTTCCTCCCCACTGCAATAAGACTTTCTAATAATAATTGACTCTTAATCAGCTGCTATAACATTATAATTTGACACAAAGTGACACTTACAGGATTATGGTAAATGCTAAAATGTAGCATAACAGTAGCACAAGTAGTGAGGAGTCATAAAGTCAGCTAAGTAATGTCAATTACACAGCCATTTTTATATAGCTAATGTTAGCTAATATTAGCCACCATAAGCTACTGGTCACACCAGACTAAGTGAAGCTGTAGCAGCTAATCCTCTGAGTGTATTGACCAGTAGTGTGTTTTCTTGCTAATGAATTCAACTTTTCATTTGTATACAAATGTTATTTCTTTTTCAACAGTTCACTGAACACTCACACACAAATTACTTGACTTAGTAGGTGTTGCATTAGTCAGAATTCAGCCTAATAAGCTCTTTGGAATGTTCTTAATCACTGCTACAGTCAAGACAAGACATGATTGTTACTACGGCAGTGTCAAAAGACTTTTTTAATCACATGCAGCTGATAAAAATTAATAATGAAAACGATTCTGAAAGAGTTTTCTTGTGGCACATGGACCGCAGAACCGGTAGGGCCAGTAGTGACGTAAATCAAACTTTTCCCATTCAAATGCTGGCGGCCTGGAGCTGCCCTTCTCCGCCACTTCATTAGCGTTACAGTTTTACTAAAAATTAAACGCCAAAAAAGAACAGATTTTTCACAGTGATGCTGTGGTGTCGAATATGAAATGCATTTGGCTTGAGAAATGCACACATAGGAAGGAAAGTCCTTAACACATTGGTAGGAAATTCCTGCCGTGTTTGGTTTGAATGGGCTGGAACAGGTTCAGAGTAAAAACCCTCCCAGAATGAAATATTTTCCTATCAGCGTCAACCTGTCTGGCACGTAAGCTCATTGTAGAGTTGCTCAGATTGTGATGTGGATCCTGTGAATTCTTGTTCTGGTTAATTTCTGTTCCAAAGGAGGAAGTGTTTGACCCTTCCTGATTTGACACATGAGTCAATGAGATGTCAGCTGGTTTCATTTCTAGATAAGTAGCCCTGATGTGTTTTACTATCAGTTCTGTTTAGTTTCTTTTGCTACATCCATCCTCAAACATCTTTTTCTACTTTCAACCCCCCAGGTGGCTACTACCTGACCAGCGCTTACGGAGCCATGGCCCTCATCAAGAACTTCCAGGAGGAGCAGGCGGCCCGGGTGCTGAGCTCCGAGGCCAGGAACACCCTGCACCAGTGGCACCGCCGGCGGACCACCCAGCGTTCAGTGCCGTCTGTGGACGACTTTCAGGTATCACGCCTGACCTGAACCCACCTTGAACGTCCAGGCAGTGAGTCTAAGTTGTACCAATTCCAATTAGCACCAAACTTCGGCGTTCAGCATTCGGAAAGGTGCATGAGCGGTGGTGTGTTTTGGCCCTTGTCAGTGAAAAGGAACACAGTTTCTACTAACATCACAGCATGTGGATCAGGATCTGGTTTCATGGTAGAAAGCTCCCTCTAGTGGAACATTTAACAACTGCACGTGGTTTCTTTCTATAGCTGCAACTGCATGTGTTTTTTTTTGCCTGCCTGCTTAACTCATCAGTAATGCTGTGTTCTGCATGTACTGCCAAATGTTAACACAGGACTTTCTTTGTTTCTCTCTGTAGAATTATCTCCGTGTAGCCCTGCAGGAATTGGACACGGGCTGCACGGCCAAAACCCTGGTCGTCCACCCTTACACAACCACAGAGGAGGTCTGCTCACTCTGCGCTTACAAGTTCAAGATCCCTGACCCTGAGAACTATGCACTGTTTCTGGTCACTGAGGACACCAGCCAGCAGCTCGCCCCGGACACACACCCTCAGCGAATCAAAGCTGAGCTCCACAGCCGGCCCCTTACACAGATCTTCCACTTTGTCTACAGGAAGGTGTCTAACCTGAACCTCTGTATCCCTGCCGTCATGCACAACGGAAACTGCCTTTAAGCTGAATAGCGGAGGAGGATGTAACATCTTGCCACACTTGATCCTAAACAATAGTTATGTTTTGTGCCATTCTTGTGGTGCTTGTAGATGTTTATTTTGTAGATAGATTTGAGGATGTCTGAATGGAAACAGAAACCAAGTTGTATATTGGCATATTGATGCAGATATGAAATGTCTTTGATCCAAAATGATGCCATGCAGATTAGAAGGTCATTTATTTTTATGAAGAAAAGGCAAAGAATGGTAAGCTTGTTGCTTGTTTGGTTCGAGTTATCAACAGTTCAAGCATTTAGGGTCCATTTGGTCCTGCTGAGCTGAACGGAGATTGTTGGATCGCGTATAGAGGCTGGTTTGCAGGATTTTTAGTATGTGAAGAGTTAAATGGAGGTGAGCGTTCTTCAGTTGGTCGTGTATAACATCCTCAAAGCAGAGGTCATACAGTTTAATATTGCATTATATGTAACTAACGTTTGCCTTAACTGCTGTTAGCCCAGGTGCCTTCAAAAGGAACTGAACATACTGTATGCTACTGAAAGCTTTCAGCCAGTGATTATACAACAAACTGACCCATGCTAAAACATTGATTTAATAAGTAAAATGAACTGTTGTAAAAGATATGATTGTTTTTTTATTGCTCTTATGTTTATTTTCTGCAGTTGCTGGTCAATTGTAGCGTGTATGTCTGTCTGTGTAGAAATATTTTTATATTCAATTTATGTCCTTTTTCATCAGGAAAGGAAAGATTTGTATTCTGATTTAATATTTCTGTACCGGACTCAATAGTGGACTTGGATTTATGCCAGTTATTTCTCAATTTAAGACAACACTGTTTCTACTGTTTGTTATGGAAAGCTCAAAGCTGACTGTGGAAATATATATAAAATCCAAACAAAGTTACTTGCTGACTCCAATGTATTTTTCAGGATTCTTCTTTTTCACATAATTTTGGAGAGGAAGTGTCAATTCTTGTGTGTGATATCAGATTTCTCTGTGGCACAATATTACCCTGACTGCGCTGGAACAAGGGAGGATTTTACTGTATTTATAAAATGTAATCCACATAGTCACATTTCAATCCACAAACTGTATATATATACAGTAGAAATTAAATTGATTTTAAATGACTGCAGAACCTACCACAGGAGCCTAAAGGTAAGGTTTTGTTGGTCTGATATATAAAGAGACAAGTGAGCTATCCCTGAGAGAGCCTCCTCTAAGAGTTACATTGACCCACCCATGCCTTTGATTGCAGCCATTTGAAACTGACCTATAGTCACATATTCACAATAAGGTTTTGTGTAGCTAATTCCAGCCAGATAAATAGGTTCCTGGAACTGATCATGATTTATTATTATGAAAACTAGCCTTCCTGTGGTAAGAAATAATACATTTTACAACACAATGGCTGATTATCCTCACCCTTCTAACTCACCCATGTCAAAACTCTCTAATGTCGAACCCCAACTGTCAGTTCACTGTTAATCCAGAGTCTTACTCTAACTTGAGTTCATTTAAAGATGTGTAACATTTAGGAGGATCTATGGTATAATAATGGAATATAATCAAAAAAATAATAGTTTCTCCTACATACTTCCAAGTTCCAATCTTCAACTTCACTAAACACTCCTACAGACTGGTCCTTTAAAGAGCTTTAGTTAAGATCCATACATATCGCTTGTTTACTGAATACATGAAGTTAGTGTATGTCGACCAAAATAAAGTTTAAAGAGGGAGACAAACAATGAGCCTAGGTACTAAGGTTTGAAACAGAGATCACTTGAGTAAAACAAAAGAGTCAAAACTAGAACAAAGAAGGATTGTGTGGTATCTTTCAGTCTTGTTCTGGTCAGTGAGTACTAAAGACAATGATGGTGGGGAGGGATCAAATAAAGGTCAGTAGGTAAAAGCACTACTACTACTACTACTACATGTACTATCTAACTGCAAAAAATACAGTAAATCATGTAGGTTAAAGTTATTAACCAATGAAGAAAACATGGAGAGTGTATGCTAGCAGAGAAAATGTACCCTGGGATTACGTTCTGTGAACATAACGCAGACAATAATATTTCATATGTCTATATATTTCATATGCTCTAATCATTTAAGACTTTTAAGGTTTCTGCTTAGTGAATTCACAGAATATGAGTTGTGCAGGGGCATTTCCAGACTTTTTTGACCGGGGTGACACAAGTGGGGCACTGACTTATCATGCAGTATGTGACTCAGTTCTTCCAGCATTCCCAAATATATTGCAACTCTTAGAATCTGTTTAGAAGTTCCCAGTATGCATGTTTTTTTGTGTTTTTTTTTTTTGTACTAAGAAGCTTTCATTGAATTAGCATAAAGTGGACATGTCTACAGAGGGGAAACTTAGGCCAATACAACCCATTTTCATTCAGATATCTTTAGGTCAGAGGTTAAGGGATCACTTTGAAAATGGGCATGCCAGTTTTTCCATTGCCAAAATTTAGCTTAGCTTTTTTAGTTTCAAATGATACCAGTATTTTTGTTTGCTTTAAAAGGAAGCTCGCTACAGCCTCTGAAAGACAATGTGTAGTCCCCCCTGTGGAAACACCCTGGAGTTGTGAGTGTAGAGGAAACTAAATACACAGAATGTAAAGATAGCTTAAAGAAAAACTGCTCCCGGCAATACATCTGCTATTGAAGATCAGGAAGGACAGTGAAGCCCAGATGATATTCCCCGAGATCTATCATGACCAGGTTCAAAACAAAACGGATTCAACACGACTGATCCATTGACAGTATGTAGGCTATAGGTTTGCCAAAGAAACAGAACTAGTGGATGTTCTGCTGAACATGCAACAGATGTAAAGCTAACCTTCAAATGAATAAATGGGCACCAACTCTGCTGGTATTCCTTTTATATGCATTAGATGATATAATCACACACTGTGGAAACATTCAGAAAACCTATGATGTGAATTACACTGTTTGGTTCATATTATAGGCTTTATTATAGCCTGATAACTTTGGTTAAGACAGCAGCTACTGTTGTGAGTTTGATGATTAAGTAATATTGTGTGTGTCATGTATGATGGTTACACTATATTTTAGTGTGGATAAATAATTTAGCCTATATTTTGTTCTTTAAACGATGTCCCCCTAACATTCGGCCCCGGTGTTGTGTGGAAGTCTGTTCCCCCGTCAAGAGGTGCTTCTCTCCATAGACATATACATAGACATATATACATAGACATATATACATAGACATATATACATAGACGCCGCATTGACTGCTGCCGCCCACTAGAGCGGC
>NW_023339729.1:3315701-3324466 GCF_004916995.1 Morone saxatilis
CTGTTCCAAGATGGCCGCCCTGTAGGCACGCCGCTCCACAGTCGATGCGGCGTCTATGTATTTATGTCTATGCTTCTCTCTGTCGGCATTGACCTGAAGGGGGCGGGACAAACAGACGAACGATGAGACCCACCCACCCATCTCCCTGACTGGTTAGCTACAGCCATGCTCAACCCCCTTCCGCGGGTGGCAGTCTCTATTTATTTTGGCCATATTTCCGTGAAGTGAAAGCAGCTGAAGCACGGATCTTTCAGTGACATCTGTCGCCACTGTCCCGCCTGCGTCTTTCTGTTTATGAAACCACGCCCACTTCTGTATGACAGCCATATACCGTCTCTGGTCTCTCTGCACTGGAATGGTGATGTAGGCCTACTTGTTTTTCTTGGTAAGTATGTTACACATATGGTCGATACTTTGGTAAATGTAACGTGGCGCCGCCAGCAGCTGCATTACTGACACTTAACAGTTACAGCTAGCTAAACTGTGTTAGCAGACAGCTGTAAGCCAAGTTACAATAGTTCTCAAGAAAGACGTAACTTCTAACTAACGGTTAGTTTCGGTTCTCAAACTGTTTCATGTCAGTGACTCGGGTTATAACCACATAATGGGTTTAACGAAGGCCTAACGTTACATCATTAAATACAGCGTTAAGTTACAATATTTAACCACTGCTCTGGCGCAGACTTTCAATTACGTTATTCCTACTTTTAATTAGGACATTGTATTAATTTATAATTAATACATTTTATTTTTTACTATTTATTCTATTTATTTATTTTTCAAATAGTAACTAGTACTGTCAGAAACAACGGGGACGGGAACTGAGAGTTTTCTGGGGGTTGGACAACATTATATAAGCATATATAATTATTATTATTATTATTATTATTATTATTAGCTTTATATATAAAGGGACCACAATTTACACTGTAAGACAGACACTTAGCCCATCACAACATTTTGATATTAATCCAAAGAAGCGCTCAGTTATATAAAAATTAAATTTGAGATTTGGTGTTTTGCAGCAGAGAATTCGGTAATTGGTATTTAAAGATAAGATGTGTGCAAGTCTGGCTCATTGACAGTAGATCAACCCTATCATCCAGATATGGTTATGGCTCCAATAAACCAACATGGTGAGGACCATAATGCCAAACTTGAGGCTTCAAAATAATACTCCACAAAGCAATGGGTGACGTCACCATAGGTTCACACTTTAAGAGTTTTACACATTGAAACTTTGTTGTGGAAACTGAGCCAACGTTTATAGGTTGATATTATGTGGCAACATGTAATACAGTTTAGGTACATTTTTGTTGCTTATTCAAGGAAGAGAAAAGTCACCACAATATAATGTGCTTGTCATGTATTTATATATCCTGTTTGATTTGAAATCAACTGGCATGAGTTAAAGTTGTCTCTTTCTCTTTCTCTGCAGGAGCCTAGACCACTGCCTCTGTGATGGATCCCCAAACCTGTCTCAAAACCACACTGAAGGACAAATATCAGAAGCTGAAGGAAGCATACTCGGAAAACTCATTACTTCCTTCAAGACTTTGCTATCGGAAGATCAAGGAGGACTACCCATTTAACAATTTGCACCAGCATGAATTTAGAAGTGTTGACAATTCGGACCTTCATTCTTGGTGTTATTTTGAAACCATCCCCCTCGCAGACATCTTATCATGTGACTGCAAACATGAAAGAAACAAAAGAACAGTCATCACTTTGGGAGTGAGTGGAGTAGGAAAAACCACAACAGTGCAGAGTTGTGCCCTCGAGTGGGCCGAGGGGAAAGGGTACAATGACATTCACCTCCTGTTTCCTCTCACATTCTGGGAGTTAAATGTGATCAAACACAAACTGAGCCTAATTGAACTTCTCCAAACATTTTACCCTGAACTGAAGGAGCTCGATGTTTCCAGCTTAAATGAAAAGAATGTGTGGTTTGTCCTGGATGGACTGGACGAGTATCATCTGCCGCTAAATTTCAGCTGCCCAATCGTGAGTGATGTTTCTGAGGTGACCACAGTGGATATCCTAGTGACCAATCTGATAAGGGGGAATTTACTTCCCAGTGCTCATATATGGATTACGACCCGATATGCAGCTGCAACACAAATCCCTGATTGCTTTTTGCTTAAGGAGACCGAGGTTCAAGGGTTCAGTGATGAACAGAAGGAGCAGCATTTCAGGACAGTTATTGGTAATGAGAATCTGGCCAACAAAGCCATTGACCATGTGAAAATATCAAGGAGTCTGGACTTCCTTTGTCAGATACCTCCAATTTGCACCATCATGGCAAATGTTTTGAAGGATCATCTCAAAGCAGAAGATGGGTTTGAAATCAATCCCTTGAATCTAACCCAAATTCACGAAAATCTGGTCAAAGCATCAAATCCGGACATTATTGCCAAGCTGAAAAAGCTGGCACTGTTTCGAATGGGAAAGGGCAACGTGATGTTTGAGCATGATCTTCAAAAAAGTGAAATAAGTATTGAGGAAGCATCAACTTTCTCCAAAGAGTGTCCACTTGTGTTGAGAGAAGAGAAAGGGCTGCATAACACCACAGTGTTTCGCTTTGGTCACCTGAGCATCCAGGAGTTCTTGGCTGCATCTGCCAAATTGGATGACATTGAAAGAAGTCCTGACCCGTCCGTCAGTTGTCAGTATCTGGTGCACCAGGTCCTGCAGGGTGCTGAGAACAACTATGATGTCTTTCTTCGCTTCATCTTTGGCCTCATTAAGGAACACAGCGTGTTGGAGCCTTACAATCAGCTGATTGTCTCCACCAAGAAGAAGATCCTGGAGAACATTTTGTCTTACAATGCTGTGGTTCTATTCCACTGTCTGAGGGAGTACGACAGCCAGGCTTTACTGAGTGAGGTCAAGTTCTTTCTGAAGTTTCAAATCTCTCCAATCCCTGACTTTGGACCACCACATTGGCTGTACATGATCCAAAGGACCACAAATTTTGAAGGAATGAGAGATAGCTTTGAGATGGAACTGTCCACGAGATGTGATGAAAGACTCCTCAGGCAGCTGCCAGCTGTTTTGAAATCCAGGAAAGCCATGTAAGTTTGTACTCACTGGATTCAGCCGTTATCATTTATATAAACACATTCCATATATATTTGTACATTTCCACATTTTTTGTGCTGGCTTTCTGTTCCAGCAGAATGAGTTTGAAAATAAGTGCTTTATAGGGTCACCTCGCCCAAATCACAGAAATATATTTTATCACGTTTTGTTTATGCTGATGATGACATTACAAATGACAATGAAACTTGGCAGCAAGCTGTTTTACCAGAAACAATATTCAGGTTACTCCCAATCAACAGCCCTTACTTTCAACAGTTAAATTATTAGTAGAAAATATTTACATTACTAAATTATTAGATGAGTACTCAGTACTCATTGGTTGGACCACACCCATCCTCAAACTCAGCCTTCATTTGAGATGTTTTGATTTGAAGCTACACACCTGTAAAGACTGCATCTTACACAGATCACCTTGACAAAATCTTTCCACATTTTCACCATTACTGTTGCGGCTGGTAATTATGCACAGTAAGGTCTGTGAATATCTCTAGTAACCGGTGTTCCTGGTATGTTGTATGTTGTTATTTTTTTAAAGTAATTTTTCAATGCTTTGAGTGCCACGGACAAAATTCCATTTGCTTCTATCGTAGTTGGGTGGTGGCAATAGTCTCAAAACCTAAATCTATGGCTGTCCTCCTGCTCTGTCCAAAAATTGAGACAAAGTTTTAAAGTACTGATTCCTACACTTATTACTCAATCTGGTTATCAACATTCTTAAACACTGCTAAAACTGAAAATCCACACATTAACGTCTTAGTCATTGTCTCATTTTGTGTCCTCATTCATTTGATATGTGCTGGAAGACAGTGCCCAAAGAAAATGTGTCAGTGTTCATATTCTTAAGGACTGCACTGTACATCCAGGAACAATTAGTGACTTGTTCCTGAGTTGAATTTGCTGTTATATGCTATCATTTGTGCTGTGTATTGTTTATTAAATGCTAAGTCTTTCTCCCAAAAGTTTCTCAATGTCAACAAATCCCATGAAAAGACAAAAACTAACAATAATTCATTTTTAGCATTAATTAGTTGGAGTTCTATGACACAGAAGAGTAAGCTATGACTGACTTTGGATACACAGACAGTACATGAGTAGGATCAGTTCATTGTTTAATGCCAGACCTGTCATTTATGGTGACCACACTTTGACATGTGTCATTAACTCCCTTCTCATTGCAGGCTGCGATTCTCTAACCTGACAGATAAGTGTTGTCCAGCCTTAGCAGCAGTCGTGAGCACCAAAGAGTCATACCTGAGAGAGCTGGACCTGGGATACAACAGCATCAGTGACGATGGAGTGAGACAACTCATGGAGGGGCTGAGCGATCAAAACTGCAGACTGAAAACGCTCAGGTTGCAAGGCTGTGGAGTGACCGCTTCCGCCTGTAAATACCTAGCCTCAACCCTGAGACAGTCCCGGAAACTGCAAGAGTTGGATCTCAGCAAGAACGAAATTGGAAATGAGGGACTGCAACATCTCGCTGATGGTTTGAGTTCTCCTGAATGCAAGTTAGGAACACTTAAGTAAGTGTTGGCCTACCCCATTTTCTTGAAATGAAGTTGATATCAAAACAGTGAAAATGTAGAATTTTCCTAGTGTATGATGTTCTTTGCACATGGAATGACACTGATAATTAAAGCTGCAAGAAGCAAAGATTGGGCCCTCAAAGTTGCATGTTGCGGGCGTGTTGCAGTTGTGTTATGTGCCAGCATATCATGTGTGGACCACACTGTAAAATTTTTACAGAAATCAGATCACGATTGCCATCCAAGGCTTACTTCCTGTTTCCAGTAGGTGGTGCTATGAATATGACTGCATATTGGCCTGTAGATGTGTTCAGGGGGGTTGAGATTGGACAGAGAACACTGGAGTTCTGACAACTTCCTGTTTCATGGCACGTTCCGATCGTCGATCAATTCTCTAGGTCCTAGATTGATGGAGAATTTTTGGTTCCTCCTACCAAAAATGATATTTTGTTTGTCTGGACATTATATAGGTGCCTACCAATTTTCATACATATCAGTCAAATGTGTCTTGGGGGCTGAGTTTAGGGGGAGTGGTTAAGCCATTTTGCCACGCCCATGTGTGAGACCCATAGAATACTTATACATTTTCGCCACCGCTGATTTTTTATAACATTTTGGTCATGTTGCTATGTCATTTTTTTTGTATTGTAGACTATCACAGTGCAGAATTGAGAAAAAGGGCTGCTATTATCTGGCCTCAGCTCTGCAGAACAACTCCGACCACCTGAAAGTGCTGGATCTGAGCATCAACATGGTGGGAGACAAGGGGGCCAATGAGCTCTTTAATAAATTTGATATATGGAAGCTCAGAAAGCTGGAGTGAGTATGACTTAATATATAAACACATTCAGCCTTTTCAACATGTATGAATAGAATCCAGTTCCATCTCTCTCTCGTCTCTTTGGCAGGATGTGCCACTGCGGCCTCACTGCGTTGAGCTGTGAGGGTATCGGGGAAGCTCTGAAGTTTGAAAGCAGCACTCTGATAGAACTCAATTTGAGCAACAACAATTTGAAAGATTCAGGGTTTGGGCTTATCTGCGAGGGAATGTACGCATGGTGTAGTCTGGAAAAACTCAAGTAAGAACACCTTGCTCTTGTAATTCTTCTTTGATTACATACTGACTGAAGAAAATGTTGGTATGAAAAGAATTTTATTTTTCACTGATAACTGAGTTAATCTTCTCTGCAGTATTTAGCTAACAATGCTCCTGTACTGATCATTTAATATCCCTAAACTATTAAATAAAAACATTTCTCTTATTTTCTAATTTATTATTTCTTTTCAGCGTTTCAAGCTGTGGAATCACTTGCATGGGTTGCATATATTTGGCTAAGGTGCTGTGTTCAGTCTCACAGCTCTACAGTGGGTGGACGCAAAAAACCGACTGGCAGGCAGTCGAGCTGAAAGAGCTTGACCTCAGCATGAACTTCCTTGGAGACCATGGAGTCAGAGAAATTTTAGGTGTCATGAAGAATCCGTACAGCCATCTGACAGCTCTCAAGTAAATCATTTTCAAAACATAATTCTTCATTACACAAATATTGTGATGTTACAACAGTACGCTACAACATGATTTTTGTCCCATTTCAGCCTGAGTCACTGCGGCCTGACTGATGCCTGTTGTGTAGACTTTGCATTAGGATTTACATCAAAGGAGTGCATTATCAGCGAGGTGGACCTGTCTGGCAATGAGCTTCAAGATAAGGGAGTGGAGAAACTCTGCATGGGACTTAGAAACCCTCAATGTGTTCTGGAGAAATTGTTGTAAGTTTTTTATTATTACTTACTACTTCTTAAAGGCAGAATGATATTCATTCAGCAGCTCAGTGCTCTGCTGTATGTCTGTCACTGAGTGGCTCTCATTTTTCGGAGGCAGACCATTAAATTAGCAAAATAAAATGACAAAAATCGGCGGGACTCAGACTGAACGTACCCCAGGTGCCGGATGTAAGCAAGAGGAGCCCAGGAGGACGGGACAACTTTGAATGTTGTGTTTACAAACTGCAACTGCCAAATCCTCCTCATTCTGCCTTTAAAAATTCCTACAAATAAAAATGATACCAGATTAGTTATAGTCAGTCAAAACGTGCCTTAAGATAACTCTAAGCCATGTAATAAGTGCTGCTTATTAATAATTACGCTACCGTATATATCTATAACTTTGCTTTAAAATACATTCAGCAACTCTCTGATCAAAGCATGCATAAAAGCTTTGTTTTCTCTCTAGACTAAGGAGCTGCGGCCTGAGCTCGAGGAGTATTCAGTTCCTGACCACTGCCCTGAAGTCAAACCCCAAACATCTGAAAGAGCTGCATCTGATGGGCAACATCCTGGAAGACTCAGGAATCAGAGCGCTTATGAAACTAACAAAGAGCCAGAAATACACCTTACATACAATAGAGTGAGTACTGATATTGATGATTTAAAAATGCATATAATAGATTTCAGCAGGTATTCATGTTTCATGCCTGTACGTTGGTCACATGAAGCAATAAAATAGCCTAATATAGTATGTGTATTTTTTCCTGTCCAGTCGTAAATGACTCGTACGTACAATTCTGAGTGCAAATGAAATGTTACTCACTTTCAGACGTTCATTCATGTCTTTATTTTCTTGTCTTTCAGTGTCTCTGCAGATTGAGGAGCCAGACAGAAAGCAGACACAAGGCCACAAAGTGCTCAAACACCACACACTCCCTTGTGTTTCAGTGTACATTGTGGTTCCAAAACAAGTGCAGTTAGTCAACCTTTGTTTCCTTAATTTGACTTTATTTACTGCTTAACAGTCATTTTCAGAAAGCATGTGAAAAGATATGAGAAGATCTCTTTTCACCATCCATTTTTTACATATTTGTCATTTATTTTTTATTACTGTGATGTATTAATTGTATACAGTGCCTTACTACTAGTGATTTACTAGGTTGCGATGCAAAGCACTTAAAAAGATAATCCTTTGACAAGAGAGGGAAATGTATGATGAATATTTGAAGTATTGTATCTGCTCATACGATATGTGCCTGCATTATGCTTGTTCTGTACTCTGAATCTGATGCAGGCATTGAAACAAGATGTAATCTGTGACCAAAAAAATAAACTGCTGTGCAGACATGCTGTGCAGTGCTGGTTCACCCTGTGTTATAGCAGCACTCCATCTAGTGGCCGACCCTTGCAGTTTCAGTAAGTGACGCGTTTAGACGCTGGCTGACACAGCGGTACCTTGGCTGCGTCTGTGTCAGTACAGCACCGCAGACAGCCTCTCCTGTGTCATCGCAGTGAACCAGTGAACGCACCTGAGAGCAGGAAGCAAAGGTAGGACAGAGGACACGTTCAAATGTAACACAACAACTAACATGCATTTTATCAGCATCCTGGGACAGACATGTTGAAAAAGGCTGGTAATGCCAGGGACGGTTGTAAATGTTATGTAAGTGCATTATACAAAGTCTCGTAATTGATAGTTGAATGCTGTGTGGCTTTGATGTTATGGTAATCTGATCAGAGCGAGCTGTGCCAAAAAGTGCAGAGGGGTGTGGATTGGCCCCAGAGCTTGCTGTTTGCTGGCTAGGCCTGTATGGCGCAGTTTCAGGGGACAAATATTCCAAACCCTCACTCATGCGGGAATGGACTCTGTCGACCATCATGCTGCTGCCACGATCAAATAAACAGTGCTGTGTGTCCGTCTGCAAGGTGGATGCTGAGACATGCAGACATTTCTAAAACGCCATCAGCGCTGCAGTAACGGTCACTGCCTGTTCATTGCGGCAGTCTCGCATTAAATGTATTTTACTCATTGTTTTGCACACGCAAACTTTTTTTATTAGGAGATTAACTTGAAGTAAGGGGCCAGTTATCGCGTTATACTGTCCGCACTCATCCTAAGAGCAGGTGTATGGGCTGTTGTCATTGGTGTTACTGTAGTATGGTTGTCTCTGAAAACACAAACAAGTACTGCTGGAGTTTTGATATCACATGATATGAACAAAGCAGTCAACAGTGTAAGATAGCGGCGGGGTGACCCAAATCAATGGCAGTAAGCAGCAGTGTGGCGCAGACGCAGGCGGATAAAGTTCAGTCCGCGCGGTTTCAAATTGAGCTGAGTGACTGAGCAAAGGGGGCGCGTGCCACACGGTGGGA
>NW_023339729.1:3324480-3326161 GCF_004916995.1 Morone saxatilis
GTCACGGTCGCGAGCTTTGACTAGCTAACCTAAAACTCTATACTAAGTTATAATTATCTACTGTTAGCACAAAGCACACGGTAAGGGGATAGATAGCGCCACTATATTCATTTGTGGTATGCCTCGTTCTTCAACATTATAATTTTGAATATATATATTTTAACTAAATAGTTTAATGAAAGCGTTTATGAGAAGGTAACTTAATCACTGAATGATTCCAGGTGCCTACTTTCCTTAATGATAACGTTAGCTTTGCTGCTAGTAGATTTAAACTAAATGAATGGCAAGGCCCCATTAGCCATTAACATTGATGTACTTGTTAAAGTAACTGACAGTTGGCCTGTGGTCTCAGTTTTTGAGGTATCCTTAGGCATTGACGCGAAATGGCGCTAATATACATATATACCGTTAGTTAAGGCTTACTAGTCTGTTAAAATATGGGGCAGGCAGATAATGTTACTTGAAGTTAGTTCACATTGAGAAACTGCTCAGAAAACTACCAGTTTGCTAGATACAACAAGGTGCTGCATAGATTGATACTGTAACGGAAGTGAGTTCAGTCCTAATAATAATAAGTAGCTTTATGCAAGTCAAGAATGAAGCTAATCTGCCTCATTTGGAACGTTTCACCCTTTATTGCACATAATTCTGGTGCAAACTCACTCTCTTTGAACATTTAATATGTTGAACTGAACAAATAAAGACAAGAAAATAAATAGCAAAGCAGAGCCAAATAGAGCATCCAATAAATAAGAAATCAATAAAAATTCACAAAGGTAAGTCCAGTAAAGAAATGATTTTTCAATTCAATTCAATTTTATTTGTACAATGATGGGGGATAGCGAGCAGCGACAACAGCAATAACAGTAACTGTAGCAATAATAATAATAATAACTAATAGAATAATATTATACAGTGGATTTTTTAGCATATGTCGAGGCTAGCAGGACTCATGGCAGGAGAGTTCCACCAGGGAATCCTAATGAGAACCTGCAAGACGATAAAGCACAAGAACTGCCGGGGAAGAACTGTGAAGTTTAGTAACATGGTATTAATGACATGAATTGAGTGCAGAAAGAGTGAGAAGAGGAAGGAGGAGGAGGCTCAGTTGCACCATTGGGAAATCCCGATAGTCTAGGCCTTATTAGCAGCAATAGATAAGAGGATTGGTGTCAGGACTTTCAAGGCCTGATCCGCCCTAACGCTATGAAGACTTTATCAAAGGAGGATACGTGCTTAAGCTTCTAGCCTTAAATGTGGAAGAGGGTGTCCTTTTTGCCTTCCCGAACCACAACAGGAAAGCTTGGGTTCCACAGGTGAGAGGGAGCTTTGGTAACTGACAGGCTCTTGGCTCCTGTTCTTTAACTTTTAGGAGGGACTATAGGAACCACAAGTAGCCCAGGCATTCACGGAGAATCGTAGTGCTCTTAGAGGTATGGTAAATGTGGTACTATGGAGGCTCTTCAAGAGTAATGAAGGTGCACTGACCATGAAGAGCTTGTATAGTGAGGGAGAGAGAATTTTTAATATCTATTCTAAATTTAACAGGAGCCCACATGCAGATGAAGCTAGAACAGGGGGAGATGTGATCTCTTTTCCGTTTTTAGTTTCTTTAAGTACTCGTGCTGCAGCGTTTTAAAGTTAACTGAGTGTTTCTTTTAATGGACTTTATCTCTTCTCC
>NW_023339729.1:3326261-3329644 GCF_004916995.1 Morone saxatilis
AAAACGCCAAAAAAGTATTTAGGCGACGTGAACAAAGTAGTAAGAAAGTAAGAAAGTAAGAAAACTGTTAAAAATAGCAAAAAACACACTGAAAACACACTAAAACTACAACAATGATAGGAGCTGCCATGACAGGCTGCCGTTGTCGCCGGCGCCATTCCAGAAATATACACTAATGATAATAATGTTATGCATGTGAAATTCCATTTCTGACAATAGATCCTCTTAATGTTACACACTGGACCTGTAAAGACAAAATAATGTTGAAATTTCCACCCACTGAAAGGAATTTTTTTTTAATTGGAGGCCATGATAATGAATTAGTAACTGTGAGATTAGTAATGGATTTGTTTCATTCGAGACCATAATGGAGTTGTGAGCCTTGTGAAGACTTGTGCATGTTAGTTTATAATTTTTTTTCTGCTAATAATCTAAATTTTCACTAAATGTAATACATCTATTTTCTCTGTAACTGTGATGGATTACAGTTACCTTTCTTTGTATTGTGATTATGTAACTCCCCAAGGCTGGTTAACATATGCTAAACATATAAATACACAGAGGTTTTATGATGGTTGAGTTTTAGAGAGAAAACAGTTCAAAAAAAGGTATGAAAAAGCACTGCAGTGACCTCAACTATCCACAGGTGTCACCAACAACACAGGCTGAAATCTTAACAACTTTAAATCACCAAAAAAAAAATCCACCAAGGCAATGTGTAACAACAATGGGTTGATCCTGTGGTTCATCCCCAGTGAATATATCTACTGAACCAGCTGGGTAATTTTCCCCACTAGCAATTAACTTTCTTTCCCTCGTAGCCCTATTTGCACTCCACATGGATTTTGTTCAGGTCACCTAATCTCATCCCAGCTGAAGGTGTTACTGTTGATCTCTAGTACTTCCAGAAAGGTTTCTAGTTCCCTTAAGGTGCAGCAGAGAGGAGATCTGACTCCATGTAAGGGCAGCTGATGTTCGCTTGAACAAGGCAATTAACCTTAAAACCTTCAAACTGTGTAGTTTCGCTGTGAGACTGATGGAGCAGAGAGACTCACAGGTATGCTTATGTAGATTTGTGTTTGAGCATATGTGTGGACTTTTTTTTATCCTGAGGAGTGATGTGTGCATTTGTGTGTCTGTTAGTGTGTATGTTGAACAAACAAGCCAAATTTGAAGAGATGGTTATGCTAATCAGGTCTAATTACAACCAACCATGTCAATGGGTTCAAAGCAGCATCATGATTTTATCCTGTAGAGTGCACCTTATTGTATGAAAAGCTTGTACACCCTCTCATTACAGTGAAAAACATGTTTGAATTTGAAGGTTCTTCGACATACAAGCTTTTTTTCTAAGGAGATGGATTAGACAAAGGAACCTTCTTCCTTCCTCACTCCTCTTGTTTCTAATTAAAAACTGCTTCCAGTGCAATCACAGCTCATCTTTGAAAGCTGTTAATTGTCAAACATAATGTCATTTAGCAGGACAGGCATTGCCTCCAGGTAGCTGGATAGTTGCTCTGCCAAACTCTCTCTCTCACATCATTTTTGTGAGTGACTAGGTTTTTTCATTTCTCTTTCACACTATGTCTTGTCTTATCTTTTTCTGCACCTCTTCCTATGCTGAGGCAAAAATAAACTGAAAGAAGCATTGAATAATTGACTGTACCTCCTAATGCAGGAGTCCCCATAGAAGCCACCTTGTACATGGATCCCGATGTAGAACAGGGTGTATAGTGTGTCTGAGTATCAAAGGCTTGCCCAGTCTGGGTTTTTAAATCTTTTTTTAAGCTCAAATCATTTAAATCTGAGCACAATGATATGCTCATTACATACGCCTAGATTAGGCATTCATATAAAATTCTGTTGGTGGGACTGAGTCATTGTTTTGCAAGTCACAAGTAAGTCTAAAGTCTTTGCACTCAAATCCCAAGTCCGAAATCCTCCAAAATATCTTTTTTTCCAACTGGAATTAAGTGTCAAGTTGCTGGGAATGAATAGCGTTAACGTTAGTTGATTCAGGAAATGAATTGGTTCTTGGAACACTTTTTAAATAACATATTCTTAATCTTTGTGGTTCAATCCAAATGAACTCACAGGCAGGCTTGAGGAGTAACAGATTACATCTAACAGAGTTAAGTAATCAGGATACAAGCATGTTTTTTATTACAAATAGCCCTGCATTCAGAGAACGCAGTGTTCTGGAGGGGTAATAGGGTGCTATGAGTTCTTTAAGATATGAAGGGGCCTGACCATGAAGAGCTTTGTAGGTGAAGAGGAGGATTTTAAATTCTATTCTAAATTTCACAGGGAACCAGTGCAGAGAAGCTANNTATTCTGAATTTTACAGGGAGCCAGTGCAGAGAAGCTAGAACAGGAGAGATGTGATCTCTTTTCCTAGTTTAGTACTCGTGCTGCAGCGTTCTGAATTAATTGGAGCATCTTAATGGACTTATTGGGGCAACCTGATAATAAGGAGTTACAGTAATCCAGCCTAGAAGTAACAAATGCATGGATTAGTTTTTCTGCATCTGTCTGTGACAAGATGTGTCTAATTTTTGTAATATTATGTAAATGAAAGAAGGCAGTCCCTAAGAGATCTGCTTTATATGGGAAAATTCCTGATCAAAGATAACTCCAAGATTCCTGACAGTGGTGCTAGAGGCCAAGGTAATGCCATCTAGAGTAGCTATATCTGTAGACAGGCATCATTGAGCTGGTAGCCTGTTATGTAAATATTTAGATGGTAACATTATTGAACAAATTTGAGGATATCATTAAAAAAGTACGCAGAAGCTGTTAGATATATTTTGGACTATTTTAACATATATTAAATGAATGGTGATAGATGGGGTGAGAAGTTATTATGGTCTCTAATTCTAGTTTAACATTGTGTAAATATTGAAATATTGAGACAAGGATACCTCAGAGGCAGCCACTGATTGACTGAGATTGCAAATGCTACCTCCTTTAGGAGAACCTTTGGTCACCTCTCTGAGTAGAAATGAGCGAGCGTAGCCACTGTTCCCCCTTTTGTAATTCTGTGGGGTTGAAGCGTGCTACTGCTTANGATTGAATTTCACTGTGAGCATGATGATGTTTTTTCTACTCAATATCTGCCTCAGACAAGTATCTATGCTGACCTGAGATTGGTTGAATTCAAAATTAACTTCTGTAATACAATATAGGCAATATACAGTATGTAAGGCAGTATGAAGGCGGTGATGCCAACTTTGTTTTTCAATTTTAGATTGAACAGACTGAGTTGTAGAAAGTCTTGTGGGTGTGGGTAATCACCATTTCTCTGTATAGGTCAGCCACTGCACTTTGACTTTGATACCGGTTCTTGAACTTCTTTTGATACCAATTTCATAAAATCTATTTTA
>NW_023339729.1:3329659-3340441 GCF_004916995.1 Morone saxatilis
AGCCAATACATTATACATTTCTGTCTCTGTGCTAGAGACCAGATACCCCGGTTCTGACAACTTCAGTGTTTGTCTCCTTTCACCCGTCAGTCTGTAAACAACCCCGTGCTGTTTGAAACACTCTCTGTCCCCACTTTGCAGAGAAGAGGATGTTCACTGAGTGGTCGGTGCAGCTAAGCAGCGCGCAGTAAAAAAAGCAATTTGTGTCTGTGTGTGTAAACACAGTGTTTTTTTCTGCACGCTTCTACGACGTGTAAAGTTAGCTTGCTGCGTTCTTATTGGCGCACTGACACTGATGAGTTTTACTCCATTGGTGTGGAAATTTGGTAACATACTACGGTCAGTGCCATAAAAGTACTGAAGTTTGGTACCCAGCCCTATTCTCTGCACAGGGTAATTACTGTGCCGCCATTTAGTACGTGCAGTGGAAGTTACTAGTTATATACACAGATGTTTGTCTTCTCTCTGCACTCTGCAACAGTAGCTTTTAATATCCAACACTGGTTAGATAATGACTGTTCGTGTTTTAGGGACACTGTCTGTGAAGGAGTGATATTTCTCCATAGGTCTGACCGGCGTCTCATTTACTGCTTCTTCTTGTTTGCTGGAAATCTCAGTGTCTTCCAGGGTGAGCTGCTATGGGGAAGGAGAAGCTCCACATAAACACTGTGGTAATTGGACATGTCGACTCAGGCAAGTCCACCACCACCGGTCACCTCATCTACAAGTGTGGGGGCATTGACAAGAGAACAATCGAAAAGTTTGAGAAGGAAGCTGCTGAGGTATGACTCATATTGTTTTCACTTGTATAGTTTTTGTGTAACTGCAGAGGAGTTTTTGTACACCACTGTTCTGTTTTTACTGGAAGTGTGTCTTATTTTTTTGTCTTGTTACATTACATTACTGTACTATTAGGTCAGCATGACTACATAACAGAATTAATTTATTTTGTTGTTGTTTTTTTCACACAAACATGCTTTGGCATAAACATAATATAAACAACATAATCGTTTTGCATAAGAATTCCAAATAAATGATTATTAATATCAACCAATTATTTATCAGCTGTAATTTACTTATCCCGATACCTTAAAATGAAGGCTGCTCCCATCAGGGTTTTTGAGGATGATCAATAGAAGCAGTATTGGCTGATACTGATCAGTGGGTCTATTTAAAGCCTTATGTTAATAGTACCCACACACCAACACCTCTGTCTCACACTGGCTACCCCATCTTTCTACTCCTCTCTCCATACATCGTACAGACTGTCTGTGTCTGCTCTGTTAATTTGTTACAGTAGTAAGTTTTAAAAATCGCCCAAGAAACACAACTCAGGTTTTGAATATTTTCATCTGCGATTCCGTTCTCACATCAGCAGGTGAGCCACGTATTAACGAGGAGGCTCGTTACAAACTAAAACTAAACTGTTGCTTTACCTGCTCCGTGCTACTTAAACAAACACCAAATAACGTCTCTCTCTCTTTCTCTGCAAAATGCTAAAACAAGTCCCTGACCGTTAATATGAATAAAATCTGAGTGTCAAAATACTTGTGGAATAAAATAAATGTTTCAACTGATCGGTTCTTCTGATTGACATTTATTGAGATCGACGATCAAACTAATTAGAGCGAATATCGGCCAATTATGATAGGTGACCGATCAATCGGAGCACCATTGCTTAAAATAATACATTTGCCATTATCAGCCAATAATTTATCTGTCCAGATAATTATGGTGCATGCCTAGTACTCATATATATCTGTAGGTAAAGTAATTTATTATATCTTTCAAAAATATTTAGCAGACTGATACTGAAGCTTTAATACAAAGTCCTTCCTATGGTGGCTATATACTGTACTGAGACTAGCCTCCATTTGCCTCCATTTTCCAGGAGGGCTCTGAAGAAATACTAATACAGGAAACAAAATTCTGTTGTAGAGTGTAATGAAGTTGCCAGTGTGCACATATATGCAAGTTTTATGATAATTTGATTGCACCTGGGACTGTGCATTGTAAAACTGTTTGCAGTTGTGGCACTAGTATAAACTTTAGACAAAGGCATCTATCTCTTTCCCTTCCACACTCCCTAGATGGGAAAGGGTTCCTTCAAATATGCCTGGGTTCTGGACAAGCTGAAGGCAGAGCGTGAGCGCGGTATCACCATTGACATCTCTCTTTGGAAGTTTGAGACCAGCAAGTACTACGTCACCATCATTGATGCTCCAGGGCACAGGGACTTCATCAAGAACATGATCACTGGGACTTCTCAGGTAGAGGGAGAATGGGCAGAAGAGTAGGAAACGGATAAATGCATGATAGAGACAGAAAAGTACCTGAGAAGGAAAGACTTTTTCACACCTCTCTCCCCCCCCCCCCCTCTTTTCAGGCTGACTGTGCAGTACTGATTGTGGCCGCGGGCGTGGGGGAGTTTGAAGCTGGCATCTCAAAGAACGGGCAGACTCGTGAACATGCCCTCCTTGCCTACACCCTGGGAGTGAAGCAGCTCATCGTGGGCATCAACAAGATGGATTCCACTGAGCCCAACTACAGCCAGAAGCGCTATGAGGAGATTGTGAAGGAAGTCAGCACTTACATCAAGAAGATTGGCTATAACCCTGACACTGTGGCCTTTGTGCCTATCTCTGGCTGGAACGGAGACAACATGCTGGAACCTAGCCCTAATGTGAGTCTGCTGTGAGACCCAAGGTGTAATGGTTTGTTGGCAGTATCTGTTACATATTTGGATATAAAATGGTGCAACTTCATTATTTTGCAGTGTTCCTCTGCTTTTGGGCCCCGTAATTAGTTTGAAAAGTCTAAAGCTGCTTTCAGACAGTGAGAGGTTGATGCCACCACCTCCACTGTTGTCAGTGTAAGTACACCGGCAGCCGTGACAAGGTCGGAGGAGAGGGAGGGTTGTACTTTTTTAACTTGCTGCTGCTGCACACTGTGTAAACATTGTGATACAGTATGTGTACTGTATATCTTTTACATTGTACATTATATGGACCAAACAGCTAATCAATTAATGGAGAATATGATTGACAGATTAATTTTCTTTCAATTTTATTTGTAAAGCGCCGCTAAAAGCCCAAATTTTTCAATAACAGGAAAGTTATCTCCAGGACCAAACTTTTTCAAATAGAGCAGGTCTTTAGACCAAAAACTCCTTAGAAAATTTATTACCAGGAGACCCAACAAGTTACCCACATGAAGCAAAAAAAGAACCTTGGTGGACGGGGACAAGGGAAAAAAAAAACTCCTTTAAAAAAACAGGCAGAACCTAGGAACAAGACCCTTTCGGCTTTTCTTAGGTTGGGTGGGTATCTGCCTTGACCAGTTGGGGAAAGAAGAGAAAGACCAGAGAGAAGAGAGAGAGAGAAAAACAGAGGTAAAGGGACAAGAGGGAACAAAAACAGTAAGCAAACAACTACAATTTAATAGTAGTTGAACTGATGATGATGATGGAATTGATGATGATGAACCAAAAACGAACGAAACACAACGATGGGGACAATGGAAAGCAGAACTATTAAGTACATAATAGTAAACGGTAGTAATAAATTAATGGCGATGCGTTGGCAGTCAAAGGGCAGGACCATGGGCAGGGAGGCTCCACCAGCGATCCCATGAGAAACTGGCAGACGATTAAAAAGCACAAAGAACTCCGGGGGAAGGGAAGTTTGAAATTAGTTAGTTAAAACATGCATAAATGAAGAACATGAATGAGTGCAGAAAGAGAGAAGAAGAGGAAGAGAGGAAGGGTTCAGTGGCACCATGGCGGACATCCCCCGCTAAAGTCTTAGCGGCCTAATAGCAGCATAAACTAAATAGGATGTCGCTCTGAATCCATTCCCCTTAACTATAAGCCTTATCAAAGAGGAACGTCTTAGCCTACTCTTAAATGTGGAAGAGGTGTCTGCCTCCCGAAGAAGCTAGAACAGGAGAGATATGATCTCTTTTCCTAGTTCCTGTCAGTACGTGCTGCCAGCGTTTTGAAATTAATTGGAGCGTTTTAATGCCACTTATTAGGGCAACCTGATAACAAAGAGTTGCCAGTAATCCGCCTTGAAGTAACAAATGCATGGATTAGTTTTTCTGCACTGTCTTGTGACAGGATGGTGTCTAATTTTTGTAATATTACGTAAATGAAAGAAGGCAGTCCTAGAGATCTGCTTTATGTGGGAATTAAATGACAAGTCCTGATCAAAGATAACTCCAAGATTCCTGACGGTGGTGCTAGAGGCCAAAGTAATGCCATCTAAAGTAACTGTATGTTTAGACAGTGAGTCTCCGGGAGGCGGAGGTTAATCTGTAATGAAAGTTAGTTGCAGCCCTAGATCTGAAGAAGCGGTGTGGGAGCAACATCAGCTTCAAGATCTGATTAACCAGTCTGGGACAAAAAACAACATTGTTGATACTGGTAAGCAAAACATGCAATACCATTGCTAACTGTTTCTTCTATTTTAGGCTACAGTTTATGATTAGCTGATACTGAGTGGAGAGCAGCAGCCTGTGGTGTACAGGTAGGACTGGTTGGATCAGAGGTAGCTTGGACCCGTGTGGTGGAGTTGTGACCTTTGCAATCAGCTGTTGCCTATTCAAGAATACTGATGTTGTCAGGCGGCAACCACTTACTGTCTGTAAGCACCTTGATCATCAAACAAAAAGGTTCCTGCGTGTTAAAAACATTGAATATACTTGGGCACACATACCACTATTGCTTTATTTTATTTAATGACTGAAGTCACCTCAGTGTAAGCGTCGAAGTAAACCTCTGAGCTCCTTCCTCTGCACAGATGAACTGGTTTAAGGGCTGGAAGATCAACCGTAAAGATGGTAATGCCTCAGGCACCACACTGCTGGAGGCCCTGGATGCCATCCAGCCTCCCACACGCCCCACCGACAAGCCCCTCCGCCTGCCTCTGCAGGACGTCTACAAGATTGGAGGTGAGGGTGGTGTTGGTGTGGGTGGCTGTAGAGTGATAGTTGTGCAATTTGTAGTTGGAAGAACAAACTTGAGAGATGCAAGTGCTCCAATTATCTCGTTTTTCTAAAGTGTCAGTGGCAAATTATATGTTGAAAGTATTTGGGGAATGAGAGAACCTTGTGACAAAAAGAGCAGAACTAAATGAGGTCTGGAAAGAATTCCCATTGGCTCTCTGTGTCCTAAAGTGAGCATCTGTTCTTTTTTCAGAGCACCATGTGAAATAGAAATCGTCAGGCATGTTAAAGCTCAAATTCTCAGTTGAAGCCATGCCATTGTTTTACAAACAGGTGGCAGTAAACACTAAAGTTGGTAATGTTTCTCTCTGCCAGGCATTGGGACTGTACCAGTGGGCAGAGTAGAGACAGGAATCCTAAAACCTGGCATGGTGGTGACCTTTGCCCCTGTCAATGTGACCACTGAGGTCAAGTCTGTGGAGATGCACCATGAGGCCCTGACTGAGGCGCTGCCTGGTGACAACGTGGGCTTTAATGTCAAGAATGTGTCCGTCAAGGACATTCGCCGTGGCAACGTGGCTGGAGACAGCAGGAGCGACCCACCACAGGAGGCAGCCAGCTTCACCTCTCAGGTCTGCATACAGGAATGAGCTTTGAACAGGATACTGACATGCTAATGAGTCTCTGCTTCTGCACGTGACTTTACCTGTCTCTGCTGTCGTCCAGGTGATTATCCTGAACCACCCTGGTCAGATCAGTGCTGGCTACGCTCCCGTGCTGGACTGCCACACTGCGCACATTGCATGCAAGTTTGCAGAGCTAAAGGAAAAGATTGACCGTCGCTCTGGTAAGAAGCTGGAAGACAACCCCAAGTTCCTGAAGTCTGGAGATGCTGCCATCGTGGACATGATCCCTGGCAAGCCCATGTGTGTGGAGAGCTTCTCTGAGTACCCACCACTGGGTGAGTGTACTGTCCTGCTGCAGGATTTCTGCTTATGGCTCAAGCTGTTACTCTAATATCAATGTTGCTTCACTCTAGGTTTTTTTTTTAGATTGTGAAATAAAATCAAACATTAACCCAAATCTTTTTTTCCGTCAGTGTATGGTTATGCGTATTTTGAAGTATGATGGAAACAAAATTACTCAAAAGAACATCCTCCCTTTAGAAAAATAAAGTTTTTAACTTGCTTGCCTTTTTAATGTGCTTAATGGAAGATAAAGTCCTGGCGTAGAGAACATTTAACTCACATGACGGATGAGCTGTTTCCGCTCCGACAGTCTCCTCATCAGTCCCATGGCTCTAGCATACATCCATGATCGCTCCGCACAGATCTGATGTAACCGTCCTAAAATGAATACATGAAACAAGCAAATGTCATACTTTCATTCAGTTTTCTACATTGTTTTTCACAGTTTGAGATTTGATGCTGTTTTGGCTTAATTACATGCTTAATTCCTTATTACGTGAACTTGTTGAGAATTGGCTCCACCTACTGCTTATCTCGATGAACCAACTCCTATTAAGCATAAATTAGCTTTTTTCCCTCTCATTTGCAGATTTACTTAAAATGTGGTAAACATTTGTGATGCATTTGAATGGAAACATGGCTACTGACAACGTGAACCTAAATTTAATATATCACAAATGTTTTTTCCATCGTCACTCAGGGCGGTTTGCAGTCCGTGACATGCGTCAGACCGTGGCCGTGGGAGTGATTAAAGGTGTGGAAAAGAAAGCCCCCACCAGCGGTAAGGTCACCAAGTCCGCACAGAAGGCACAGAAGGTCAAATGAACGTTGTGCTGGGCTGCTGCCCCAAACGCTCACCGTGGCCGAAGACACACTAGCACCCTGCACCTTCTGCACACCATAGTCAGTGTCTGGTCTATTATCACAATGCATCGCAAAAGCAGACGAAGGAAAAAAATAACTGCCATATTGTTAGTGATAAACATGTTACTACACTGTTCTATTTAGGTTTTGGTGTCACCCTGTTTGTGGCAGAACAACACAAGACATTTGCATTACGGCACTCTGTGTACTGCTGTAGTTAGAATTAGGCTGCTCATTGATCTAGCCAACAAATGTAGTTGTTAAGCACCAGTAATGAAGCAGAGATGTGTTTTGTGGTCTTTCTTGAAGTAATGCTCAGTGTTCCAGCTTTAAAAGAGAAATGCTAACTAGCCAGATGTAGATTGGCTGCTTGCATGTTTCCTGTTTGCACCTTAGAGAAACAAGCTCGAGAAACTCTTTGTGTGATACCTTAAATCTTCATGCTGAAGCCACAGTATCTCTCTTCAATGTTACAGTTACTGTTTAGTTCATGCACCTTAATCACTGTTGTGTGTGTGTGAGCACATGTTCATAAGAGTAAAGATGTTTAAACAGTATGTCTTTGTTCCTGGTGTCATTGCTGTCTCATCCCGAACCACTGAAGACCCCACTGTGTCAGTGAATGATAGGAAGCAAAAACCAAACTCTTCATAGAATTTCCTTTATTGATGGATGAGAATAAAAGTTCACTTGCATTTTCATTACATTACAGGCTTCATAAATCTAACTGAGATTATTACTAGTGTGTAAATATGTGCACATAATTTAAATAAATTAAAAGAAACGAGACAGAATGTTAACATGTTAAAGGCCCGTTTTATGCCCAGTAGCAAAATGATCTCTGAATTTAAAAGAAAAATGCCTCAAGTCGGAACATTTACAAGGAGAGAAATGAAGACAGTGCAACCATTTCTGTTCAGAGGAACCTAATGCACTTTTCAGGAAATTCTAGATATGGAGATGAATATGTACCACAAAAGCAAGGCACCAATATACTTTATGTACTGCACATTTTGTAGACTTCATATCAGAGCTGAGGTCTTTTTTTTTTCTTTTTTTACTTCCAATGCAATCAGTTCGAACCATAAATAGTGATTTCTTAATGACTTGTCACATGGCATTCATTCTCAGTTATAGATAGGTTTGAATATGACAACCTTTTCATGCAAAATATATTTAAATATCTGAAGGAAAGTAAGATCCACTTCTTGAAAACAAACTGACCCCAAGACTCCGTCACGTATATTCTGGTCTTTGATGTGGCTCTTTAGAATTCATTGAGGTACTGCTAGCTGAGGGTGATTATTCACCACTGAGGCTTTGGATGCTTTATGAGTAGTATTTACCTGCACCTGCTTGTGGCGCTATAATGATTATCCTACAACTTAGAGAGAGCCACTTAACCTTGCCTGATGCACCTGATTCTGTACCGTGTACAGGAGTACATTCTGCAGCGAGTCCACTTCAAGGAAGAAAAACTAATCCCACATTACACTGTATGGAAAAAAGCAAACACTGACCTTAATTCAAATAAGATATCTTCCTTTCATGTAGAAACAGGGTGGCAAAAGCCAAATGCAATACAAAGTTAGATTTCTGAACAAGTCTTTCAGTGTATCTGTTTCCGAACCAAAACAAAGTGCTTCGCTAAGACACATATTCTGACAAAATATCAAACTGTTTTTCTAACCAAGAAATGACATTCAAGATGTGTTTCAATCCATGGCTGTCATGGAGGTGCATAATTGATCTAAAAATAAGCAGTAACCGTTCATTGTTCCTCTCCTCTGGACTGTACCTAAGATCCTCCACAGCGTAATGGACAGCTGGCCGTGTGGGGGAATGGGCATTCTTGTCTGTACATGTGCCTATACAGGTGTGTATAGTCGTGTATGTGCTTTGAACTTGGTGCAACTCATACTACAGCTGACAGCTGGCAGAAGAGACATCAATAAGTGTTCATATATTAGTTACAGGAACACTGACTTATCTTCTCTGTCTGGCTTTTCCCGCTGCACTCCTCAGTAAGAGATTATGGTTACGGTTGTCAGAGTTCCAAAATAACACAAGTTGAAAAGGAGCAGTCCTGCAATTTTACATGATTCAGCCTATTCACTACAAATCACTTGGACATTACATGCTGTGGCTCAGAAATCCTGTAGTTTGTCTCAAGTTGCTGGCAGTATGATATGAAAACTTGCTGACTTCAAACTTGCTTGTTTCAAGTAATTTCTGATACAGTTATTGTTAGGAGGTAATGCATGCAGACTTCTTCAAACTATCTGCACTTAGACTGCATAACCGCACAATGATCATGTAACAACAAAAATGAACTGATATTCACTGTGAAGGAGTATATAACTCAAGCATGTTTCAGGAGTCCACTAATTGATTCACTGTATGGAAATTATTGCAATGCAATGGATGCCTGAAACTAGAAAGAATTCATTAAAAAAGCCTAAAACTGTATTTCTCTCGTTCAGAAATAATAAAAAAGTATGTATGTAAGACCTGTAGTTCAAGGGCTAAATTTTGCATAAACACTGTCATGGTCTTTGTGTGTGGTATATTTGAAAAGATTGTGGGAAACCAAAGTCATTGGTCGAGGTTAGTAATTCATTATTATAATAATTTAAAGGATATAAATGGAAGGAGGTTATTTGGTTCTCTAAAATGGACACAATAGTATGGAAATAAAACCGAAGAAGAACAGAGCATGAAAAGTTTGGCAGTGGTGAGGTAACATTCACTTCAGTATGGAAGCCTGTCACATGATTGGGGAGACAGGAAACAGATGATGTGTGGGCGGTTAAAAGGAACTTTCCCTTTGTGTTGACTCTGGCGTCCCCTGTGGATGGAAACAGTAGTGTTTCTACTGTATCATTTCATTGATTTCAAGGGGAATCCGACCCAGTGGTAGGTATTAAGAATAACTACATAGAAATAGCCAATCTTCTAGCTGATGGTTTGTTTATACAGGCATCTGTTCAGTTGAGACTGTTACATAACCAGGTAAAACTCTAGAAGTATTAAGCCCCATTTTTATCCATTAGTTACGACAGTTGAGTGGTATTCTCAAATGGATTTTCCATAAATGTTAGCTGTCCATGCCTTCCTACTTTGTCAAGTGTAAACGATATCTTACTAATCTCAGTACCTTTGACTGAAAACATGCAGTGCTCATGCTCTGTCTCAAAGTCACATATCAACCAGCCGGCTTTCAGGACCATGTTTAGTTGGCTTTGTTTCATAGCAAAGTCTCAGGTTTTAGGGGTCTGTTCCCATTATACAAGCCTTAATCTTTTGTTAATCATACTTTAAAACAAAGACTCATGCGATGATATGCTGTATGTGATCAGCCTGTATGAAAATACTGTGTTTCTTATCAAATGGATCAACATGAAAATAAACAAAAAAGATCCCTTGTTATATTCCCACCCTCCCACTCCCCTCCAAAAAGGATAAAAACCGTCTCTGTGAGGTGAGATTTGTGTGCCTTCTGAACATGTAGGCAAGTTTATTTTAGCCGTACGTGTGGCATGTTCAGCAATTCGGTGCTGCCAGCAGAGGGTGAGGATGCCTGACCGTGAGCCAGGCTACGGTTAGAGCCCTGGGACCCTGCCCTTGCTCTGCTCCCTGTACTCAGGAGCTCCGAGGAGTAGGTGTGGCCCTCAGCAGTCCCCAGTGACAGGAAGTCAAATCCTTGCGTCTCTATCTCCCTGTCACTGATAAAGAGGTCCTCCTCACCCCATCCACCTCCACCACTCCTGCCCATACCACCGCCACCCCCTCCTCCCCCAGGGTCTTGGCTACAGCTGTGGAAGCCAATGGGGGAGTCACTGCTTGTACAGGGGCTTGGAGATGAGAGGCTGTGGCTGTGGTGGGCATCCTGGACAGTTCCCGGGGCTGCCTGCATCAGGTCCTGCACTGACATGGACTTGCCCAAGCCTCGGTCCATTTGGTTGGGGCCAGAGCAGCAGCCCTGGGCTGGTGGCACCAGGGGCTG
>NW_023339729.1:3340541-3366325 GCF_004916995.1 Morone saxatilis
AACCGAAAATAACGGGATCAAATGTATACAATGTAATTAAACACGAACGTTGGTCCGGACCTTGGTCCGGACTTTTAGGTGTGAAAACGCCCTAAGTGACTACTCCATCTCATATTGTGAATTTCAGTATGCAAGGTTTCTATGATGATGATTTTAATCGGATGACGGATTTAAAAATCAAATACGAAAAATTTTGACTTGATGTGCAAAGACCTTCACTGCTGCTAAATGTAGCTGCTGTTAGCTTAGCCATACTGCTGCTTGAAGCACTGGGGGATTGTTGGTGTTCACACTGGTAGCACAGGAGCTTTGGACCACCTGGAGGAGGAAGTTTTCAGGGAATGCTGACAGAGAGCGGAGCCGGTGTAGTGCCGAACCAGAGCAGAATGAGCGGGCAATGTAACCAGGCTCAGCAGCTTCTATGAACAGAGCTAATGTCAGAGGCTCAGGAAGCTCAGAAGAGAAAAGGAGAGAGTAAATGTGGTTCTGTCTGTTAGTAGTTGGATAAAGAGAGCTTGGTCTGCAGACAGATGGCGAGCTGGTCATCTTGCTGTTGGACTAGTCAGTAATGTTAGTTTGAATTATTCACCTTGTTGATGTTTGGCTGTTAGCAAAGTAACAAATACCAACTTTTACATAATGTTGCTTTAAAGATAAATGGGGAGGAAATAAAACGGTGAGATTTCTAAGAAACCAGTTAAAGGTGCAAACCGCCACATCACCTCTGAGTGCTTTCAGTCGAGGGCTAGTTTCAGTAAGGGACTGTCAGTCAACGAGGAGTTTTAGAGAGAGCAGGACTTTAAATAAGAGACTGTAAGTCAGCAGCACAACGATGAGTAAGGGACTGTCAGTCAATAATATCAGAGTTTAAAGCTGTATAACGGAGACAAAAACAAACTATCAAAATACCAAATAAAAAAAAAGAGGTTATATTCCGGAAGCAACGTTTCGTTCAGAGTAATGTGTTGTTAAGCGTTTAGTTCCAAACTACTCCCCCCCTCCCCACGGAGACTAGCGGGACACAACAGCTGCCTTTTGATTATATATACACACACACTTGTTTATCGGTTTTTCCTTTTTGTTTGTTTTTCCTAGAAAAAGACTCTATCCGTCCTCCAGCTGTCCATCAGCGCCCAGTTGGTTCTCAAATCCAGAACTTTACAGAGTCTCCAGACGGAGCCAGCTCTGTGTGACGCTATTCTTCACAGCCCAGTCTCAGTCCTCCTCCACTTGGTGCTGACTCAGTCCGTCAGTCTACCGACCAATCAGCTGTTCGTCAGCCCGACCAATCAGCTGACTCGTTCACTGACGACAGTCCGTGACTCTACAGTCTCCTCTCGGCTGGGGCAGGGGACGGCGGACTGGGGGACGATGTCTCTGAGTTCCCTACCCTCACCTGCTGCCTCTGGCTCTGCCCGGAGCCTAGCCCTACCGTCTGCCCCGGGGACCAGGCCGACCCCGGACCCGGCTACTCCTGGAGATCCAGGAGGCCTCGAGGTGCTGTTTGACCCTCCTGACTCTGTGATTGGCTCCGCCCTCCCCTCCGCCCTGACACCCTCCACGCCGACCTCTCGGCTCAGCAGCAGGCTCCCCCGGCCAGGCCGCGTGGTGCTAAGGTCTTGGGGCTGTTCGCTCTGGTTCTGCTGAGCAGGGACCAGGTTGGTCCTAGACAGACTGGGAGGTGGTCGGTGGGATGAAAGGTGCTGCAGGTGGGGCCTGGCGGGCTGAGGGTGGGGCTGGGATTGGGTGCGCAGCTGTGTTTGAATTCGCTGAAAGTGGGGTTGTGCTTGGGACTGGGGCTGGGGTGGCCTAGGTTGGGAGAGAGATTGTCTGGGTTGTGGTCTGTATTGAGACTGGTGTTGCGATGTGTGCCTCGTCTGCTGTTGGGGCTGCGCTTGATGTCTGGGTTGTAGGTGAGGCTGAGGCTGGGCCGGGGTTCTTGACTGGGGTTGTGGCTGCGTTTGGGCTGAGGTCCTGGACTGAGTTTGAATTTGGGAAGGGGTTCTGGACTGGGTTTGAGGCTGCATTTGAGCTGGGGTTCTGGGCTGCAGTTGAGGCTGAGGTTGGGCCGTGATTCTGGACTGGGATTGAGGCTGAAGTTGGGTTGGGGTCCTGGTTTGGGGTTGGAGTTGAGGCTGCAGTGACTGCCGGGTCTGAGATTGTTGTTTGAGGTGGGTTTGGGGTTGAGACAGGTGTCTGGTCTGGGATTGAGGTTGGTGTGCTGTGGGGGACTGGGTTTGCGGATGTGGGTGTGGATGAATGTGCAGGATGGATGTGGACTGAGTCTGAAGCTGGGTCCGGTGCTGGGCTGGCTGTGACTGGGTTTTTTGGGAGGAGGGCTGGGACTGACTGTGGGTTTGGGGTGGGGGTTGTTGAAGGGGCCGGGGCGGGGGTGAGACGTGCCTGGTAGGGGAGGGTTGGGGTGCAGGGTACCGGGGTTGGGACTGGCTGGGAGACTGGGGATGCTGCTGGGACCGGGGATGGGGTTGGGACTGACTGGGAGACTGGGAATGCTGCTGGGACCGGGGTTGGGGTTGGGACTGACTGGAAGACTGGGAATGCTGCTGGGACCGGGGATGGGGTTGGGACTGACTGGGAGACTGGGGATGCTGCTGGGACCGGGGTTGGGGTTGGTGGCGGGGCTGAGGAGGAGATCGAGGTTCAGGAAGAGACTGGGGTCGGTGGGGAGCCTGCTGGGAAGTGAGCTGAGGGACGGTCTGGGGCTCGTCTTCAGGTCTGGACTGGCTGGAGGGAGCTGGAGGAGGAGGAGGAGGAGCAGGAGGATCCAGTGAGGAGGAATGTTGGTGGCGGTGATGATGGTGGTGGTGGTGGTGATGATGGTGATGAGGCAGCGGCGACGGGCTGAAAGAGGAGGATGCAAGGCCGGAGGGAGGTGTGGAAGATGAGGCATTGAGATTGAGGTTGAGCTCGTTGGGTGGCGCCAGGATGAGGTGGAGTCCTCCCTGGGAGAGGTGGGAGTTGGTGGAGGAGCGTGTGGCGCAACCGCCAGGGGGAGGCGCTCCGCTGCTGACCTGGGTGGAGCAGGACAGGTCCTTGCTGAAGACAGAGGAGTGGTAGTCTGAGGTCTGCTCCAGCTCGAACAGGGGCAGAGAGGAGAGTGTGAGGGCTGAAGACGAGCCTTTGCGCAAAACCTGACGATAAATGTCGAGCAGGGAGTCGAGCTTTGACTCAATCGACTGGACCTGTAAGGACAGAAAGGGAGGACGGAGTGAGGAGCGTAATTACAAAACAAGACAAGAAAATAGTGGGGGAGGAAGATATTTTATAACCACTGTGCAGAAGTTTTGTATGCAGTTATTACATCTATATAAAATCTAAATTATTCTGGCAGCATAAGGGGTGGGCAGACACAATATCAAAGTTCCACAAATAGTTGTGTAATAAATGAAAAGTGGGTGTGAATGTTGGATTGTTGGTTTCATTACAGAAATTGTCAGACATAATAAATAATATGGGTAAATAATATATTTGCTTTTTTTGTGAGGTGAGAAAAACTATATCAAACTCAGGTCTGTGTGCGTAGGTATGCAGCTGTAGGCGGTAGGCGATTAGCCTAGCTTAGCAGAAAGACTGGAAGCAGGGGGAAACAGTTAGCCTGACTCTAACTTAAGTTAAAAATAACACCTACCAACACAACTAGAGCTTACTAATTTAACATACTGTACGTTATTAGGAATGCACAATAATTATCAGCCATAATTGGAAATTTATATTATTATGAATTATCGGGATAATTAAATTATAGACATTAAATGATTGGTCCATAATAAGGTGCTAGGCATATTTTGGAACTTGTAACACAACCAGGCTAATTGTTTCCCCCTGCTTCCACTCTTTATGCTAAGCTAAGCTAAGCATATCCTGATCTAACTCTTGGAAGCCAGTAAGTACAAAATAATTCCAGTCAAATTACATTTCCTGCTTATCACATAAAGGATATATTATGGTTTTTAGCATGGTGATATATTACTAAACTCTACATTTTGTAGGCCACTAGTGTAATTAATTGGCTTATTTATCTCTATTATCAGTTCCTCCAGGATTTCGCAGGCTTTTTTTTAGGATTGTTGTGGCCTTAACTTTAGAGCTTTTCTAAAACATTGCCATGTATGTTGTAATGCGTTTTTTGCAAAGAAATAAAAGGAGAAAGTGAAAAGTACAATATATAAAATGTGCGGAAAAGTTTCGATGATTAGACAAAATTGCTCTCTCAGAAAAGGAAATAGCTATGACAGATTGTTCAATATACTATTAGAGATAAAACAAGAAGCAGAACACAGACCTGTCGCTCCACCTTACAGACGCGACCCAGCATGCTCATGTCCTCTAAAATATCTCCATCAGACAGCAGCTTCTCTCGAATTTTCTTATCCAGAGGGATCTGGCCTTTACCGAGGATCTGGTCCACTCTGGAACACACACACACACAAGCACATGCAAACACATTAATGATTGGGAGAAATACAGTGACTAAGTAGAAATCCAGGAGGCAGCCCACAGAAAGGAAGGAAACTGCAACAGAATAATAGATTACCATAAGCACATTTTCTCCAACAAATACAGGCAAATGAGAGGTTGAAGAATCTGGTTAATAAAGTCTTGGTAAATGAACAGGGTTAACTTCAACAGAGGGCAGGGATAAGCCAAGGCAGCGTCATGCGATTATTGTCATGCACAGACATTTTGGAGAAATAAATGATTAAAACTTTGACACGATCCTCCAACACAAAACCACACTCGCTTCTAAAAGTGTCTTTCCCTGCATGTTTGTTTTTATATTTGAGTTTGTCTTGCCACTTAATGTGCTCATACCAGACAAATACAACATCACAGAAAGTGTTTTAACTAATTAACTAATTTCGAAATTTTGTGATTAGCTAACACTAGCCAGGTTTCCCTTTAAATGTAGCGAAAATTTTCAGAAAATCAGCAAAAGAAAATGCAAGTGACTGTGTTTCCATTCACTATGGTTATGCAAATATTAGCTGTTGGGTAAAGTACAGTACAGCACAAACATGGATGGAAATATGGCTTTTATGTTTGTTTCATGTATTTTTCCCTCATAATTACCACTTTTATTAGCGTGTTTGTTACATGTATTCATTTGAGGAAAGTTAGTCTCCTCATCGCTCTTTATCAATTAATCCATCAGAGAGATCAAAACAAATGCTGATATAGCGCCAGAGTGCCAACGTTTGTTCTTGACCTTAAAAACAGCAGAAATCTTAACTCAAGGTCCATTGATATCTTTTTCCATCCTTTCATCTGCATCTCACACTGTAAGTCTTACTAAGTAGATGGAGCTTGTGCAGTTGTCATGGAGAAGCTACGGGTTACAATCTATCCCAACATCACTTCAGTCCTGTGATGTCATCACCATGACAACTGAGCAAGCAATCTGTTAATGAGGCCCTTGAGATGTGGTTGGAAACCAAAAAATAATTGGTTGACATTACTTATTTATTTATTTAATTTTTTTCCAAATCTGATCGGCACTCCGAGTATAAGATACAGGATGTAGTGCATGCAGCAGTCTGAGTCAACAGTAGGGGTCAGTATTACAGCAGCAACGGCAGGTACACCGCTGTTAGAGAATTTATTTTGTGTGGACGAGTGTGTGTTACAGAGGATGTTTCTATGTGTTAGTATCAGGTTGTGAATTCACACAAACATCCCTGAATTCACCAAAACTTTATATCAGATAAAAACAGAGTGAATGCTAAAACCAAAGTCAATATATTGTTTTGTTAGTAATTTGGAATTGACTTCATATCCAGGCATTCTGACCCCTGGGTGGAGTTCTTTCTGCCCTGGCTGTAATAGACAGGCAGTGAGGGGGAGGAAAAGGTCTTGGCTCGGCTGCTCAGGGTCTGTGGGCCTACTATCATGTCCAACCTGTGAGGGAAGCAAAGGAAACACACACACACACACACACACACACACACACACGGGTACACATGCGCATACACATACATACAAAAATCACAAAATGCAAAGAACAAACACATACACAAACATCCGCGTAACACAAGAATAAACCCATGCATGTACAAGGTATGAGTGCAGGTGCACGCATACATGCATTCACACATACACACCGAGATACAGATGAATCAGCTACAGTGGTCAAACTGCTCTGGTTAGACTAGTGGAATGAATCCTGTCAGCTGCTGCTGTCGTGCAGTCTGTTGTCATGCCTACCTGGTCTGCAGACTCTTGATGCGACACAGCATGTCCAAGTGACCGGCAGAGTACTGTTCAATCACATCTTTGACATCATAAGGACGCAGCGTCTCCTTAAACTTCTTCTTGGCAACATGGAACTTCATTATCCTGCACAGAGAGCAGCAGAGAGAGGTTCATAAATCAGCCACAAGGGGGAGCTCTTATACAGTCAGTACACACAACCCTGCAGTGACTCCTTAAGCTGAGATATTTCACAGACTGATGTGGCAAACAAAACAAAAACACACCAAACCGTATCTTTATTTTTCTTCTTTTTAAAAGTGCTCAAAATGTTTAACTGCATGCCAACTACCTGTTCCTTTACTCTAATGCAAACACCTCAGAACACCTGAGCAATCATTTCATTGGAACTTAAAAAAACATCCAGTGAGGTTGGGGCTGCTTATTTTAGCTGTTTCTGAGTGGAGAGGAGAACGGGTCAGCAAGGACAGACATTTCCTTAGAATTAGCAGGTTTTTTTATCTACAGAGTCCTCTTCTTTTTATCTTTGGATATCCATGTTGAACCGCTGTTTCTACATTAGCCCAGAATGGACAAACAAACACTGCTTCTAGATAGGTCCTTTCATGTTATTTGCAAGTTTTGCGGCCACAGTAGTTTATCCTACACTCTTGGAAGGCGAGTGGTAATCAGTCTTTTGCACTCTGTAATTTCACTGCTAGATGCCACTAAATCCTACACACTAGCCCTTTAAGGTTTGTGTGCTAAGCATATTAACAAATCGCATAAAAAAATGCAACAGCAACATATCGTCATCATTGCTTTTTATTGAAGAAATAAACCCCAAGGCTTGATAGCACCTGAGATAAGTGCAGAGGTGGAATTATTTATTGGAATTAATTATTTCCATCATGGCGTTGTTACTTTTACTTGAGTAAATGAACAAAGTTCTCCTTTGTAAGTGAGAAAATATATTTGGGTGAACTCACCGTTTAACCCAGAATATCTTCATATGAACTTTATATGAAGTTTTACACCTTATGCTCCAACATACATATTATTCCCATAATTCAGCCCTGTTAACCTTCATTAAAAAATCTATGACTTGTTTGATCCATGAATAATATTATATATATGTTTGTCACTACATTGAATTGACACCAAAATGGTGTTGGTTGGTTGTATGCAGTTTTTGAAAATGTAGAGTATGAATTCAGGTGATCTTAGGAGTCAAGCACCCACTAACTTCTCGTTTTTTCTGTTCATAGAAGAACAGCAAAATGTTGAAACATAACTTGAGTTGTTCAGTTCTGCCATAGAGAAATACACATTTGTTGTAAAGTTTTGTTTACAACAAATGTTGGTTGAGTCATATTAATAATAAATGAGAGTCAAACTTAATCTTGCAATATAAAGCTTACAGCCATTTACAATCTTACATCTAATCTTTTGTTAAGATTTGATCTTAAAACAAATTTAACAGCTGAACTATAGTTTAAATGTATTTAAAGCTGCAGTAGGTAATTTTGATGAAAAATAACTAAAGAATCCACCGGGCCTGAACGAAAACGACCAATCAGAGCCAAGAAAGATAGTTGATTGTTTCTTTTAGGACACATCATCTCTAAGACCCAACCCGTCCTTGTGATAGGATCACTTTACATAGCTTTGCAGTGCTAATACTCGCCCTAACCATGTTTCCTGTCTCTTAACAATCACATGAAGCAAAGATGATCTAAAAATATCCGAAAAAGAAAAAATCTTCCGGTCACTTTAATCCCCTGAGCACGTTCAATCAGGAGAGCTGTTAGAAGGCAGGGGTTGCAATCAAGCTTTGTTTGCATGCAACCTTGACAAAAGAGAAAAACAGCATTAGTTGGGTTGAAGGAGGAAGTCTCATTTCCTGTGCCTCACCTGACAGCTCTAATGACAGACTTGACTGAGGGCAGCAAGTCCTCCACCGAGATCTCGCAGTGACAGCCCTTGTCGTCAAAGCCATCCTCCGCTGCCATGTTGGAGTCTGCTGCTTCACAGAGTATATCATGTCAAATGTATATCATTTCTTACACGCACATTATTAATATTAGACTGCTACTGTATATTCATAGCTCTATTTATAGCCTATATTTCCTCTAATCTGTACTGCTGTACATATTTTTATCCATGCCACTTTCTCTTGCTGTGACTTGTGCAATGTTTCTTATCACTCACATCTGTATATAAAAAGCTATATATACTGTACATATAACTCTAATGTGTATTTTCTTAACTATTGTGTTCTATGTGGAGCTGCTGTAGTGAGAAAATTTCCCCAGTGTGGGATCAATAAAGTCTGTCTTATCTTATCTTAACAATATTTTACATGAATACAAAAAAAACACACACTCTGACAATGCATTCACATGTGTTGCATTAGTCCCACTTCAGTTTACATTCAGTCAATGATCAGATTTGTCCCGCCCACCTCCAAAAAAGCATCTGATTTTATAATCAGTCCTCACTGCATGGCTGTAGAACATTTTTATTCTCCCAATCACTGTTTCACTTGCAAATTACAACCTTAGCAGCATTTTGCAACTAATTATTGCCAAACAATGTGATGTTTTGTGATCAAAAATCAAAATCAAAAGCTGTATTGTTTGTATAGAATCTTTTTTTTTGCTTAGCTGGGGGTGGTGGAACAACCTGAAAAATACACAGAAGGTTTGAGTTGGAATGAATCTACACCCTCGACATCTAGTTGCATTAACTGGGTTATTCATAATTTTTTTCAAGTAAAAAAAGAAAGCCAAGTTTTGGGTTTAAATGGATCTTTATCAAAGATTACTGAATAGTGCCTGCAGACACACATTGAATTTAACTGGCATCAAATGAACTGAACTGAGAGAGAATGACACAGACACATAGATTATTCTGATAGATAGAGAGAGAAAGAGTGTTTTGACTGTTGTCTGGAGCAGCAGACTAGTAGTAAAGAACAGGTCTCTGGTGTGCCTGCAGATATATAGCTAACAATGCAATGCAGCTCTGTTTATGGGATTTCTGAGTTACAGCACCCTGAGGAGCTGAATACAGGGTTACAGTACAAGATCTGGGCTGCAGAGTCAAGCTACTTCTTCTGTTGTATTAAGCATCGCTTAATAGGTCATGTAGGATCTGCATATGCTGAATGTATGTGTTTGATACACTGAGTATTTAACAAGATAGAGAGTGACCAGGATAAAAAAAAAAACATAGATTCTAAAATAACTTCTTATTTCAGTTCAAATTAAGTCATAATGAAAGGGAAATGTTCCCCATCCTCTAACATCTGAGCTAGCCAACATGTCAGTGACAGTGAATGATCAGACGGAGCATGGCTAACCCGCAAACCAGTTTGGTTTTGGCTAGCTTGGTTATTGATTCCTCTCCACCAGCAGGGCTCAGCCAGCTGGCTGGCTCTGACACCCCATATGGCTGCTGGAGCTCACCACCCCCACCGTCCATCAATCCATCAGTCCACCCACAAACACCAACTGGACCTTACCCAGGAGGGCTTGCCAGGCCGGCACTGCTAGGCCAAAGGAAGGAAGTGCAAACAACCATTAGCATTCCTCCACTCAGCTGTCTGAATTAGTGGGAAAACCAGTTGTGGTGGCTTGGTTGGTCGCCCATACACCTCAATTAAATACATGTAGTGAAACTGGGGGATTCAGTCTTATCTAGAGGATTAGTTCAAAATTATTCTTCACTTTTTTGCAGAGAGTTCGTTAAATACGAAGTTACAGCCAGAAAACAGTTAGCTCAGGACTGGAATCATGGGGAAACAGCAGCATTTTTTACCTTCTGTCCGAAGGTAAAAAATAGCACCGCTGTAGCTCACTATTTAATTGCCTGGCAGACTCACCGTGGAAATAGTCCAGCACATAACCCCCCCATAAAATCATGTTTAGATTTTACACTTTTTTTTAAAGATGTATGGTGTGAATTAGTGAGCTTTAGAGGTGCTGATGCAGCTACTGTAGCTGTTTCCAGTCTTTATGCTGTTACTGTAGCATATATCACAGACAGGCATGTGTTTAGTACCTCTAAGTGTCATGGTTTTGGGGTTTTAGTTTAGTTATTTCTGGTTTTATGTTGAAAGAGTCCTTCCTCGTGTCCCATGTGAAACCAAAAGTAAAGGTTGACCTATTTTAATGTACGTACATAGGTTGACTTACATACCGTATTGAACTTCCAGCATGATCTTTTCCTAAACCCAACTAAGTAGTTTTCCCCTGTCTTGTGTCTGACTTCTCGTCTTTGTCTTTTTCCATCAATAGTGTATTTAGTCTACGTGTTCCCCTGTCTTAGTGCCATCTTTATCCATATGTGACTGCTTCTCTGGTATTGGCCTCTGCTGGCCTCACCATCCCATAAACTTTGTCCCTGTCTTATAATCAGGAAAAGATGAAATTATTGAACCTCTGCACTGCTCTGCCTCTACGTAGTCTGCATTTTGGTTCAATCTCCTTAATTGTTTGATAAGTGTAACACTAACACAGAGTCACTCACCGTCAGTGGTGGAGCGCGACTGGCTCTTAAGGCGGAGTGAGGGTCTGAAGCGCGTGCGGTCGTTGAAGCTCCAGCTCTTTTGTACCTTGGCAGGGCTGGTGCCCTCTGTCCCGGCCTCAGCCACCGGAGACCGCCGATCGTTCATTGACGACGTCTGCCTGTTCTTGATGCTCTGACCTCGGGGACTCGCCAATCTCACCCGCTCCTTGAAGCTCAATTTCTGACTGTGGAGTGAAATGGGAGATGAACAGAGGTGCAGAGGGGAGTTGGAGTGAGGAACAAGAAAGGAATGATGTTGTGAAGAGGTGGAATGACAGACAGATACTATATAAATTACCCAAGACTTTTGGCAAAATGCTATTCCTTTACATGGTCTTATGTGGCAGTCATCATTCAGAACTTTATCCACTAATATAAGGGTGGAGTACTAGCAGGGCAAGATGGAGAAAGACTAGCATGCATTGCAGCATTGAAGCAAGTGCGTTACATTAAATGCAAGCTTGGGTTAGGTATGATGCCTCAACTGTGTTTGCACGTTTGTTCCTTGATGTGTTGACGTTTTCATGTTTTTACCCCCTATAGTACATCAGCTGTCCTTCTATGTGACGGATTAGTTAGCATGTTGCTAAAAGGGGCACATTGTTATATTAAATTAAATGTCATTATACTTGATAACATGATTTGTGCTGATAGCATGACATGTTACGTACCATACCCTACAACAAATCACCATTGAAAGCTGTAGGATTTATTGAACATGAGTTCCATGGGTCATGAAAGGGTGAGGTTATGGAAGGACAAAGATTACTTGCGCAAAGTGAAGAAATGGGATAATGAGATGTAGAGAAAGTAAGGGAGTGGTTGATTTGTGCTTATGCAGCTATGTATAATGACTGCATGCAGGGACAGTGCACAAGCGTCAGGCGTGGCTCATTTAAAAGTGGTATCATATATTGGATTAAACATGTGTTGCGTTACATCAAATAATAAGGCTTGTATCTATATTTTTCTCATTGTCAGTTAATCTAATGAAAAGACCAAAACCAAAAATCAATACTTTCTGACCTCTCAACTCTGTCTGTGGCACCAGCTTTTTGGTTCCTGCTGAAGAAGATAATCTTCAAAAAATAGGCCACACATATATGATTTTATTTTTTAAAAGGGCTCAGTAATTTCCTGAAAATGAAGGGCACTGTAGGTTTTAAGAAAATTACTATGGACTAGGCATAAATAGTGCATTTGTAAGAGACTATTTTCGGTAGTGGATTAATACACATTTGGTGCACTAGTGACTTTACTCAGCAGGGCCAATGGAATTAAGAGCAAATATACTACAGTGGTAGTTCCTGTTAATAAAGGAACACCCAGTGCAACAGCGGCTCATTGATCTGTTTTCGGACAATAGAGCTCTATGGCTACATGGGAATACTTAGTAGGATCTGTACGTTGCATGGTTTTTGTCTTTTCATTGGATTTGTTGACGAGAAAATATATAAAATATCACTAGACCTATGTAGTGTTGTGGAGGCACATGATGTGTGTTTGAGTGACAGCAACATGTCATCACAAGCGCAAGGGATAGAGTTTAAGTTTGTATCTGATATATTGGGAGTGGAGTGTGATATGTAGTTCAGATACAACACCTGGAGCTGCTTGAAGAAAAGAGAAATTAATGATGGAAACGGAAAATCTAAAGTCATCTCTCTATGGTCAGGAAAAAAGTTTACAAATGTTAATCATCTTACAGGATCTGCTACTGAGAATGAAACCTGGTATAAATATTTGGAGAGCAAATGTAGTTCAAACCAAAATCACAACAGGCAGAAGTAGCGCATTGCTCAGGCAAAGATCAAACAAAGGCAGATAGTGTATCACTGTAAAGGCGACTGATGTCTCCCTGCAATATTTAATTGCTCTGCACTCTCTGTGGCTGCACAGCCTCCTACAGATACCCATGCACCAAGAATTAGTCAGCATTCCCAAATAAAAACGTCATGTAACAGGGGAGCAGAAACGCTGTGTACCTATGTTTCCGAGTGGTACGCCTCCTCAGTAGCTTCTGTTTATTACTATGAATTTTACTAAAGAAATCAAGGGGAGATAGACACATGTTGTGTTACATGATGCAGAAACAGAGGAGAGAAAATATTTACCTCGTGATTTAGGTTTTTTGAGGGGAAACAAAAAGCTTCCTTATTTCCTTTTTTACCCATATTACTTTGTGCTTCTTGCTACTAATTTCTTGTTTTATGTTGCTTTACGTTGACCTGAATGCCTGACCTGTAAATGCAATGATCCTTCATAAGACTGCATGTATGAAGACTAAGTATAACGTAATATAGCAGGGTGTCTGTTGGCACTTCAATTTGTCGACCACTGACATTTGGAAGCAGCAGAACAGAGGCAATTGAGCTTAGTAGAGGAAAATGAACATCTACAGCACCATTTGAAAAAGGCTGCAATTTGGTGACTCACATACTTCACGTCGATATCGCTCATTTGACTATGTGAATTTAGCTGGGCCGTGGCAACAAGTGCCTGAGTCACCAGTGTGAGGCCAGTAACCTTTGGACAGATGCTTGTGGGTTAAGATGCAGACCTTTTTGTTTGTCGTATAGCTGTGTTTTGTCATTACACTTCTGTGATGAATTGCTTTGAAGAATAAATCCAGCTAATACATAACGTAAGGCAGCTCCACTGTGGCTTTCAGCCTCCTCTCCAGTTCTGCAGTGGAGATGTAAATCGGGAGTCGGGGGTTTGCAAAGAAAAAAAACCCCATAGGTGGAGGCTGGAGCTCTCCTCCCTTGTTCTTAAGACACACTTAAGACTGTGTGGGATGAATTCTGTTGCCACTGTGCAGGCGAGACTGAGTCTCTAAAATTTCAATCTGCTTAATTTGGTTATTTATTTCATTGACTTTTCACATTCTTTGGCTTCCACTGAAATGGGTTATAGTTAAAATATGACACCAGGCTCAAAGGAAAAACTGCCTTCAGGTTGTTGTGGTGCTTTGCAGACAAAGAACATTTACTCAGTGTTTCATAACTGCAAACACAACATATTACGTCACTCAGCCCTCACTGCCCTGCATGCTGTCCTCCCCTAATGACTCTAAAAATGCATCAGCTGAAAGACTAACATCAGGAGCACTGATATTAGGAAAACTGGCAACAGACTGATACAAAATATAATTTCTAATAAGAGTATAATAGATATCTGAGGCAGTATGGTGGTTAAAAACTAGACTGTGTATGTGTGTGTATGTGAATGATTGTATTTAAGTGCCTCAGCATGTGCATGTATGCATGTTTTGTGGAGGAGAACAAGAAAGATAAAAAAAGAATAGACAGACGATAGCACCAAACAGAAAGGTAAAACAGTGTTTTAAGCTAGACTCGCCATTAGCAGGTCTACATTTCCTTACTCACAGCCTTGAACACCTCCAGTAAGAGCAGTAAGAGCAAACATACGTAGGATTGATACCCAGCCCTACCCTTAAATTGTGGAACTACAACATAATGGAAGACAGTGAAAGTTCAGTGAAACAGCCGTCACAAACCTTGTGGTCGACTCTCCCTGCTCCTTCCTAGAGTTGACAGATGAGGAAAGGAAGAAAAAAAGATACAGTATATTAGAAAGTATCTTTTTATTTCAGTGTCAACACTGCGCTTAAAGGACCATACATGTGCTTGTGCATGTTTTAGCCCATTTACTACAAACCACAAATACTTTACATTACAGCTACATTATTGTTATGAGGTAACGAAATCTATTTTAAATCAATCTACACTTTAACTGTTCAATTATAATCTAAGATGGACAAAATGCAGACTTTATGTTCATGACAATGGATTGCACAACTCAAACTTCAAGAGTCTGCCTGCTTCCAATTACAGGAGTTGTAATTGATTATAATACTGTACAGACATTGATGGAAATCAATGGATGCCTGGACCTTTAGGAATTGAAAAATAGTGGGCAAAGATTTGTAGTTAAGGCTAAAACCTGCATGGTCCTCTAAATCAGCATGATAGGAATATTTTTGCATTATAGGCTTTGTCAGCAACTGCTGCACAAGGGTAGCAACACATCCATCAATAATAAGCATTCCAGGAGAAATTTAACAAATAGCAGGCTCACTACAAACATGCAGGTCAATGCAAACTAAGGAAGCACTTGCGACAAGAGAAGATAATGACTGAGCAGCCCAGCCATATCAAATGGCGAAATTAATAACCAACATTATACTTTCAAATTGTGCAAAGTACACAAGTTCAATTTTGCATGCAGGAGATAGAGCAATTCTTCCCATTGACTTCTTTATAATAATAACTAACTATAACTAATATAAAAAGTGTCGAAGTCCATATATGGAGGAGGTTGGGCCGGATGGATAGGTCACACAAATACAAGACTTATACCCAGGAGACAGTGATTCGTGTCCCATGTGAAACCAAAAGTAAAGGTTGACCTATTTTAATGTACATACATAGGTTGACTTACATACCGTATTGAACTTCCAGCATGAGCTTTTCCTAAACCCAACTAAGTAGTTTTGGTGACTAAACCTAACCACACTGTGATCGTTTCGCATGGTACCATGATAAAGTTCACCTTCTTCATTTCCTGTACATCCAAAATCCACAGAAGTTGAAAAGAAGGACTTGCGTATAACCTGCACGCAAAATTGGACTTTGGTATATGTACTGAACGCAATTTGAAAGTCTAAAGTTGGTGTTTTTTTACACAAATTTAAGAGACCAGGTTGAACTGAGTAACTGAATATCTGTTTACTTAATTAATTTAAGCAGTGTGTTTTTTGTAAATTAAGTTTATTATAACTGTATAATTGTACACTTTATACATTTTCCCAATATTCCCAGGCTCCATAGATGGATTTCAGATTGACATTATTGTGACATGCAAGCGCATGCAGGTGTTTGATTTGGAAAAAAGTTGTTTTTTAAACTGTACAAATGGATGGAAAATGTTCCATATCCCAAGAAGGAACATCCCATTTAGCTGAGAGTGTAGACTTAGCTAGCATCTACCATCTAGCAATCTGGTCAGAGCCATTGATATTAATGAGGTGATAGTTTTAAACAGAAGCTGGTAACACATCACGCATTTAATGTATGGTATATTTAGATGGAAAAAGTTAATACATCCAGACATTACTCATATAATATTACCTTGTGTTACCTTGTTACCTTGTGTCTGGTTTAGGCAAACATCATATATGCTAATGTAACATAATCTTTTTTAATGCTTACATTACTTGTGTGAGGATGGCCTTTCTACTTTTATCCTGCGCTGTCCGTTGATGGTTTGGAACACACACAGTTAATTTCTCACTAGCTGGAAGAGCTAAGTTAGTGTTGTCTAGGTTAGTGATATTATTGCTGCTGTTTCTCACTGGGATTTCATGTGTCATTTCTTGGAAGCCGCTGTATTGGAATATCCATAAGCTGCTATTGCAATGAGTTTTCTAACCCCTGCTGCGTGTACATAGCCTACTTGAAGTGGGAAACATGCCTATAATGAGCTATACTGTATTCTCTTGTATGATTGATAACAAAGCCCCCTAATTTAAGGAGACTTAAGTGTTACAAATTCCAAAAAGCTTGATTGGCTCATTGAGGCCACAATTGCCGTCATAAATAGATATGCCACTAAGGATGAAAGCAGGGTGAAATTGCTGCCTCAGCCCCTGAAAGTGATATCAGTCCCTGGACCATTGAGCACTCAACACTGTCTTAGGTCAAACACAGAGAGCCTGCCTCAGTGTGAATGCAGTGCAGGGATAAAATGTCCATCTATATAATAGCAGCAAAAATGAAGGGTTGTTTAAAGATGTCTTAGAAGTCAGCAATTTTTGTTAATTCAAGCAAACTGAGATTAAGTGAGCCTGGAAATCAGTCTTTTTGATGGCTGTGAACCAATTTCTCACAAGAAATGATAAAATCAGTGCATTTGTATTTTCAATAAAGAGAGAAAAGCCGATACATTTAAACAAGTATAAAGTATAAAAGAAGATTGTGGCACAGACACCAAATACAGACACCAGCTGCCATAGTTGTACCTACTTTGTAGGGCTGCAGGTATGCAACGCCTTCAAGTGAGGCTTCCAGGTAGCAATGGAAACCGAGTTCTCATCAGCCGCATAACTACGCCAAACACACTGCATGCAGAATATACAAAACCAGGAAGAAGAAAAAGTACAAAGAAGAGCCCCCCCCCAAAAAAAATTTAATAAATAAATACAACAAAAACAAGGCAGAGGAAAGAGGAGGAAGAAGAAGGAAGAAGAGAGTAGAAAAGAAAACAAATAAAAAGCTGATTAGTGAAACCAAAAAACAGGTGTGTCACACGTCTGGCTGGGCGGAGGTCAGGCATGGATACATGCCTGTGGGAAGGCAGGAGGCTCTCATAGTGCCGCCACGTGGCGTCCAGGTAGGGCCTGGTGCTGTCGGTGGAGTAATAACGCCACGCAGCCTGGTACAACATGGGGACGAACAGGATGAAGAGGAGGAGGACACAAGAGGGGGTGGAAGTCAGGAAAGGGAGGGATGGGATTATAAAATCAGAGAAAGATTCGGGGAAGCCAAAGAGGAAGAAAATTGAGAGGCATGTGGGAGGAAAGTAGGTGAGAGATCAGAGGAAGAGAGGGAAGCGTATGGAGAAATATATGAGGAGGACAAAGTGAGGTCAGCAGCACTCATATTCAGGATGAAATAAAAAGGCATGTGTGAAGATCTGGCTGGAGAAGAAGGAAATGTGTGAAACAGACAAGAGGGGGATGGCAAGAATGGCTTTGCCAAACTGGTGTTTCTGTGCTTAAACACAATAGAATCTAGAAGGGGCAAAAAAAAACTTTCCAGAGATTAGAGAGTTTACTGCAGAGTGAGGATGAGGGGTACAGGGCTAGGCAGAGTAAAGGTACATGCTATTGATTGGGCAGTTGTAGGGTTTTGTAGAATCCACGGAGGAAAAAGAGAAACTGGAGAATGATGAAATCATTTAGGGCTGTTAAACACATTTTATATTATGCAGACAGTCAGTTCACTAATACGCTGTGGTGTATAGTTTCGAATAACAGGACAAAATCATAAGAATTATGTTTTTATTTTCCATGTGTCATGTGTGTCAGAGAACCAGAAAAAGAGCAGGCTGGATACTTTACCTGGATGAGGTATGCGGCCGGGTTTCTCCTTTTCTCAAAGTGCTTCTGTCTGTGCTGCTCCTGGACCTTCAGGGCAAAGCCTGAGCCCAGAATACCCTGGTATGACATTAATAGGAATAAATACTGGATGCATGTATAGGAAAGTACAGTATATCATCATTGTGCTGATCAAAACATTGCACCACAGAGCCACCAAAGACAAAAAAAATGCACAGGTGGCCTTTAAATAAAGTAAGAATTCTACAAATTCAGTTTAGTCACTTCAAGTCTCATCAAAAGCCCTTCTGTGGAAAGTGCTAGAATTTCAATCAATGAAATCAAAGTAAATAGTCCCCTCAGGTAAACCTCATAGGCTTGCAATTAAATAATAGACAAAACATATCAAATCAAATTACAAACAAACAAGTAAGGCGTGGTAAAGTGATATGTCAGAATAACCCTGGAAAATCTGCCTACTCTCTGACATTTAAAGGACAAAGGAACACAGACTTACTGCTGGCAATGCAAAGAACGAGATGCCCAGGAGGGCAAACCCTGCAGACAGCATGCGTCCTGTCCACGTCTTTGGTGTCTTGTCCCCATAGCCAATGGTTGTCAGGGTGATCTGTGAAACCAAATCACTTATCATCCGGTCCTAAAGGATGCTCATTATTGAGGCTCTGGCAATTTATACAGACGAGAGAATTTTTTGTCTAGAATAAAAATAACATCAACCTCAGCACATAAATATCACAAAACCATTTCTCTGATTAAAAGTTCCCATAGACATATTTAAAAATCTCAACATCAAGGAATGACCCACATGGCTCCATCAGGGTGAATGATTTTTGTGGTGTGTATGTGTGATTTGGATTAATTTGTTGTTGTTATTTAACAAAAAGAAAAGAAAAAAAAAACATTAAGATTCACATGTATCACATTTGGCTGAAAATCCTTCGCTGGTTACACAGCATGTATCTAAGTGGGCTGCACTTAACGAGGCAGTTTTCTTTTTGAATAACACAGATGATTTAGGACTGCTCTAAATTAACCGAATATTTTCAGTATCTGCCTTTATTTTCCTTTGACTAGTTTGAGTTAAATGTGTTTTGTTTTTTCTTTTGCATAATGCTTGAGTTGAAATGATGCCTTCAGGCAGCGTAATCACATCTGAGTGATTAGACCTGTGTGGAGGTTTTACAGGAGCAGGTCTATATGGCCTTGGTTCACTGATGGAAATGCTTATTTTGCCTCTGTAAAAAAAAAAGCACAGTGTTTTTGTTGTTCTTTATGTATGAATACATACATAAGTTTATAATGATGATCTGTGAAGACACAATGAGAGGCCATTTTGACAATATTACATCCCTGACTGACTAAAATGAATTGATGAAAGTCAGATGAAAGAAGGAGCCAGCGGATGGTGTTTTAATAAAAGAATAAACAGAGTTAATTGTGATAATGATTCATAGTGGTGGTACTGAATAGAGCTATTCACATGTGTTCAGTAAAAGCATGAAAAGGAGCATTTAATGCAGTGTATTCACTATTTAATGACAGGAGTAAATAGACCTGGCTGTGAACTGGAATCACTGCTTAAAATACTCTGCTTGCATTCAGTCTGTCAATCTGTTTTACCTGTCTACCTATAAATACATCATCTATCTATCGCTCTGTTTTGGCAGAGTAATCTCTTTTGAATGTCTTTCATTCAGGCTCTGATTCCCTTGCATGACAAAAGTGGCTGAAGCCATTTGGTACTATTATGATTTCTTGAGCCAGTATGAAAATGGTGGTTAATGGAGCCGTGCAGGGCTAATGCTTATTGAGGAACTGTCAATGCTTGGAAGCAATGACAAACCGAACAGCAGATAATATTAGACGATTTCCAGCGTCCAATGCAGAACACTTGTTGCCCAAGAAACCTGTGAAAAAAGTCAACCTAAGAGTCCAAGAAATCCTACAGATAGCTACAGATATTGGAGGTGAACTGGTGGGAATTAAAACATCTGTTAAAGTCATAGTTTTTGATTGTGAGTTTTTTCTGAATCCTGGCAGGGAGAGCTACAGATATTCCTCCAAACTCACCGTTCCCCACCACAAAGCATCAGCATAGGTAGCAAACTCCTTGTTGAACTTGTTCTCCACAAGGTAGACGAGGAATGAAGAGAAGATGAGAACCAAGAAGCCGATGTACCAGGCGGTTACCAGCTCCTGCAGGCAGAGGTCAAAACCGACTTTCAGAGTGTAATCATGGGAAAAGAAGCACAACCACTTTAGCATAATGAACACTCACTGCTGATCAACCTTAATCTGCTTTTATATGAACTTTAGGGACAAAACTTTCTATGTAATAGAATGATCAGGTGATACAAGGGAAACTGATGACCCTTTATTGAATCTAAGTACACTTAAATCACTGGTAATTATTTTATAACACGCAGGTACTATCCCTTGTGCTTTTACAATAGGGTGAGAGTGTTTCATAGACCTTAATACATAATTAATTATTAATGCTAGCTCCAGCAGGCCAAATAGTCAATTCTGATGTAGATGAATATTGTACCTATTCTACTATCTACCTAGATGATGTCAGGAGTGAATCATGCTTAAAGTAATAACGCGCCAAAATGTAATACATTTTCACTTCAACACTGCATTTTATAATAAACAGCATGAATGCAATATGAAATAGATTTCCCCGCGTTTTGTAATAAATTATTTATTACAAGATGAAAATGTAATAATATGGTGCATTATATATAACCAACCAAAAGCCAAAAGTAGATGTCTTCATCTGTACACACTATATTTTTAACAATCAAACTAAATTCAACTTCCCAAATATTAAAATGAATTAATATCTCTCTTATACAAACTCAGGGACTTCATGTCAAATGCCGACTGCTGCTCCCCAAAAAGACAATCAAAACTGCTTCAAAAAACGCTCATAAAAAAAGTTTATAAAAAGTGCAAATCACAAATTTTGTAAAAGCTACCATAATATATAATAAAAGAGAAATAAGAAATGTATTACATTTTGGGTTCCAGCTGTTTATTACAAAATGCGGCAGATGTTGGTGTTATTACATAATGAAGTGAAGTGTATTACATTTTGGCGTTTTATTACATAATGTGTTGTCACAGGAGCACATAACGTTAAAAACATAAATCATTAGTGTGAACCAGATCCAGAACAGAGTTCTGTCCTGGGTCCAGGACATTTAGCTATGTGTGGGTTTGGTTATTTTCAAATGTGATTCATTAAAAAAATGTCTCTCTTTCTCACTCTGATTGTGTCATGTGTGTCATGTGTTCAGGTAGATAACACAATCCCCAGTGGGAAGATTGAAGGATACAGAGAGTACCCAATGTGTGCATTAGCCTGGCCAGCTAATGTGCTGTAATGGATGAAAAAAAAATAGAAAATATATCCTCAGGCTGGTTTTATTAGTTCACTATGTTTATTTGTCAAAGACGATGCACAAAAACAATTATCTCCTACAAAGAGAAAAGATGCTTTGTATCTGATTTAGCTAGTGTGCAATGACAGGTAGACAAGTCAGGTTCAGGTCTGAAACTTGACAGTACCAGTTCAGTATCAGACCTTTACAAACATAGAACAGGCTGGGTTTTGGTGCCCAGCTCTGTTGTTTTGCTATCAGTACCACTTACCACTGTAGCTGATGTTGACCATTAGTTTCCACTGCAAGATGAAAACAGTAAGAAATAGTCCCTTTGCAAACTGTAGACAGTATTCTTGTAGCACCACAGGTGATATTCTGCTCATCAACATTATATTGAAAAGGAGGCAAATCTTTCTGAGACAGATATCTCAAGACCTGGGCTATCTGCATGGCAACATATCACCAGAGCTGAGAAAGTATGTATTTGTAATTTGGGTGAACCAACTGTTTAAGCCGATTCAGCTGTGTGTGATGACATTTAATTTTACTTTAGGCTGCATAATTGTTCTTTTGTGGTAATTTTTCACCCATAATGCACTAGAAACAATTGGCCTGGCCAGAGATGTTCATTAATCATCTACAGTGGCCCCAAAACCCTTTCAGAAAAGACCTTAGGAAACACATCCTTGCTTCATACAGTACGTAGACCTTTGACATTCATTTAAAATGTGATGTGGATTATTCAGCTTGAATGTGCAGCTTGGTTCCAAGTAAAGAAGAGCTACGTCAGCAACAATGACCTGTCCTGGCCTCTGCATCTATGGGGGTCATGCTGTAAAAAGAAGTTGGTGGAACTGTGTGGGTTGGTCGAGGAGGAGCACAGAGAGATGAGAGTGAGCTGAGGTAGAAAAGCCTGAAAAGAGTAAGTCAGAGAGTAAAAGCTGGACTATTTCAACACCAACACAGTCTTCAAGTTCTAGAACCATATCATTTGTTTCATTACGTTTCTATAGTAAATTGTATCGTATTGTACATTTGGCAATAAAAATGTAATCTAATTTAACACTACATGAATACTTTCAGCCAGTGACTAAAATAATTCTTATATTGTCCAGTTGTAAAAAATGTGTAACCATTACTCACAGTAGTTCCTCCTACCACACACTCGTCCGAGTACATGGACCAATTTGTTTGCTTTTACCACCAGCGCTGCTGGCTTAGTGGTACACTTGATTTGCAGAGAGAAATGATCAAATATGTTTTGGGCTATTTTGATAGTAAAGCTTGCTGACCTGTCTAATGTATAGTATACATTATATGGAAAGATTTATAATGTGTTGTTCATTTTATATATTTTAGGCGGACAGAATATTACAAACACTTCACTATACAATACACCTTATTACGACACCACCCCTAACTACCACTTAAAAAATGACTATAGAGTTGAATCAACACCTCAACACAAAGCGCTACCTTTTACATGAACAGTGTGATTTGATTTTGAGACAAGACTCGGTTTATAGTTTATACCCCCATGCCGTTGTCCTGTGTTGCTCTGTGTACAATGACCAAAAAAGGCCAGTGATTTGACAAAATGCAGGTCGGGGCTAGGGCTGCACAATATGGTAAAAACATCAAAATGCAATCATTTTGACAGATTTTGTGTTATGATTCACGATTATGTGGGAATTACCATTTTTGGATCACAAATGTACATTTAAAAAAAAAAATGTTTTGGGGGGTCTGTACCAAACAAACATGTTTCCTTAAATCTGGGTAACAAGATTTGTAGACCAGGGCACCTCTGCAGCACTACAGTACTTCATTAAAATGCTGTTTACAGCTCTTCTGCAATTTGTATATTGCACTTGGTCATCTTGCGATTTTGATTTTTTTATTAATTGTGCAACCCTAGTTGGGGCTTCTTGACTGATCACTGACATTTGATCTCAGAACTCATGTAAGGATCAACCTATCAATCTGCATAAATCCATACTGTACTACTACTACACTGGATGTCACAACCTCACTAGAGCTGATATGATACAATACGTATCACATTACAGGGTTTAAAAAAAATCTAGTTTTAGAGAAAAATAATTGCATTTGTATTTATCACAGTCCCCGTCACAACCAACATCTTACTCCTCAGTTTAAATTTACATTACTGCTATCTAGTGGTTGGGGGTTTAAACACAAAACTCAAAACAAAATGTCACGATAAAATGTTTTTTGATATTTTCTTAGACCCCTAAAAGCTCATGCATACAAGCAAGCATCAGCAAGAAACTTTGTCATTTCCCAGGGATGTTGTTCTGTAGCTAGCTAGTGTGTGTGCATTGGCCATTCATCTGTGGCAGCCCACCTTGCTGTGTGCGTAGACCACAGAGCCCAGAAGCTTCCAGGTGCCTCCTCTTCGGTCCATCCGCACCATGCGTAGGATCTGCAGGAAACGCAGGCTCCGCAGGACCGAGGTGGCAAAGATGTTGCCCTGGCTACCGGCCGACACCACCGCCACTGACGCTATCAGCACTATGATGTCTGGAGGGCAAAGAGGAAACACACACAAGAGCTCACCAAGAGATAAGCAGAAATCTGCACTAACTATAATTCATTATTATAAACCCTGGAAACAAAATAGGCATCATAACTGACATCACGTTCATACATTTTTATGCATTTCCTGATATATTTAACTGAATGGAAGCAGCCATTGTGAGCAGCCACCTTTGTTTAACCTACTATTTCAGGTCAAAATGGCTGCTGTGAAAAAGGTTTAATTGTATTCTGAACTTCATGCAATGTGTTCTCACCTTTGTGTTCATGTTTACTTTCATTATATTTCTTGCATTGTTCATTTATACTCATGTAATTCAAGTCAGTTCATTATAGTTGAGCACGGACGCAAATAGTGATTTGTTTAAGACTGCAAAAGCTGCATTTGTATTACCCAAATACTGGGAAACAACAATGCTTACAGCCAAGAACTATATAAATAGATAGCACATACACATGAGAACAACAGGAAATAGAAATGATTTGTAATAGGAGCAGAAATGTGTCCACCCTGATAGATTAAAAATCCCACCTAAAGGCAAGTATATCTGGATAATAATGATCTTCATGTGAAACTGGACATCTTAAGCAGACTTCTCTGAGCCTGGAGGTCAGAATATCCGAGAACTGGCTTGATATCTTTGTAACGTTGTTGCATTAACAGCAACTCATTGATGTCACCTCACTCTCTCCCCTGACTCTGGTTATCCGAACAAAGGCTCCATACTGCAGCTGACATAATCTGCTACAGGCATCAACAGTACAATAAGGTACAATGTGCTCTTCCTATATACTCTATATGTTCAGTATCCTGGCTACCTCATCGATCTGCTGTACACACAACCAGGACAGCGGGGAAGCAGTAATTGGCTAAAGCACTGCTCCATGAAGAATATTCTTACACAGTGTGTCTGAAATGATGAAGATCTCTGCACTGCATGTCACTGATATTCTAACAGTCTGCGGGTTTCAGATTTATGTCTCGTTTCATTTTCCCATAAGCAATGTGAGTTGCAGGCAAACTGTGTGCGCTGCAAATTATGACAGACAGATACACAAACATCAACAAACAAAGGCACAGATCAGCCTCTGTTCAGAGGAAGTTCACACCGAAACCACCATGAACAAATGAATAACATCAAAGCCACAAAGAGCACAGACGACTAAAGTAACAAGCCCACATATAACATTCTTTCTCCTCACCCCCCCTTTGCTCCTCTCAAACCGATCATGCTATGTGAAACTCTACCCTTGGGTAGTGTTATTTAGTTCACAGTGTGCAAGAGCCTTCCCCTCATATGTAAGCATCCCTTTCGCTCCTGTCCTTCTGCCGAACCCGTTTTCTGAGAGAAAATGCTGACCAAGGTGTGGCTAATGGCTCCTGTTCTAAACCATAGGGCAGTTGACCCACAGTGAGGCAGAGGAACAGTCATCAGCAGCAGCGCCAACGTGAAAAATACATTAATGACACCCAGGAGAGGAGAGTCTCTAGGGCTCCCGCAGTGCTGCAGTGGATTCACTCCCTTTGAAGGTGCAGAGAGACAATCATGAGTGGATGACAGACAGATGAATGTGTGTACAATCAAGAAAATCCAGTAATTTTTTCTTCTGGACCCCCAAAAATTCTGTTGAAAATGTTACAGAGAAATACAAAAATCTACTGACAGCAGTGTGGACACTATGGAGAACATTTTGATCAGTATTGATCAGCGTTAAAGTGTTGCAGGTGGCAGCTGCACTTTACCACTCATCCACATCTCCTATTCTGTCACTCAGCACACTGCCTCTGCTTAGTCTGCTGAAACCTTGTTATATAGTAAAAATATATTCATCAAATGCTATAAAAATGAAGGTTATAATTAGGGATGCTCGATATTGGCTTTTCTGCCGATATCCGATATTGTCCAACTCTCAAT
>NW_023339729.1:3366425-3367968 GCF_004916995.1 Morone saxatilis
GATAATTCCAGATATTACATTTTTAATGATATTATCGGACACCCCTAGTTATAATCTATAAAACTGTGCGGCTATCAGCTGCTCCAAAAAAACAGACAGTAATCGGTGTGCTTGCGCTCACAGCAGACAAGCAGAACGTCTCAACTCTGCTGATGATGACAACACTGATGACATCATCACGGTTGTTTTCTTAGACTTGAAAGTCCAGTGGAAGTGAGTCCTCTTATACGGAGTCCGCCATGTTAAACTGCCATGTTTCTACAGTGGCCCAGAATGGAAAACCAAACACTGGCTCTAGATAGGGCCTTTTGCGTTTTTTGCAAATTATGCAGCCACTGTAATTTCTCATACACACTTGGAACCGGAGGGTGAGGTGAGGGAGTTGCAATCAGCAACTACACCGCCAGATGCCATTAAATCCTACACACTGGTCCTTTAAAAAAGCTCACCCAGAGCCATAAAAACATTAAACAACTGTTTTCTAAGGTTGAGTAAGTACTCTTCATTAGGAGTAAACTGACCTTCCTGTGTAAAACTGGTGGAGCATTAGGGTCAAGGAAAACATCCAGTTCTGTGGAAATTTAAACTTGAAATTAAACTGATATCCAGTCTTATTGCTTTGAAGGGTAAATCCAAGGTGAAAAAAATGTGATTTAAAGAGAATCAAATCAGTAAGATAAGGGCAGAGGCAAAATGCAGAACAAAGGGTTAGGGTTAGGGTTAGGGTTAATGTGCAGCAGTCACTCATGATGGTTGTCAGCAGCTGTGTTTCTTTCTCAGAGTTCATTCTTGTCACTGTGGGACTCAAATTCTTATGTTTATACACTTGTATACATATAGGAAACTACACTTAAAAACATACATGAACAGAAACACACCTCAGCGGTATATATTGACAGGTTAACATGGCTTTTGGTCACATTGGTTAAGATTTTATTTTAGTGTTAAAATTCTGCATGCAAACTGACATTTTGTTTAGAGTTTTCAAAGAGGCAGAAAACTACTTCCCTTGGCGAGCATTATTTTGGCACTAGTATGACTCCGTACATTCCAAGCCAAGTTGTTTATATGCATATTAGATACTGTGTGTGGTGGGGATCCCTGCTGCCACAAATAATCTGTTTGACAGAATAGTTCTCTCTGGCATGATCCACCAGCAAGAAATCTGAGAAAACAATTCTACATTTGGCTTAATGATCTAACTTTTGGGCACAATCATTTGTGCCAAAGGTAACACTAACATCTCAAGGTCTACTGGCTAGCATTGTCAGGGCTTTCAATCGTCCCATGCAGTCTTCAGTGGTTAATGGAACTCGCTCACGTGTCATCATGTGATCTACATATGTTATCCAATGATAACCTGACTTCATCCACTCACTGATGAAGACTATAAGATATGGTTGAAAGCTAAAAAGTAAACCTTTAGTTGAGATTATTTTGTCACACATGCAGATCACAAGGTCAAAAGTTAATACACCCGAATTCATCTATTATGGAAATAAAATTAAATGAAATGTGTGCTCTCAGATAGGAATGCATGATA
>NW_023339729.1:3368032-3391467 GCF_004916995.1 Morone saxatilis
ATATTAATCCATCAGGTGTGTAAAAACTACAGGTTATGAACTCTTTTTTAAAATACAAAAATATGAAATTATCGGTTATCTTATGGTATCAGCCAGGAGAAGCAGGTCATTATCGGTTATCTTATCTGCAAAAAAAATCCATATCGTGCATCCCGACTCACAAATATTGCTTTTTTAGCTAGAAATATAGTAACTTAGATTGAGCAATTAAATGCTGAAAATGCTGACGATTTTTGGGAACAAGTCTAAATTGATTGCTGCACTGACACTGTCATTCTTAGTAGCATTTTCAAGCATGTTTACCTTTTGCCTTTACCTTTAGCTTTTCTAGCAGAAGAATGGGATTAACTGACATTATAAAGATGATTTTAGGAAAATTGCCCACTGTTGCCTCATCAACACACAAACACTGTCATTGCCTTTGTAATGGCAAGATACTGCTAAGTGCTAAGTGCTAGCATGTACGGTAGGGTAGAGGGTCTGGGGACGACATGTTTGGCTTAGTGCTAACTGAAAGGCAGCACAGAAGGACTATATAACTGCAAATATTGCTGCTTTCATTAAGTAATTAATCACTTATTGTTTTCACTACAGCGGCACAATCTTCCAGAGCAGAACTGGGCCTCCCCAGGAGGGCTTTCAGGGGAGGATCACTGAATGGAAATAAAACAAATATTACACTAGCTATTAGATTAGTTATCAAAAAGAGATATAGAGTAGCATAAATGTGTGTGAAAGAGATAGAGCAGTTTGGGGGAACTGTATGTTTTTCCCACTTTACCAGAGTTAGAAACTACTGCTCTAGGACAAACCTTTCTTTTTGTATTTGGCAATATTAGGCTATCTTGGCTCATTTTCTGAGTGTCTATGGGTTAGGGTTAGGGTTCACCTTTTTCCGAGCTTTGTCTGAGAGGAGGCCCACTGTCTCAGACTTTGAAAACCTCTGGTATAAAGCCAAATTCAAGTTAATCACTACAGATCAAATAATTTACTCCTCTGTCTGCACCGTAAGAAATAACTCTAAATAACTATAACTCTTCAGGGAGCATCCAAACCTTGACAAGTATTGTTTTTGTCTGTTCCACAGTGATAAATTAAATAAGCATCTAGGCTATAATCTAAAAACAAAATGTTCACATTATAGTTGTGATTTTATACAAAACCGCCATAATCCCTTTCTCGTGTTCATGTTAAATTTGATTACATCACACAGTGCAAGAGGTACAGTTATATATGGAGACATGAGGACACATGTTATATAACGCAGCACTGTGACTGTATGGAAGCAGGAACACAGTAAAAGCTAACTGATAAACCTAACCTTTCAAAGCCACAGATGCTCGATGTGACCGATCGCCATGTGTACCTGCATCACCTCCATCTGTCTCCATGCCACTCAGGTCCTCTGAGTTCAACTCATTTTCTCTTTCATTTTCTCACTTTATCCCATCATCTCTCTCATTTTTTCACACTGTCTGTCACACTCTGCTTCCCTGCCTCTCTTACTTTATTTTGGCCCTTTTGTTTTGTTCATATTCCCCCAGTGCTGGCAAACTGCAGCACCCGCTGTAAAGTGTGACGATGGGAGCTCACGGCACCCTGCGTGACCTCGAAGCCCTGCTCTCCCTCCCTCAAGCACCCTACTGTACTTTCCAAGAAGGGAGCAGAGAGATCCATGTCTAAACAGTGGAAAGAATAAAAGGCAGTTAATGCAACCTCATTACGTAAATGCGCTCTGCTCTTATGAGCTCTGACCACAGCTGAAAACGACACGAGCAAACTATGGTCAATAGCGTGCTGTGGGACTGTGTTTACATTTGACATCAAACTGCGTTCACAGAGAGGACAACTGCGGCCCACTAGAAGGCAAGGAGAAGGCAACTGAAAGGTGAAACAATGAAGGAGGAGGAATAGGTACCTCTGCTGGAAGTAAACAAGACTTTTTGAACGATGTGTGCCTGTTTCCACAAAAGACACTCAACAACTCACCTATGACGCAGAAAGGCTTCCTGGCAAAGCGGAGTCGTCCCTGCCACCCTCTGTAGCGACAGCAGCATCCTGCCGACCAGATACGGACGATGTACTCCAATCCAAACACCACAATCATCACAAACTCCTGTCCAAGAAGACAGAAACAATAGTTGTTTTGGTGGTGTGTTGACAGAGGAATCATGATGTATTAGTCATTGCTTATCAGGAGATTAATTACATCCTCACATGTCATTATACATCATCAATGCAATGTTTTTGTGATTAAAATGCACGCCAGGTTGACAAAGTATCTGATAATGACCCTGACAGCACATTCGGCTTCCATTTGATAATAACACTGATGCAATTAGCACAGTGCAATTTGTGAAATGGTGGTTACTGCTGTGGGGGCAATCATGTGCAGTAAATGCTCGGCTGTACAAAAAAAATCAGACCTCTCCTTTAGTTAGAGGCTTTTGAGAAACACACATTGAGTCACACTAAGAGCATTTTAAAAAGCATTTTTGCCCACCAGTAGCTCTGACTTTCTTTCTGAAGGCAACTCTGAACTCCATTTAGTGTTATTAGTACTTCAAGCCAGTAAAGTTCTTAGTTTGAGGGCAGGCACTTAAACCAATGAGCCATTGAAGTCTATAGGTGTGCTATTTATTACAGAGGAGGTGCTCTTCGTTATCCTCCTTCAGTGCTTCACATCTCCCCTCTCAACTGTTAACTGTTGCTAAGGTTTTCAATTTACATTCTTCCATTTTCTTCAATACGTGCACTTCTCAGCCTTGGCTACTGGAAACAAGTAAAGCATTCAGCATTTCCCCAACAGAATTATATTCCTGGCACTGTGGAGACGGCTCTTTAGACCTCTGTGTAGGCAAAAACATTTTTACAGAAAAATATGATTCAAGTCATTGTATGAGTAAAATCTGAATATTTGGAGCATTTTACAGACTATGACCTGACAAAGCTGAGACCAAAGGAAAATTTTTCATGGTGTTTTATGTTTTTTAGCTAATCACACTGGAAGGAAGGGGTCCAACATTCTGCCCCCAGAAACCTAACCATATTGCATCATATTGACTTGTATTATGTAGAACAAGGTCAAATCGTAATGACATGGTGGACTCTGTGATTATACACTAATGAAAACATAGCTACCTGTTTAAAGGGATTTTAAAGATAAGAGTGAGAGCATTTTACAGCTGATACAAGTAAGAAAATATCTAAAAATATTGTATTGCGATATTTTGTTTTGTTATATTTTATTGATCCTCAAAAATACTAATTACTATACTAATACTAATGTAAACCCCCATTGGCTAGATAGCAGTGAACGTAAACTGAGGGCTATGATGTTGGATTTTACTTTGAAAATTGCAGATCCTAGTGTTCTGGTTGCATAAAAAATAAAGATTATCGCAACATATGACAATATATTGAATTGTAACCTCCTGTATCGTGATACGTATTGTGTTTCCAGATTCTTGCCGATACACTGCCCTAGTTGAAACCTGAACCTAGTGAGTGTGCTCTCATGTAAAAAATTTGTAAATGAGACAATTTAAACATATTTAACCCTTTATCGGGCAATATGGCATATTTTGGTGTTTCTTTTTTTATAGGTGATATACTAATATTAACACATTCACTTGTTTACGGCTTTCTTTCACAAATAAATTCAAAGTTGGGCATTGATCTTTCGATTTGTTCACAATATAACATAAATTAATTCATAGATATATTGATGGGTAAAGGCATGATTTCTTCTGCAGCGCTGTACACTGCTCAGCTCCTTCTATTGGAAGAGGAGGACCTGCTGTGCCACAGATTGTTGTTCTGCTAGCCCACCTAGACATCACTGACTTTGATTTTCAGCCTAAAAGTGAATCTTTTTCTAAAAATCAAAAAAGAAAAAATGTCTTCTTATATCTTCCAATAACACTCCAGGGTTTCAATCAGTGCCCTATAAAGGGTTAAACACTTCTGTACTGCAATTTCTTGTTATTGGTGTATTGTCCTGGCCAGTTTATTGTTGAGGCTCTAGTGATTTACTAGCATTTTGTTGATATAAAATTCCTTTTGGCTGATGGTTGTCCAGTTTCTCACCAGGATGAGAAGACAGTAGGAGGAGAAGTCCTGATGAGCGGGGATGGTTGAGAACACAGAGAGGACCAGGCAGCTGAAGACCAAGATGAACCTGAACAACAGAAACGAAGGAGAGAATCGTAAATACAACATGCACGCACAATTTGACAGGATGACATCAATGATCTGACCTCTGAAACCACCACACTGACCAGCAGAGCAAATCTCAAATTCCAAAACATTATTTCCACTGCTCACAGATATGCTGTTGATAATAGAAATGCACACTAAAGTGGAGCTGTCCGCTGTATTTTCCTCTGCAACAAACTCTTGAACCCATTCTGGCACTGTAGGAGGAGCAGAACACGAACAACCTGGCAGCACAATCACAGAACTTATTTCCTCTCTGCAGTGAACCATGAGGCCGACTATTATTCAATTTCCTGAGATATCAAGTTAATCATGCTTGTTTGTGTAACATGATTTGCAAGAAACAAGCAGTGAAACTGCGGCTATTGGAAAACAAGCAACATCCGACCATTTCCACACTCCGACTGTCGCTCCCTCGGCCAGGAAACCGTAGCCTTCCATCTTCATAACCATAACATGTTTTTTTTCCATCGCATAAATCTTCCGAAAACACATCGTTGTCTGAAATACGAGTGCGGGGGTTTAGAGTTACGGTGGCTCTTGATGCTAAACGGTGAGAGCACATCTGTGTTTTATCATCTCAGATCTCCTTTTAAGCCTGCCGGAGAAAGACCGGGTGACATTCTGTGTGTGTACTTTTCATCGTTGTCCAAGGAGAGGCTTAAGTAAAGCAGACACGGCTTTCTTTTTCAGTCATGTCCTGCTTCATGTTTGTACAGTTACACGTTAATAATTCAAACTGGAGACCTTCCGCTGAGCTCTGACCTTTAGGCCTCTACATTTAAAAAAAAAAAAAACATAAATGGAGACTTCACACTCAGGCCACAGTGGGTTTTTAGAACTTGTTGCTGAAAACAGCTGCCTGCCAACACTATGAGAGTGGTGACAGTGAACCACAACAGTAAAATAGTTCTGTTTGATTTGCCACACCTGTGGTTATTGTTAAAGATGCTAAGACCATCTTAAACTGAGTTCTATTTGAAAACAGTTTGTAAATTGCTGGGGGCAGGAAATGTGCTCCATCTATCAGAACTCGTATGTGTTTACATCTGTTTACATAAAACTGATTTCTGATTCATCAAACATACCCGGGACCAACTGTTCCGCTGTTTTTTATTCCATTACATGACAAATGAGCATGCACACTTATTATGAGCAATGTGTGAATGCATCAGTTTTCCAAATTTTATCTGGTATTTAGACAAACAACCCTCGTTGTATGTGTAAAGAAGAGAACACACATCACAAATGAGTTTACTGACATGAAAATACTACTTTTTTACAACAGGATTTCTTCAGTCAGTGCAATGATATGTCTCTACTTACCAACTATTAGTGCATGGCTATTTCAATTCTTAAAAAGCTTTTCCCCAATATAATCCATTTCCGCTTGCAAAAATATTCATTATTGGCAATATGACATCTGCTCTACCCATAAAGCAGTTTGTCCATCTCCACAGCTGTATTGAAGTAGAGACTGGGGACTCCTAACTACCAGCCCCTTGGTGCCAAATTGACCCCAGATTATCACAGAGTTGAAAGGAAATCTTTCAAACTTGAAAATTGGGGGCATCAGGATAACATCCAGTGTTTGAAAGGCGCCTGTGTGAAAATGGTGGGTGTGCAGAGCGGGTCAGTGTCCCATACCCTACAGTACAGTGCAGGACTGTGCTGTTCTGACCCCGGTCGGGCCCTCTTTGACATCCAGAAAGACAAAATTGAGGTCAAGATTTTCCACAGCCACAAGGATGGTTATGTCATTATTTCTCGACCGTTAGGTTCTCCTCCTGCTCCGTCACACGGCTCAGATAGCGCCTGGAGGTTCTGAGTGAAATAAAAGCATAAAGTATCAAAAGTTTGAGGTTTGCTCTGTTGACATTTCGAAAGATTTGAATAATGTGATTCGGATTGGATGAAAACATCTAGTGACAAGCATTGTGGTGCTGTCAGCTGAAAAGCAAGCTCCTTGTCACCGGCACACCTACGCCTCTCACACTTACAAGGTTGTCAGACCGAAAATTACAGAGTGACAATCAACTCCCCTCATCCATAGAGTTTCCATTTTGAATATATTTACTTTAAGAGAGAGTAGAGAACTACTGAAAAGCACGCTGACAGTGTCATTAAGCTCTCAACTAAGTTCACTAATTAATCCCACAATTTGGTGTTCTTGGCTGGCCTTGGTCCCTGTGTGTGATGATGCCGCACGCTCATAGGCGGCAGAATTAATCTGGAGTGTCTCGCTCTCCTCCTCCAGCAGAGTGATCGCTCTTAACCTTCCAAACAGCAGCAGCTAAAAATGAAGCTGGCCTACACAAATGCACAAATAAACGCACCCTCGCAAGATAGAGACATCTGTCCTTCCACCCAATCCCCTCTTTCAAACGCACACTCCACCCCTCCTCCACTCACATATAAACAGAAAGAGACCCAGAACCACTGAACGAGCGGTAAGTGCTCTGATTTGCATAATTTAATTGATTTGTTTGGAAAATGGGTTGCAAGGCTAATGACTAACGTCCTTAAACTGCAACGGGTGGATAAAAACAGATATACAGCATCTCTGTCATCCTGCACACAGAGGTGGCGCCAGAGAGGAGGCTAGAAGTGGCACAGCCCCCCCCCCGAATCTGATCAGGCCCCCTTCCACAGTCAGAAGGTGATACATGGTTGGCTTGTTATTATCAGAACCTCTATATGAAGTTACTGGTAACATTTCTTGTTAGAAAGTCAATCAAACGACCCCAAAGAGACGCAAAACGACCACAAAGAGACACCCAAATGACCATAAAGAGATGCAAAACCAAAATCTGTCTGGCGTTGTTCACATGTCCAGGGCCTAGTTGTTTCATAATTATACATGGCTGTAGGCTTTTGAGATATAAATAGCAGCTATTTATTAATATTATTTCATGAATATTTAAAGTCATGTATTACACTGAATAAACAGTGTAACTATTAATAATCTACACTTTATTCTTGCCCGGACTTTAAATTTGAGTCGTAACACATTTCCCAAGTGTGCCCCTTTTCTTTGAATCTGTACTATAGTCTGGCTTGTCTGTCAGGTGAAGGACTTCTTTTTATTTCCCAAATCAGTGGTTCTCAACTGGTCTCACCTTGGGACACATTTTGTCATTAACTCGCGATCCACTTTTGCAGAATTCCGACCAAGCAAATATACTTTTCAAATAGGCTAGTAAACACATATATAATGTCATCATGACCTTTTGTAACACAGTATACCACTTTTTCATCCCTGCATTCAGGGAGAGAGTGTCTTGCATACACATCAACACATAAACACACACTCCCAAGGTTGGCATTACACACGCACAAGGAGCAGTCATACGGCTAGTATACACACATATACAATGGCATCTTTATGAAAAGACATGAAAAACACACATATTTTCATCCCTGCAATCAGAGCACATTAACAGCTCAACTGCATGCTCCAAATTCTTATGAATATGAATAAAATTAACATCATAACTCCATAACTGCATTTACACACAAAATAAGTAGGGCTGTTTTCAATTAACAGACATTGTGGAAGCTTTTATGTCAAAATAAAAGTCAGACATCAGAGAATTTAAAATATGTATTTTTTTTACCAGATATATACTGTGGACAGAGAAATTCAGTGCAACCTTTACACCCACAGACTGACACTGAGTATAACGTGTAAAGAAGCATTACTCTGACGACTCCTGGTCATGTGTTAATTGGGTCACAGCGCATTAATAGACTAATGATGCCATAATGATCGGATCTGATTGGGTTTCTTATGACGGATTATACCAGAAGAAGCTCTCACTCACATGACATCTAGATATGTCCTCTGATGCTGTCCATGGTCCTGAAAACAAATCCTGCTCCTGCCTTTTGATTGCACCCGTGGGTTGTTGATTCATCTTTGAGTTTTGCCTTCAAGGGGCACCATCGCGGTATTTAGTTCGGGTTGATATGAAAGCAGATATTTAATTGTCTACGACTTTCTCGCTAATAACTATCTTTCCCTATTACCCTGCCATTTCAACTGAGCCATGTCTCTGTTTCAAACCACATAATACTAACCTTGCCAGTTAGTATACCAGAAGGGAATGCACTCTACCAGGTTGAAAAGGAAGTAGCATAAGAAGTTCACCAACAGATGTTAATCAATCTTTTGCTTTGAAAAACTGCAGCCAGTTAAGAAGGAAGTTTTTTTTAAGACTTTACTTTGTGTTTTCTTAGCTGTTCGTGGAGGTGATTCACCCACAACCACACCTGCTGGCAATTTTTTAAGCATTTTTCTTTCATGCTTTTCAACCCGGACACTCACAAAACTCAAATTATAGCTATTTGTATCACTTTTTCTTGTGAACACTTGGGCTGCAACTAGTAATTATTCTCATTATCGATCAATTACAGTAAAGGGGCATAAATTTGTCTGGCAGAGGGTACTGTTGTCCTGATGGGGCGTCCTAAAACCTCACCTGGTAGAGCTGGAGCCCCATTTACAATCCAGTCCTTGCTGTGTATCATCCCCTCTCTCTCTCCCCCCTTTCCTGTCTCTCTTCAGCTCACACTATCTATTAAAGGCAATAAAAGCTAAAAAAAGAAGGTGATAACAAGGGACAATTTTTTCACTCTACTGATTAAATAAAGCTGAGCCGAGGATCAGGGGAAGTGTGTGTCACCTTAATGTCAGCTCTGCGTTATCCTTAGTAACTTTATGGGGAGGCGAGGATACAAAGTGAAACCTAAAACCTAATAAAAGACTTGTTTGGGCTCATAAAAGTAGCGGTGTCTGTCAGCCTTTCGAATGTCTGTCTGTTTTGTTAGTACACTGACTGAGTGTGCTATTGTTCACTTGTACAGGATCTGTATGAATTGTATTATTAGATTATTGAATGGTTTTTGCAATACATTTCTGTTGTTATGAGAGTCCTTTTTCTGAGATTTTCATGTTTTAGCTTTAGGTTTCAATTCTGAGGCTCTTAGGCTTTTAAAATGCTCCCAAATGCTGGTAGATTACCTGAAAAATACAACATAAAACTAAAGTATCTAGGAGGAAATTATGTTTTCTCTTTACAATGAAACAACATAGGCATCAGAAGTTATCACGAGGTTCAAAGAGTAACACATCATCCATAAAACCTTCATCACCAGTGGTCTGAACATAAGTACCCACAGTAGTCCGTTGGCCTCGCTTTATGGAGACTGTGACCCAGAGACATGACCTCTGACCTTCCCTGTGAGGTCATGCAGTTACATTTCTCCATGCAGTCGGCCATGCGTCGCATGTCTCAAAGCATTCTTTACATTCGCCCTGACAAAGTGTTGGCCTATTCCAACAGCGACAGGCCTTCTCAGTGTACCCTGCACATTTTAGGGGCTTACTTTAGGGGGAGGAGTAGATTTAAGGTCTGTGTCATACACTGTTAGATTGTTATCACTTGTTTAAGTACTGTAATTACATTTCCTGTCTTTGCACTCTTTCAGCACAGTCACACACACACACACACACACACACACACGTATGCACAAACACTCTAAATCTGCAAGACAGCCTGTGTGCATGTGTTCTGTGCGAGCTATCAGCCGCGATGTGTTATAAGCCACAGTGCCGACAGTGAGCCGGGGGGGACTGAGTGTGTAAAGCTCAAAGGACGCTGCTCCGAGACTGAAGACGGCAAAACAATTTCCATAATGCACCTGGGCTCTTTCAAAAAGGCTGAGCCAGGGATACACTCTGTATTTTGTCAAGCAGTGTTAGGAGAGGGGGTGGGTGGCAAACATTGTGTCTCTCCTTCTCCATTACGCTGATGTTACGTGTCTCACTCTGCAAGAGGCATTGAAAGAGAGAGCAGAATGAGCAGAATGTGTTTGGGAGATTAGACGAGTGCAGAATGAACTTGCAAAGTTGGCTCAAAGAGCGGCCAGGAGCAGTGTTTGGTGTGAGGTGTTTAGGAGGAGTCCCGTTGGTTTGTTGTTTGTGTTGTGTGTGAGGCTTTCTGCTGTGCTGTGCACAGTGTTTAGAAGAGTTTCGATAACACACAGCACTGTGGAAATAATGCACGCCGAGTCTGATCCATTGGTGCTCTGTGCATCCACACAACAGAAGGTATAGCAGGAGGATTTCCCAGCTGTTATGGCTACATTAAGAATAAACACTTGAACTTTAATATTACGTATTTTCAATGACGTCCTCTTTCGTGTGGGGCTGCCATGCTGTTTATGTTTGGGTTGAGGAAAGGAAAGTTCTCTTCACCACAATAAAAGGTTTGAATATTCGGAAAAGATTGCGAAGACAGCACATGACAGGCACCTAGTCGAATGCCAAGATTTCATTTCATAACAATGTTTTGCTCTTCTTCAACTTTGTAGACAAGAGAACTTTCTTTGTATGTGATACTTTTAGACATGCAGGCAGGCATGGGACAATATGAAAATTTCATGTCACGATTATCTCGGGCAAAATAATTGTGATTATCATGATAATCAGGATTCGACTTCTTGCTTCTAAAATGACACCCCAGAAAATCAATATAGGACTGTTGGCTGGCAAGCTAGACGTTTTTTTAAGTCGTGAGAATATTCAGAATATCACAAGAATAATTAGGCACATGGTTGCCTTTCCCATTGCATCCATGATGTGTTCAGACATCGCTGGATGGAGGAAGGACTACAGGGAGAGTTTGGCTGTGAAGTTTAATGTGCCTTTCTCCGCCTGGGGGCTACAGCTGTTAGCTGAGGTGACAGCAACATGTCAGACAGCCATACAACTTCTCAGGATAGCTTATCAGTACAAAACAGGAGGCTTTATATGTCATTTCACATTGAAGAGAGGCAATAGGTGCCACCATGTTAGCGCAGAAGAAGTTCCGTCCTCACAGTGAACGTGACACACCCTTCATCTCTCAACAACACCAGGTGATTCCTGACGTCTTTTCGGCCAGGCTAACCGCCGCCATACCTCCTGCCCCTGTGCCAAGTTATGTTATGTTATCCCTTACTACTGTAATTATTACTGACATTACTGTGATGTGTGGTTCGTTGATCTATCTGGCTGAAGTTCGCCTGTGATAGAAAGATGGTTCATCCAATCACCTGCTACGTATTTTGGGGCAGCAGTAGCTCAGTGTGTAAGGACTTGGCTTGGGAACCGGAGGGTCGCCGGTTCAAGTCCCACAGACCACAAAATACGGAGTGTGGACTGGTAGCTGGAGAGTTTCACCTCTTGTGCACTGCCGAGGTGCCTTTGAGCAAGGCAACCTAACCCCGAAACCTGCTCATAGGGCGCTGGTAACACGGCAGCCCATCACTCCACCATCTCTCCCCTTTGCATGTCCACATGTGCATGTCCACATGTGCATGAAGTGTGTGTGTGTGTGTATAAAAAAAGAGTGAAAAAAACAATTTCCCCCTAGGGGATCAATCAATCAAGTATATCTTCTTCTTCTTTGCCTGCCCTTCTCCAAACAGTTCGGTGCAACAAACCATCTGCCACAGCCAGGTTGACTAAGCAATGTGTTATTGTCCAAAACTGAATGATAACAATGTTGTTATAGACTGACAGCAGTCCCAGGGAATGCTGATAATACATGATGATATTTTTTATGACATTAGCATAATATCGCTGTAGCATTGCTGAAAACCGTGGCTTCAACTTTAATGCCACTGATGTGCTGCTGTGAAATGTGAGTACATTATGCAGACAGTTTTTCCTGCCTCAGCCTGCTGGTAGATGTACCTGTCAGCATCTTTTTTGTGCTCTTTCTTCCGCCCCCATCAAACATGAAAACCTCTAATGCTATGTTCAAGTGGTGCACATTCTGCCAGCTTCAGTCACTGAAACGCTTCATTTAGTTAAACGCGATGTCACCAATATATAACATTAATGCTCTGTACAGGGAGGCTTTGTTACTGGGGCTGCTGTTCAGTTGTTTCCTAATAATATAATAAGAGGCACCTGGAACTACAAAGACTGAAAATATACATTCTTTAATTTGTTTTCATTATTAGTATTTTCAGGATTTTTACTTGTTTTAGGATTCAGTTTACAGTATAATTAAAGTAGCTCTAACATTTTTACTCGTCCTCACCCTGACAAGATGATAACTATCTTAAAGTGGTACTGTAGGTTGAGACAAAAAATCCTGACAGCTAAGCTTGTTTTCAAACAGCAGTTAAATGAAACACTTTAAATATCACATATAACATCATGTCCTGATGTCTTAGAAAAATACGCACAGGCTCTAAGATTTATAGGAACACAGTGTGTACTGTGCAATGTGTTCTCTTTCAGCTCATAATGTCTGTGACATCTTTTTTTTTAGAAGTCAAAAATAAATGGCAACTGTAGAATCTAGTTGAAACTGCTGTGAAATGCTTTGCGCTGTTTATTTTGCTATAATTTCAATATTTTGCACTTCACTTTTAAAAGCCGGAATCTTGCCCTAGTTGGTGTTATATTGTATAACCAATTACTCCGTCATCTTAGATTATTTTCTACTGGGCCCCAAAAAGATAATTAGTGCAGAAAGCAGATGGACAGCCTGTAATGCTGCTCAGCTACACAGCTGGGCAGAGATATCACAGCTCAACTCCCAAAAAAGAAACACAAGAGGAAAACAAGAGGAGCCTGTGTAAGGGCATGCACATAATCCTCTGTGCTGTGAATTGATGTTCTATTACAAAAGCAAAATGTGAAGGCGCTACGTGGAGATAAAGCCACAGAGACCACCCACAGTGCAATGCTATTTCACACTCGTCCTTCATCCGCACACATCCAAGAGACTATAATGAAAATTCTGCAAAAACTGCCATGGGTATACAATGAAAAGTTAAGGGCCTTTAACATGGTTGGTAGAAAAGAAAGAGCACTACATCTGGATAAAAAACCACAAGCGTGCAAACCCGTAAAGCAGCCTCACTCCAGTTTAATGTGTCCTGTTCTCTCATATTGAGGCACGTAAAGAGGCTGTGCAAATTAAAACTCCATCAGCAGAGCTGTAGGAGGACTTGTAATGGAAACTAAAGGAGGACTAAACAATTCTGACTTCATAAATGAGCCAGACCCAGACTGTGCGGCCTCCCACTGTTTTTGAAGCTTTGACGTGTTGTCGGTGAGGACAAGACCTGCGATTTATTTTAATGATAAGGTTATAAGTTATAAAGGTGAAAAGGTTATCGTTAGCAAGCCTTGATTTCCCCAACTATAAAAACAACTGTTGCAGGAAAATGTACTCATTAAGGTTCACTATGTGAGTGGTCCAAACAACAAAAAGAGACTCTTGGCTGGTTAATATGCTCTCTGTGTGCAGGTGAGTGTTTACCTCGATGATGGTTAAGCAACTTATAATGAAGAAGTCAAATCACTCCCTGTAGGCTAACTCTGATGTTTGAATAAATAGACAGTGGGCTTTAACATCATTTTCAGACAGGTAGCTAGCAAGTAGCTTAGCTGGTGGACAGAGTTTTCAGGATCTCCTGTTTAAGGTCTTTTAGTAGCATCTAGCGGTGTAGTTGCAGATTGCAACTCACTCGCTTCACCCCTCCCTTTCCGAGTGCGAAGGAGAAACTATGTATATATATGTATGTATGTAACTATGTGCTTGTGTTATTTCTTCCACCCTATTTATATCAATTAGGGTAGGCCATTGGAACACAGTTCGAAAGCACCACAAACCATCCAAATGGAACATACAATTGACTCATCACCTCTACAAAAGTTTTAAAAAACATTTTAACCTTCATGAAGGGAGGATTTACTGCAGGACTGCACTACTTTTATAAACTGGCTACTTGAGTGTATGCTGGCGGTGACAGTGTGCATTTGAACATCTGCTTTAAAACCGTGAGATGATGTGAGTGGTGTGTGGTTGTTTACACCCACTTTAAAAAGAGCCACCTGTTTTTGCACAGATACACTTTCACATCTGGGGTTTAACTAGAACAGATTTCAGAGACACAGAACGCCTCCTACCACACAGGTTCCCATCTGGTAAGTTGGCCACTCCAAATCACAGTGACTATTTAATGCACAGTCATCTGTGACTGAAACAGAGATTTTGGGTGTCTTGATGGGCAGCATCTTGGAACAAGAACACTCGACAGTGTATGGCAACATGCTGAAACTGATGTAATTGTGTCTATATCTTGTGAAAGTACTTCACAGGATGTGATAAGCACTGTAGAGAGCACCTCCAAAGTGGTCAAATACCTCAGCTTGGTCAACAGCCCTCCACCTCAAAATCATTTCTTGACGTGTCTGCAAAGTGCAAGGTGATGTAGTATGAAGAGCGAGAACGTCTGCGTGCCTTTATTTGGAACTGCCATCTATACTGTATGTGACAGGCCAATTCCTTTTGCACAAAACTCACAGATGGTAAATACTATCAAATAATATATTTAAAACAATATGAATTTTTCTTTAAGAAGTTTTCATCACCCAAAGAATTTCTATAAAATCCAGACCAAGCCTCTAATTCAGACCACAAGTAGCTACATCAGGCTAGTAAAAGAGACCTGCGTCTAATTGGGACCCTGCTTTTAATTTAAGTTTTATGTCAAACAATTTCTTTCAAAGTACTTATTCACGTTCTTAGTTACATCAGGTATAACGTACTAATGTTGTCCTAAACCTAACCTAACCTAAATCTAAAAAAGTAATATTTATGGCTTCAAAAAGTTAACAATGCAAGCTTTACTTTGAAGGTCTAACAGGATATTGCAAATTTATTGTTGCTAATTTTACTGTGGAGCCCTGCGTGAAAATGACGGTAGAATGATAGAAACAGCGTCACAGTGGTTGCTGGGTGTGAGGGAGTGTGTCAGTGGCATTATAATATGTGTGCTTATTCATAAATTCTCTCTTTCTCTCTCTCTCTCTCTCTCTCTCTCTTTCTTTCTTTCATTACCCAGCTTCAAATTAATGAAGAAAGCCCTCTTCCAACTGAGAGTGATGCAAAATGAAAAAGGGCCCTTTAGGACAAGACTGGCATGACTATTCATCCTCACTACTTTAATTTAAGTATTTCTCACACACAGCTCCCATTATCCCTGTTATGGGAGAGGATATTGTCCAAAGCAATCATTGTCAGGGATTGATCTGTGTCATTTGCAAGCCTATTGATCCTATCCCATGGTTGAAAATGTCCTCAGTGACTTTCTTGTACAGTCGGCTGCGATGTGCTCAGTGCAGTGACGTCCCACTTTTCAGCAACTCTCTCCATCGATCCATCCATCACACTATTTGTCTACTTTCTCCAGCCAGTGACGGGTCAATACTTGGACCTTAAGGCTCCGCCCCACTTTTATCTCCAATCTCCCTCTAGGCAAACAAGTATTAATGGTGCCAGGTGAGGGGATAATGAGGCACCCAGACATAGACTCACCGAGGTCGGGGAGTGGCAGAGGCACACAGAGCACTCATTGTCACACCGTAATGAGAGACGGACATGAACCGGCGTCCTGGACTAACCCCACAGAGTTTGGGAAACTAATACCTTTATGTCTTGCATAAAGACATCACCTGTCCAGATGGTGTTCTGGCCCAACAACCACTGGAACCACCACACCCACGCTCCCCTGTGGTGTGCATAGCCACCTACACAAAGGTCAGACTCAGAGATAAATAAACCTGCTGTATGTGTGGAAGATGAATCAGCAGATTGGGGGGTAGGGGTAAAGTTAGAGGCTTCAGTTCATTCGGAACAGCTGAATCTCAAAGGTCAGCAGAGTTTTGATCAAAAGATTTCAGCAGGACTAGTCAGCACTGAACTGAAGATCATTGTCAAGACAAAATTGACCCAATGCTTCAAACTTTAGAGCCTTAAACTAAATTAAAATCCCCTCTCTCTGAAACACTCCGGCTCAGGTGGGTAAACCACCGCAGCACACATCACTTTCATTGAGTGTGGAGGAGACCAGTGGTGCCGAGTGCTGCGCAGCAAATTCATTCACTGTGATATCTGCTCAGGCAAACCCCTGTGACCTCAAAATAGCAAGGACCCCATTAATCAACGGTGCAGGAGTGGGCCGGTCGATGGGCTGACGTCCAGCATCCATCTCCATGTAGTCTAAATTTGGGTGATAACGAAGGATGAAGCTGATGGCTGAGAACATTAAAATGGCCCGCACTGATGTGCCAGAGCTAGATTATTAATCAAATACAGATATACGTTGTGACGACAGCTTTTCAATCAACTTTGTTCTTTAATCTTCTGTTTTGCTTATTTTCTTCGGTGGTAACTGATGCTGGAGGATGGCATTCGAAGGTGATCAATTTTGTCTGCCACAAACTACAAAACAATCAACAGTCTCTCTAAAGCATTACGTCAGTGAACCTAAAATAATCACACTCTTCAACTGGGCTGGCCAATGACCAAAAAGTTATCTTTACCTTTTAGCTTTAGTTAGCTTTAACTTCTGTATGAACAGTGCTCTTTTGTTTGTCCATTCAGTATTAGTTCCTTCTACTTCTCAAGAAAATTACAGAGTTCTTAATAGATTTCTGCTCCTGAAAAGATAAAACTCTTCACCTTCTGTTCATAAAAGAAAAGAAGGGCCTAATTTCAAATAAAATAAAAAACAATTCAAAATCTGACATTTTCGACATACACAGCCAAAGCAAATGCATACTGTCATTTGCATTTTTTTGCATATGAATTCATTGTATTCATTGTATACAACCTTGCTGGCATTAATACCCACATAACATCAAACTTCAATGGAGGTTTTTTGTATGTACAGTTTATGAGCATAACAAAAAAACAGCTTGGAGGCCCAGACAACTTACTGTGAATATTTCAAGATCCACCACAAGGCTAAACACACCAGTGTTTCCCCAGAGGAGCAGGAAGCCTCAAGCAAGGACACAAATGCATGAAAAGTGATAAAAAAAAATCAACAACTGGGTAGTGGGCGGGGAGTGTGGCAGACAACATGGCTACCAGGGAAGCAAGAATTAAAGTGGTATCTCTGTGGTTAAACTGGATTATTAACAAGCTATTCAAAAATATTTCTTCTACACTTCTGCTTCAAACACTGAGCTTTTTTTATTTAGTAGGCCTGAACCTGATATTGTGACAATACATTAAACGATCCAAACATGGAAAGATCTTCCCCTTTCTTGGAGGGCAAAACATTTCTGTCAAGAGACAAAATTGTCTGATGATAGAATGTCTCATAACCTGCTCATGAATCCAACATATATTTCAGCTGTTAAAGCCTGTTTTGGAGAAATACTACCACTTAAATTCCATTCAGTTCTTTAGTGGTAGACTGGGAGTGATCATTGGAAATGTGATAATGCTGTGATGAATGACCTCTGGATGACATGACAAATGAGCTGCAGGGGAACACTAAAGACTTTACAGAGACTCCATAACTCCAACACTGATAACATCTCATAAAAAATATATAGAGGACTACAAGGAGGGCTCTGTGATGAGACCTTAATGATTCTCAGCAAATATCTGATGTAAGAAGGAAAATGACTGTCAGCCTCTCTAATGGCAGCCACCATAAACCACCCAGATACTTCCAACATGAAGGATCATCAATAACCTTACATCATACATATATACATATCTGCCTGTCACTGCACATGTGTATGAAAAAAGCCAGGAAACACTTCATTTCTTTGTCCCTTTAACACACAGGGCTCATTAAAACCAGTCAAATAATCTGGATTTAGTGTTTTTTCCTCCGCTTGATTGAGAACCAAACCATCGTTCCAATATCACCTCAAATCACCCGGCCATAATCTCATCAGAGATCGGGGTGATAGCGTCACGCCTGGATTTCTAAACATAGTCTCACAGAAGCAGCTGAGCAGCATGTATGAGCCCTGATCCAGTTAGTGTGAAACACGGAAAAAACTGCCACCAGCCAGGGCTGTCAGCACACATCAGCGAGCATGTAGACTGTTTAATAGAAAAAGGAAGCAAAACCAGAGGTCTGCTCCATTCATATTTATAGTATTTACAGTCTCGCTGTCTTTTTCATTTCTATACCAAAATAGCTGGTGTGGAGGCTATTTGTTGGAGCATCTATGTACAGTTGATTCAAGGTCGTGTTAATTAAGTTACAAAATTTAAACCTCTTTTTTGAAAAGACAGTAAAAATGTCTAAAATTGGCTCTCTCTTTTTTGGCTTTATTTAAAAGGATTCCAAAAGATAAAGAAAAACAGCAACAGGTTATTCACCTTCACTGACACTCAAGTGCAGAACATAGCGTGAAGATGCTGCTGGTGTGTGGGCTTACTGTACATAAAGACAAGACCGAGAGTCTATAGCCATGAGGCACAGCACCACTTAGAGTGTCATTTTGCTTTGGTTGTGTATGACTTGCGCTGCTTTTCTCTGTCTGTGTTTTTTGTATTTTTACGGCATTTCCCTTGTTGCTTATATTATATATTTTTTCATTACACTAATTTTACTCTACTGAAAAAATTTAATTCAATTGCTTCTTTTAATTATAGGACACAGTGTGTGTGTGTGTGTGTGTTGTGTGTGTGTGGTGTGTGTGTGTGTGAGAGGAGAGTGATCTCAATCAGGAAGTCACGTTTTACAAATGCTACAATAAAAAACACAAACCTCCACTGCAGCTGACAGAACACAGAGTTCGCCCCACATTTGTCTTTTTGTCAACAACAGCGCCATCAACTACCTTTTGTTTCCTCAAATGACAATTTACACTACTTCTTCCACCAAAATAAAAGAGCTACACACACTGAGTCATCCAAACACTTGTATTACACTGACATGCAAAGTTCATTAAGTGGGAGCTTGGAAAGTACAAATCAGCACATTTCCACTCACGTCACTGCAGACATTTATTCTCTCTTTATATTTAGCTGCATGCAGAGATGATAAAACACAATTACTGAACAAAACTCACAATGAGGACTTGAAATTGTTCCTATATACTCAACAGTCTTATCATTTCATTACATTTTGCGGGCCCTTGTAAACTGTATTGCGTAGGCCCTTTCATTATGAATTTGCTGCAGAAGAAGAAAGAAAATTTACACAATGGCTTTCAAAAGCATATTCAGCAGCCAGCTATAATATCAGGCTGGAGATTTACATTATTAGGTCTCGAATATGATGAGATGACACCCAGCCCCGGATTTGTCCCTTTGCTTTCGGTTCAGGAAAATTAATACAGTCGAATAAAAGCAATTACAACAACAATGTCTGACAAAGATGAATAGGCAGACAAAACAAGGAGGAGGGAGGCTTCAGTGAGGTGATGAAAGTGTATTCTCAGTGGCTGATGCATACCTTCCTGCCATCAGTAGCCTCATCACCACACAAAGGTGGAGGGCCATTGTTAATAGAGGACTTCTACGTCTGTTGCCTCTGCTAATTCGGCTACAACAACGCTCAACGCGTTTTTCAGCACCTTCCTCGCTCTTGCAGCATTGAGACAGCGAGAAGGATGAGAACTGATTGATGGCAGTCCTCCCTGATGATGCTCTATTGATCCCTTTGGCTTGGCTGACAGTAGATATTAACGGCCAAGAAAACACATGCACCTGATTGCATGCCACCGCTCATGGGAAAACCATTTTCCGCGGAGTCCTGTGGAAAAGCAGTACACTTCCTGTTCAGTCGCAGTGGTGAACAGCACATTCTTTGGCGGGCCCTCAGTGTCTCTGTTAAAGGGATTTGTTATGCCGCTTTTACAGAGTGGGTACGCTTCAGACCGATGCGTGCGACTGAGAGAGCCTCTCGGTTTTTGTGGAAACAATAATTGAGGTGCCAGATAATCACGCTCAGTGTATTCTGGAAAAACTGTTGACTTTTCTATTCAAGGTAATTTGAACTTCAAGCCACCGTGGTGTAACAGAGAAATCTGAAATCTAAAACAGAAAGCAAGAAGCACATAAAAAGGCCTTCCAATATTTCAGAGTGACAGAAATGTTCTGGTGAAAGGTTACACAGCGAGACGCTTTATGTTGTAAGATTGTTTTTTAATAACCAGGCGCATTTTTCAAATGAGGGGCACTCACGGGGTCAGGAAGATAAAGCACATAAATACAGGAGCCGGTTGGCTGTTTTTGTTACAGTAACGATAACAACCTCACAGTAAATTACAACCGGGCTCAAGCCGTGGCCACGATGAGAGACAGCCCGAGAAAGCCAAATGGAAAGATGATATAAATCTGAGATGCTAAATCTATTCACTTTAGAACGCACAAGTTGGAAATTATGAGAAGTTTTTTGGTTAAAGGGTGTGGGGAGGATGAGGTCGGAGATGGAGGTATTTTCCATCCATTAGTGGCGTAGCATGAGATACGCACATAATTCACTTTCCACATCTTCACCCAATTAACTAATCGCATCATAATCGAGCAAGCTCTGGCTGGATGTTTCACATCACTGAGAAGTTATCGAGCCCCGAAAGCTAAGCAGAGCTTCTCTCATTCACACACAAGCAGACACACACACTTACATATCCATAACAGGGAGCTACATATTGTACTCTGAAATTATATGAATGAGCACAGCTGATGCAACCAAATACACTGTCTCCAAATACATTCTGGCAGACATTAGCTTCTCAGCTGAAGTATTTTTAAAAGCCAAATATATGAATTAAGAATGCATAATGTGTGGTGCGGATGTGACCGGCTTTGGAAGCTCCTGTGGCTAGCAGTGCAAATTCTCTTTAATAATGTCCATAAAATGCTTTAAAACACATTATAAAGCAGGAGTCACAAAAGCGCTGTGATGTAAACATGTAAAAGACACTTGCAGGTGAGAAACGGACATGTTAACATTCAGGCATTTACATTCACAAAGGATGTTCTCAAGCAGTGACATTAAGCAGGGAAACAAAGAGGTTTAAGTAGAGGAGTGTTTTGATCCAGTGCCACAGATTAGTTTGAAAAGGTCACTAAGTCCTTCAGGGACAAAGAAAACACTACTGGCTTTAGTGGATCTTTAGGGACTCTGCAGAGATTTACTGTTATTGAGAAGGCAACAGTTTTCTTTTTCTGTCATTTGACGTCCTGTCAGGGCCGATACAAATGGGTGACAAATCAAAACCATCATGAAGTGTCTTGGAAAGGTGTTGTTCCAACTGAGCCTCCAGAACAGCTTTAGTGCTCTTTGGAGAGCACTGTGTAACATGAATCTTACATTTTACATATAGTCTCTTGGCAGATGCTTTTATCTAAATCCCCCATAGGTGATTAACCGGGTTCAGATCTGGTGAATCTAAAGGCTATACATGATTTAGAATGTTTTCATCAAATCATTCAGTCAGCCCCCGTTTGCCTGGTTCTAGACCTGTTCGACAATTCAAATAGGTCTGGTGTTTTGCAAATTCACAACTGTTTCTTAGGCTGCAGCAACAACTGACCAATAAGAGCTTTTTAATTTTGAATTGGGGCATCATATGTCTGTGCCAAAGCCAGAAAAAATAGCTACGCCCATGAAAAATAGGCACATAAAAGTGTAGATGAGACTGACGCATCTTAGGGTTCTGCAGTTGGACGAATATGATTTTTGTTATTTTAATTTGTAATTAATGTACTGCTTCTGAAGAACAAGTGAGAACCACTGTTCAGCGTCAGACCTGGTCTGACTGTGGCCAGTTGGAAAATTTTAACACATCGGCCAACCCTATTGCAGCAGTACAGGTTGTTGTCTCAACATGGAGTTCGAATCCAGCCAGAGACGAAGTTTCGGGCCTTCATTTGTTGTTTGGCTACGAACAACAAATTGATTATAGAAAATGATGATATAAAAATGTGTAGAAGGTGCTGTTTACATTTTTTAAAATCAATTATGATGTTGGCAATGAACATTTTTTGAGAAATACTGCAGTTTCTTGTGGTACTTGAACCTTGAAGGTAGGGGTTGGTACCATTCACATTTGAACTGATAAAGGTAAGTAGGAATTTGGTACCCAGTGGTACCTTTTTTTGGTACTTTGGTACTGTAATAATATAAATGTACTTTCAGTATTCAAAGCATGTCCAAACATCACTACCACTGCGTGTTGTTTTTAGTTATAAATGTGTTTTTCACTGCTTACTGTGTGAGACATTGCCTGTGAAAAGTTTCAATAGCATGAGTCTCAGTCAGTGTGTGTTGACAGCCCTGTGGCTAACACTAGTCAAACTGTAGTCAACCAAAAGTGAAAAAAGCCCCAATATCTCCAGCAACTTACACAACGATAAAGTTGTTAATGTCTGACTTAAAGTTTTGTCTTACCTGGAGGGTTCAACTTCTACTAACGTTAGCCTTGGCTGCTGCTGGAACTTTGCTTTCAGGCTATCAAACATTACACTCATCAGCTTGTAGATATATTTTGTGTGTGACCAGGTGTTTCTACATGTGAGACGTATTGCCCTAATCAGCTTTACAGTTTGCATTTGACAGCCTGTATGCCCTGACTCACTGTGACTTGCACAAACTGCAGTGGTGACGTTATGTAAGTCTCGCTCTCTCTCTTTCTTTTTATACTGTACTCTCTCATCCAGATGCGGCCTCTGGTACTGAAATGTGGCACAGATTGATTTTGCGTGAATTGGTACTCGGTAGTACCGATGTAATTCGAGTTCGGTACCCAACTCTAGTTGAAGGGGCCCCCCCTATGAGATGACAGTACCAGCAGTGGCCCCAAGACAATCTGAGTTTGAGGCCCCTTTGTCGCTTGAAGGTAAACACATGTCACTTTTGGACATTTGGCGAAAAAACTGATGTTGCCTTTTTTTGGGGGGGGTACAGTCTTTAATATGATAGGATAGGTAAAAAAAGAAAAGAACAGCTTTTTATAGGACATGTATTTCCCAAGAATGTGTGAGTAGAGCAGCATATTTACAGCATATTTACAGTTTGTTGTTCCTGTGCTCCATGCCAACAACTGCCAAAAACACATTCCAATAGATTTCTTTGTCTTCTGTTCACAATAAGTTGTTGATTTGCTTTTATGTCATTCTTGATGCTCTTTCAACCTGTGTCTCTAACTCCAGAATCTGATTAGTTTGGCTTTCATTCCCCATGACACTGAACAAAGTGTTTTCACCCTGGCCGCAAAATGTCCAAAGAGTAGTTTTTGATCAGGTCAATAAGGATAAAAGAAAATAGAAAGTATGTAAGAGAACACATAGAAGGGGTGACTTTTTGTAGGATGTATTTCAATTCAATTCAATTTTATTTGTATAGCGCCAATTCATAACAAAAGTTATCTCAGGACACATTTC
>NW_023339729.1:3391567-3412267 GCF_004916995.1 Morone saxatilis
GGAGGAAACAAACGCTGGCAGAGAAAAAAAATTGCTATTACCAAGGCTGCTTAACTACTTGGTAACGCTACATTTGAAAATGACATTCAGCAATACAGAATGGCCTAAAGTTCTTTCTTTTGTCCTGCTGACAATGACATTCTCGTCATTGTCTCCTGTATCATTGACCTTGAATTAAGAATCAGACATCCATTCAGCCCATCTGACCACTCTCAGTTTCAAAGCCAAACAGCCCTTAAAGCAGACATTTGACAACAATGTGCACTAGTAGATATATTTGCAGAATAACAATACGAATAATAGGCCTTTTTTCCCCGTCATGTCTGGATGGCAAATTATGCAAACAGGTGCCACAAAAGCTGCATGCAGTTTCTTCAGTTTCACTTTCTGAGGTATAAAAAAGATACATCTGTTGGTGAATAAAGCAATTAGCAACAATTGGTTTTAGCAAACACAGAGCGATAAAGTCAGGAGTTCGTGCAAAGTGGGCATCAATAATAATGGAGTGGATAGAACAAATGGATTTGCCCACAGTGCTTTGACAGATGTGAGAGGGCAGAAGGAACTGGCTCTCTTTCATCATGCCTAGTGCATCCATTAGAAAGATACCTCATGTGATCATCACTGACACAAACTCTTACTTACTTCTCTTTTCCTTTCTGCCTCTGATGTTCCCCTACTGAAGTTTCAAATGCTGAATCACACCAGTGAAGATTTCGATTCGTCTGAAGACCGCTTATTATGCTTAATTACTCCCACTGATTGGCTGTTGTCCCCTGTCAGCCCCAGGGGCATGTTTGTGTGTATATATGTGTGTCAGTGGGTGAATGCGGTTGCAGCGTTCAGCAAACAATATGTAATGTCATGTTGCATGAAAAGATTAATTTAGGTTAAGTTTGTGTGATTGCAATTCTCACATTTACACAGCAACTTCACATGCTGTGTTGTTTCAACTCACACTTGAGAGGTTGGATATTGATTTTCACAACAACAGAGTGCCAACACAAACCGTTTGGTCTCATCCCTAAAATAAAATCCCATCGAGCTGGCTGTGAGCTGGAGTTTACTCCATGTTCCCATCCCGCCTCCCTCATGTTCAAAATCACTTTTTATTTTTATCCCAGTTTAGCTGTTCACTTGAGTCTGTTTCAAAAGAGCAAATAGTTTGAGGAGCTAATCAAATGTATGTGACTTGACGAACATTGTGCACCATTTTTCCTCCATCTGGCTTTTACAGCATGATCTCAGTTTTCTCCTCTTTGACCTTTTCCTGCAGCAGGTGTTAAAGCACCTGTATCCGACCAGTAGCTACTTGGCTCGAGCCTCTGGCAGTTCAGCTACTTCACACTACAGTACGAGTGTAAGAGAGTTTACATCTGGAAGCCATTGCCTCACAATCTCATTATCAAATTACCAGGCTGAAAACACACTGGTGTTATCCTGCTAGCAAGCTGCTGTTGTAGGCTGGAGAGTGAGAAGTTGCAAGCATTACTCTCAACTACTATATCAGACAGATACATTTGGAAACATTGGTTAAGTTCCCTGGTTAACACTGATAGAACCATGTCTTGTACCCCCAGTACTGATTAAAAGAAAATCAGGTTTGGAACAGATTTCTTTTATTCGTTTATTTTTGACATTTAAGGTTGCAGTAGGTAACTTTTATCATATTATATTCCTTTTGTTCTATTTGCTGATCACTTCACTATATTTTATCTTATGATTCAAGTTTATTACAATGAGAAACCTTTTTGATATTCAATATGCAAATATTTTTATAAAAGTTACCTACTGCAGCTTTGAGCTAAATGCACAGACATATTGCTCATTATCTGACATAAAACTACTAAGATAAGCTCATATCTGTGTGTTAAAGGTCCAGTGTGTAGGATTTAGTAGCATCTAGCATTGTAGTTGCTGACTGCAACGTCCTCATCTCACCCTCCTGTTGTAGACCTGTTCTAGAGCCACTGTTTGGTCAGTTCATTACTGTAGAAAAATGGCGGTTCAACATAGCAGACTCCATAATTTTTCCTAAATGTTACTGCTAGTCTGGCTCTGTCCAAAGGGAAATTGCCAAGACATAGTTAATGAAACTTAAACTAAAACCACTATTTGAAGTGTATTTTTGCTAGCCAGGCTTGTTGTTTGCTTCAGCGTCATACTTAACGCACAGCCATGAAATTTATTACATTTCTCTCAATCACTTAAAACTGAAAGCAAAAAAATGTATGTTTAACTCTTTCTTTAAAGGATAACAATGGGATAATAATGTGGGTCTTATTTTCATAGTTTGACCGTAGTTCTATCAATTATGAACCCGTGTACTCACCAGAGTAAATGCTAATGTCATCCAAATTCACTGGCAAAATACATAATTTGTAAAATAAGTGTTTTCTGTTGTCATCAGTCTATGATTTCCACAACCTTTACAAATCACTGTTGTAAAATAAATATGTTTTATGATGTGACAGTGATATGGTTAAGGGTTGTTCAGGCACAAAAATGACGGTCAGGATTAGGGGAAGATCATAGCTTGGGGTAAAACAGGTTTAATGTAGCTTTGTCGTCATGGTTACAATAATAAACATGTGGTTAAGGTTAGAGACCAAAAAGAGAATAAAAAACTATGTTGAACAGGAAACAAACTGCAGTCTCCCGTGTTAAAGTCCCATGTTTTGTTGACCCGTCCTTCCCCCCCGACCTCCTCCTTATGTTGACTTTGCTTTGCAACAACCTCACCAGACTACCTCCTTTACTCACATCATTATTACTACAGCCACTAGAAGGCTTCGTCATTTGAATATAAACATACTGTTTTGGGGCACTTGCTGAAACAACTGATGCTGTTTTTAATAGTCTCCAACGTTACTACATAGAAGTCTGACAGGGCAAGGACCACAGGTTAGCAAGCCACTTTATCCTGGTTATCTAAACCACCTTATTTGAAGGTAAAAGAAAAAGTAAGCACATCTGAAATTTCGTTAATTATCTACAACACAAGGGTTTGATTGTATGTTTCTTGCCCTTAATGTCTCCACGTTACCATACCTCAGTAATTAATTAGGTATGTACAAGGTCATTATTACCAATGGGAATGATGGCCAAAACTACAAACACAAGACCCAAGCCTTAATAAAACTGAATATTCTTTCAACACTTTATGGATGAAGCTCGCATGCCTGTTAAGCACCACAATGCCAGAGTATCCAGGCTCTATTATTATGGGAAAATTGCATTATTTCCAATATATACTGTGGGGCCACTCACATAGACTCAGAAATACAAAGATTTTCCTCCGAAATGGATTTTCACTCCACTTTTATTTGAGCAATGATTTTCTAAGAGCGGACGGGAAAAGAGTCTGTGAGTCTGGCAGGGAAAAAAACACCTCTCTTCTCTTAGACTGCACTTGATCATTTCCTGCTGAAGTGGCAGGAGTGTCCGGCTAACCTCTCCCGATCTTTTAGCTTGCAGCTATCATAGACATTTCCGGCTGCCAACCACCCCCCTGGCTATACAATGGCTGAAGCCTTCACTTTGCGCTGTCAAATCTCTCTGTTTGTTTGTCAAACTAGAGATGTTACTATTAAAAATTGACAAACAGCATGCTACAGTGTACCGGAGACTGCAGACGAGGCATCATGGCTCATGGTAATTCACTGACAAGGCAGTTTGGATATGTGTGAGTGATCGCTCCTCTCCCGTTGAGATTGTTGACACAGAGGAAGTCGCACAGTGTGTCAGCTCAAGTGTGCACTAAACTGTCGACTTTGTACTTCATGATGTAGCTGTATGCTGATGTTTTCATGTATTGTTGGTCTCATGATCAACTACCATAATGATGTTTTTTATGACGTTCATCATGCTTTATATGAACTGGTGTACTTGTTGCAAACAACAGCCACACTCCAGTGTGGGGCAAAAGGGCCTGCGATTATAGTCTACTGGATAGTCAGTCGCTGATAACATTAGCTCTTGGAATCGATAGCCTATCTAAGATGGAGCCACAAGAAATTCAGCCAGTAGGGTCTTAAAGGACCAGTGTGTAGGATTTAGTGACATCTAGCAGTGAAGTTTCACATTGCAACTACCTGAACACCGCTCTTGTCTGTGTTTGACAGCCTAGAAATGAGAATGGGCTGTGATGTGTGTAGGAGAAACTATGGTGGCCGCAAAAAAACACAAAAAGCCCTGTCTACAGCCAGTGTTTGATTTGACTATTCTGGGCTACTGTAGAAATACGACAGTTAAACATAGTGGCTGGAAGGCGATAAAAACAGCTCAATCTAAGGTAACAAAAGCACAACAATTCCTGGTGATACGATATGTGTCACGATACAGGGGTTACGATTCAATATATTGTGATATATTGCAATACTGTAAGCAAGTTCATATATTGCAGTTTCTTTCTAATTTAACTGTAGGAAAACTGTCAAATTATAAAGAACACACCACCAAATGCAATCTGAGTAAAGATATACTTTAAGCAACAGAACAGTGGGATCTGCATTTAAATTTATCAAAGTTCTTGTAACATCAATTTACATTTACAACACTGCAGTTGGGGGTTTAAACACAAAAATGTATAGCGTTTTGAAATTCGATACATTTTGATACAAATTGATATTTTTCAATATTTTCTTACACCCCTATAATTTAACAAATATTTGTTGAGATTTCTGACTTTGGAACTAAGTATTGGACCAACATAACCATCCCTAGAGTCACTCCTCTAGCATAGCTGAAAAACTAAACACATTATTTCACTTTTATTATACTTTTATGTTTATTTATAGTGAATAAACTTTGAAGAAGAAGAACTGACAGAATGAAATAAGGAAACTTGCCATCTGGTGGTGTAGTTAGCGTGAGAAATGGGCTTTTAAATGTTTTTCATTTGTGTGAATTGATGCATTGTGTCATTGGTGGTGGAACTGTAGATAGTAGTTTATGACCAGACAGACATTCACATTGACATTAGTGCTGTAGATGCTTTGGAAATAAACAACATCTGTACTGTAGGAAATTCAGTCCATAAACTTCTAAACAAATACAGTGAAAATGTATCCACAAACAAATGCATACTGTCGTAGCACCAGCAAGAATAGAAGCTCTCAGAAGGAAACATTAAAAAGTTCATATATGTGTGTGGGGTCTGCATCAGTGCAGAGACCACTCTGTTATACAATCCCATCTGCTCTACGGGCACACAGGTCAGACACACAAGTAACTGAATGCCTGTCTGAGAACTCAGGGCCATTAGACACACAGATCTCTGAATTGCCTCCGCACAAATTCAACGTGAGGCATCAAAATGCACCCGAGACAAACAACAGGGACAAGAGGGTGAAATCCCGTGTCTAACTCCCTCAACACGGGCTGTGGAAATGAATCGTTGTGAAAATCCGCCTCTAGTCAAGAGAGCGCAGAAAGACATCTGGTCCTGATTACACTATACTCGCCGACAGCAGGATGTCTCCTCTCCTCTTTTTGTCTCTGCTTCGTCAGTCCTCCTATCTGCCGTTTCAGTACGCCCTCCACTTTTCTCAGCATCACTCTGTCTTATTCGTCTTTTCTCTCTCACTTTCTGTCTCAGTTTTCTTTGACTCGTGGCCAGGAGTTTTGCTAATCCCTTGGGGCCGTGTGCAGCTCTGCAAGCACTAGCAGCAGTAGTTTTAGTACAGAAGTAATAAGAGAGGGGGTCTTAGCTCTACAGCTAGATCGGCCTGTGGTGGTTCTGCTGATGGGGGATGATGTCACCTGGACTTGCCCGCCTGGACTCAAATATCCCCTCACAGCTTCGGCTCATTTACAGCCCTACAGGCTCGGCAAGGACAGGCCGAGTCAGTGCATTGATAGCACCAGCAGGGTGACACAAGGGCACACCATCACTGTAGTGTGAAAGTTGGAACCTCAGTGTCTTTATTTTGTGGCCGAAATCATAACATTGCATATATGAGACTATACTTGTTGGGTTACTTTGCTTATCAACAGGCACAACTCATGGATGCAATTAAGGTACTTTAACCCTTAGCGTCATTTTCATCAAAAATCGCACTCCTTCTTTGAGTTATAACTTAGTCAAATGTAGACACACAGACAAGATGAACATATGTTTATATTCTGTGTGACTTACACTTTTCAAGATATCATAATCTCCCATTTTCATCAGCAATAAATGTCCATGAATCCACAAATCACAGAAAAAAAGATCCAGAATCATCACATTTTCTTCAGTATCAAAGTAATCCAGTGATAGTTGTCTGTACATTAATGGTTACGTTGCAGTAAGCACTAACAGCTAATTAAAAAAAAAAGGGCTGAAGTTCTAGCTCACAGCATAACTCACTGCACCCAACATTATACTCCCTGTTTACATCCCCCAAAGCATTATGGGAACAGTAGCTGTCCTTTTCGACAACGATGGGAGGGTGACGCAGTTGTCTTGATTTTGTTTGAGGGACAAACAACAGTGTCATTCGTGGTTTAGACCCTATGAATGTCTTACATTAACCAGAAAAACAACAAGAAAAGAGCATGTGTTAATACAAAGTAACAGACAGAAATGGCATAATTCCATTCATAATTCATAATTTAGAATCCTCAGCATTGACAATAAAATGGGACATTGTCCTAAGTGGCAAAAGCCTTAACAGTCTGGCCAATACATAAAAGTGAAGAACACACACACACACACAGGCCGACTGACCAGTGTGGCCAAGGGGGACAGATTTTGCCCTTTGAGAGCACACATGTTAAATAATTTAGGAGTAGCTGAAATGCTTGCTAACATTTAACGGTTTTATTCTGCAAAGCGACACAAAGTTTCCTTTTGAAAAGTGCCTCCGCGCCATAGGGAAACAGGAGGTTTTTAAGCGGGTCAGGGCTTTAAATCTTTAATGAACCATCACACTGATTGTATAACGGGTGTGGAAAGGGTAGAAGTACCAACGTTTCGGGGTTGTTGTTTTTTTTTTTGCTAAAGTGTCTCGAAATAAGGAGCTGGCACGACAGCAGATCAAGCTGATTGGCCTTGAGTGCTTTCTGCTGTAAGACAATTCTTGCTGTCATTCATCAGTTAAGACTCCACTGTGTACTCTGTTAAAAAAAAAAAACTATTGTTTTATACAGAACAAAAGGCACGGTAAGAGAAAAGCTCCACAGTCAAAATTTACCTTTAATGAAGAAGAAAAACACTGAACTTTAACACAAGAGGAGAAGCAGCCTAAGGGCTTGTTCAGACCACTAGCTGAAAAAAAAGATCCAGTCCACTTTATTCATTAGCTATTACTTCACTTATGTATTTTCCAGGCTTTGCTGCCTTGTATCATTAATCTAAAATATTGTCTTTAAACACAGACCACTAACCAATGCACTTCTAATTGACGGTGTCTTGATTTCAGATATTTCATCTTTGCACCCTCAGGTTGGTGTGCATAAGGTTGTCAGTTAAAAGTCAAACAGCATGATGTTAAGTGGATGTGGGGGTCCCGTCCCTCCGGTGGCGCTCCACATTGCCGCTCCAGACAGCATGAACTCACCAGAACAGCATGGTAAGCTCATGAGACGCAGGCCATAGCGGCTTTGGAAAACCTATCCCCTGACATTTTCCATTCATAAAATTCCTGGAATTGAGATGAAGGAGGGAAAATAAATCAGGCTGCAGCCTGGTGTCTGTGTTTTTTCATATATGTTTTTTTCCCGTTGCTGTGATTGGCAGAATGAGGGTTTAGCCATATGTTTCCTGCTGCTACCATTCTCCACAGCCTCCTTTTGTTTTTCCTATTGACATTAAATTGACATAAAGAAGGGATTTGCTGAGTGTGCCTTCCAAGTGAAGTGGTTAGAAATGAGAGGCTTTTACGACATGGAAAGGTCTTCATTACTCTGCATATTACCAAGAGCCATCTATTGATGGAAATTTCCGCATCCCCTCACTTTTCCAAAAAAAACATGACTATAATTTCAAAAATGCCTTTTTAATCTCTCCCCCAAATACCCTTGGTTTTGTTTTAGTTCTTAAACACTCAGTCTCTATGATGTACAGTATGTGTACCACATTGCGGCTTATTTGGTTTTCATATTTATTGAACAAAATTGGTGAGCTGGATTGAATAAAGCAATTCAATTCCCTTTTCTAATCTGCAATTCTTTGAGGTGGTTTTTCATTCAGTAATTAAGGGCCCTCCCGCTAACAGACTGCCCCTGCTGCGCCAATAGCTGTGCACTGTAAAGATAAAAGGATCAACTTTGAAGTAAATGTAAAAAAGAAATCTGTCATTTCATCAGGCAAACAGAAGCAATCCTTTCTTCTGATCCTTTACAAACCGGATCAATCAGACTAATACTGAAAAGCTGATGAACTTCCCCTGTCACCACAGACATCACACTGGAGCACATGACCTGGTTAAGGTTGGAAAACAGAATGGGAAGACTTGTGTAATGTCACTGCATGCAAAAGAACCCAAGCTTTTGGATCCCACTGTGTGGAAGCATCCATTGTGTTCCTTTCCGTGGCTTTGTGCTGGGAGCACTGTGACGAGACAATTCTCGAGTGTAGCCGGTCATTACCTTTGCATAGAGCTAATTAATCACCTTGTTCATTAGTTTATTCATCACTTCATACAATAGCTTTGCTCCATGAAGTCCCTCCTCATCCCTTAACTCATTTATTTTCGGCACATTACTGATGCAGTGCAAAAGGTAGGCCGCACCGAGTCACAGGAGGGAAATTACATGCAAATGGAGATGCAAAAAAAAAAAAATCAAAGCTGTGTATAAAAATCTGCAAGCCCACATGTGTGCGCCAACACAAAAGAAGACACAGATTCACACATGCAGACTGACACATATAAATCAGTCTGTGGTATAAATACACCATGATAGGCTGAGTTCTTTTTGAGGCACACAAAGTAGTGAACCTACGGCGAAGCTCAGTGAGCTGTCCATTTTCAACAAAAGAAATCAAATCAAGTTTATTCTAGGGCCAAAGTGCTCCATCGGGAACATTAAAATGAAATGAAATGGACTGAATTGATTCTGAATGCTTTGATACCATGCCCTAGATTTAAAATTGACATTTATAGATTTCAGCGTTTTGTAATGTAGTTACATTTATTCTTGAGGCTGTAAGTAAAATTAAGTTTTATTGCTATTGTGCTGTTATTATGTTCTCAGAAACAAAGCGGTCTTAGCTGCATATTAAAAAGTAAGAAAATCACATCCTTAGAGCTTCTGCTGCATTGGCCAGACCAATCCTAAACGAGGATCATACCTTTTATGCCTTTGGGTGTTCATTCTGGGTTCTACGCTGGAACTTAAGACTTTAGTTTAACACCGCAAACAAAATACTGGGAAGTCCACTCCTTTAGGGATGGGCGTATGGATTAAATCCTTTATCATGGTATATGTCATTTTATAACACAATATGGATATATGTAGATATAAAGTACATTTTCAGGAAAATCAATTAAAAAACTTTTAATGGATTAAAAAAAATGGGATGTGTATTTTGGAACATTTCCAACAATGGCTGGGGGAAAGGGGATATTTACCACGGTGTTACTGCAAAATCTCTGATATTTATGTGCTTTATCACTATATCAGTATCATCATATTGCCCGTCCCCATTTTTTCCACTCCATAAGCATATTATTTATGTAGTAAGACTGTGATGTGACTTTTTGTCTGTTTGTAATTGTCCATTAAGGTGTTAGTAATTTGGGAAAAGTAAGCCCACAGGACCACCACAGCCTGCGGAAAGTTTGCTGTCATCGACTATTTTCTCTTTACTTTCATATTTCCACACACGTTCTCTCCTGTGTGACTCATGTGGACTTGTGGTATGTGACGTCCCCTGCTGCACACCGCTGCTAATTGGGATTAGCATATTACCCACCAAAACAATGCTGCGGTGATACGAGTCTGCCGGGTCTGGTGGCCTTTATTCACCACAGACCTAATAATCCCTCTGTCTCTGGGAGCAAAGCTCATTAAATCTCGCGGAATGGAGCCCATTATGAGTGCCTGCCGGCTCTGGCACCTCCTGCAAATCCTATCATGGCACTGATATGGAGCTGTGGCTAGCGTGGGGGCTAGTGGGCGGCTAATCACAGCCCCAGTGTTTGGACTAGCCGATTAGCACTCCTCACTGATCCCTGATCCCCAAGGATTACAGCAGCAGAGCCCGACTGCACTGGACTAAATAGAAACACACAAGTATGTCCGCCCACACACACACACATTCATATATATAAAACACAAGCTCATGTGAGCAACAAGCTTTTCCTCCATGTTTGCCTCCAGATTTGTTAAAGTTAACTGGGAGTTAACAGCCAATCCTCAGTGTACAGACTTAATCAGCCTTCTCCTGAGTACCAACACTGTAGGGTAAAAGAAGCAACATCATTACAAGTCAAATGATTCAGCAATTTACACCGTTTTTACTCCATGTCTCTCTTATCAACTTGTGTTTGTCTGCATGGGTTAGGTTGTAGCAATTCCTTGTGTGTCTTTTTTCATCTAAAGTACTTTTATTCTGTTTATTGTGTTTTAGTGTCCTTTTATTGTGTGTTTTTATTGTACACTTTTATTGTGAAGTGTCTCCAAACCAAATTCCTATTATTGGGCAGTAAAATCTGAATGACAATAAGAACCGGAGTATTTGATCCATCTTTGTGGGAGACTCTAATGGGAAACAGGACACAAGAAATTGCCTTAGTATTGTTGCTACTGCATAGCAACACCTACTGTGTGTCTGAATAGGTTTTACTTGATATTTCACTGTTGCAAAAACAGTAGGACACAGAGTTGTTGGGATTGCTCTACACTCCAGATTAGGACTGTCACTTTTTAAACTATAAATTTAAATGTATTAGAACTTTGTATTTTCTTTTAAATAATAAAAGGCAATAACTATGTTGCAGAATTGGAATGGTTCAATGCTTCAAAGACAAGCTAATGTAACTGTAAAGCAAAGTTAACGGTCTACCTTTATCCACAATTTTCACTTCTACAGTGTTAAACCTCAAGATGCTTTGGTCATGATTATCTTTCCAGCTAGCTAGAAAGAAACAGTAGCCTTGTCAGCTAAGGGCGACATGGTCCTGCAATAGATCAGTGATTTAGACACTGCTGGAACATGCTGTGCTGTTCATCTGTGAATTCCTACAGATCATAACAGATAAAATGTTTCATTTTTAATGTTTGAACAATATCAGAGAATTTTTTTCTGATTTTTTGTGGCTGGTTGCCCTCAGTCGAAGCCTTCACCCTTGTACTGATGGAAGGCTGCATGTTCTCATAATCTCTGCATGGATCTAATGTGAGTCTCCCACAGGGAAAATCACATAATAATGACATTGTAATTACATAACAGAAAATGCACTGTCAAACAATTAAAGTGCTGCACACTTTAAGGCAAAAGAACTCACGTCTTCCTTTTTATTATTGTTAGAGAAAGTAAACCGGAAGCTATGATACAACATGAAAAAGTATATAATGTCATGCATGCAACAGGTTTTGAGTCACTGGTTCATTCTGTCCTCCACCATATGAATCATACTGTATTTGCACATATATGTGCATATCTGTGAGTAAGGGTGGGATATTTATGTGCATAACTGCATATTCTTGTACATTGCCCCAATATGGAAACTAACAGCATGTTCACCCAAACACTGGAGGCGTTAGCTGTTACTCCAGATGGAATGAAGACATGATATTCATTGCTGTATTATCATGGCAAACTGTTCTTGAGAACAGTAAGGAAGATAGTCCCTCAGCCAATTCAGTGAACATGGTTGAATTTGCATATAGATCTTCAATGAAGTTAAAGAAAAACAAAAGTAGTTCATCGCTCCGTCTGCAATGTCTCTATACATTTAAGAATGAGACAAGAAACAATCTGTGTGCTGCATTAGTTATTTTCCCTCTGGTTTTACCGACTGTTTCAAGATAGGTCAGTATCACTAGAAAGCTTTTCAAGCCTGTAAGCTACTGGTGCAATGCATTAAATTGCTTGAGGCAGAGTCGCTTGGTATCTCTAATGAATATGTATCAGGTCATGGGTTTGTGCATGCGGCCTTTCAGTTTATTGGGCTCAAGGCTCCGATGGTATCCATGAACTGTCTTCAAAGCTGTTAGAGAGGGGAAGGTCCAAGCATGTGAACTAAGGCCTTGAGCTCTGATTACCAGAGAGAGAAACAGGGAAGCAGAGTGAAGGAGTGAGTGAGAAAAGCCTCTATAGGTAATGAAAGGCAATGGATACTGATCAAAACTAGGCAGCATCAAGGGCACCCCTAAGGGGAGGTTGATAGTGCTGCAACCCCCATTCTACATTCCACCCTTAGAAAAATGTTACGCTAAACTAAGAACTAGAAATGCTTGTAAGGAGTGGTGTTACAGACATAAGAAGGAGACTGAAGAAGGGAATGATGAACTGAGTATTCCAGTATTATATGAAAGTTTACATTCAGAGACTAAACACTTACTGCCCCATTTTAGCAAAAATTACATTATTATGTGCTGGTGAAAAGCTCTGAAATCTGGCTTCACTGGATGTTTCATAATATCGTAATCTGATTCAAATTAAGCTATTTTTTAGTTAGGCCTAACACAAACTGTCTTTCACACCAGATGCACAGGTGCACTTAGTTTGCTCAAGGATATAGTATGCAAACTACCCCATCCACCAAAGCAGCTAACCTAACTGCTACAGATTAAATTTTCATTTAAACAATCCCAATGCTTACGATTTTTTACCCAAGTCCCGTCAGGATCGGAGAATACTTTGCCACCTGTCAATGCCAGAATGCCACTGGGCACAGGACGTGGAGGTCAGTGTGTTACGGCGTCAATTTAGTTGAACTTTAGTTAGGAACCTTTTGGGGAAAAAGGGCAGTGTGCACTACATGGCTTGAGCAGCTGTTTAGAAGAATACTGCTACATAAAAAAACACCTTGCCATGCATACAGTGCAATGGGATGGATTGGTGCAAAAGCAGGGTTATCCTAAACTAATCTCCTTACAGTTGTATTATTATGGTACACAGCCAAATTCAGCTAGACTGGAGCACATTTTGGGGTGTCACCCTAAAATGTTCATGAGCCACATCTGCTTAACTGTGGCCACAAGCCACAACTAGAAAGACTGAACAAGAAGTTGGGAATGACAGAAGGGAATGCTATCAGTAACCCAACTCTACCTTACTTGACACCCTGTAGAAGTCCCTAGATCAATCACTTCGAGGCTATGTCAGTAAGGAGTTATTGATAACTATTAACTATTATGTAAGAGTACCATGTTGATCCAATCCATCACTATCAGCCATGCCTTACTGGCAACAGCTTGTTCAGTCAGAAGACTATCATACTTCTGAAACCTTTGAGCCTGTGCATATCAGTAAAAGGAGTGAAAAATGCTGGTTGTTTACCCAACGAACAGCAACACAAAAAAAGAAACGTCTATACTTTGTGTCAAATCCAAGTCAGACCTGTAAATGGTTGGTGAGTCATGAGCAGGGAACACTACATGGTGACTCAGGGGGCAGAGATCCATCTGTCATGTCTGTCCATTTTCAACAGTTTCTGAAACATTTTAACTGGGAAGCACTAAGTCACCCACAGTGCTGATGGCTCATCTCTTTTCTATCTGTTCTGGAGAGCAGGATTTTCAAGCATGTGGAGTTTTTCGGAACATAAGGAAATTTCTCAGATTTGACACAATCCACGCAGTGGCACCAGTGTGTGTAGCCAATATGCACTCTTCAAGTTTGTTTAGCAAAAAAAGTTGGCTTTGCAAACAAATGAAATCGATGTAGAGGACATTATCAATGCTATTTCCCAATGTAACAGAATGATGAGACCCTGACATGATGCTGGGACTGTAGGGTTAACTGGTCGAGGCAGACGGCCACCCACCTAGAGCTGGGGTCTGCTAAAGGTTATTTCCTCTTAAAAGGAAGTTTTTCCATGCCACTGTCGCCAGGTGCTTGCTCATAGTGGTAGCTGTTGGGCCAGTGTAAATAATTTTGCAAGGAGTACGGTTTAGACCTGCTCTATTTAAAAAGCGTGCTAAGATAACTTTTGTTATGAATTGGCGCTATACAAATAAAACTGAATTGAATTGAAAAAGGTCACATGTGGTGAGTTAAGATGAAATAACATCCGCCAGCTGTAATTTTAAAACAAATGACATCCTAGTAATGTCCTAATTTTTCATTTTGTGACAAATTAATCTGGCCACTCCCCTGTTTCCAGGCTGCTTCGGCTAAAAACGGGAATAGCATCACACAGCATCCCGCACTGGTGTCTATGATGGAAGAAGCCAAGGAAATGAGGCCAATTTCCCCACAGGGCCCCAGTAACCAGGAGAGGCCAAACAGGTTCTACATAGAGGAGCCATTAGGCTACAACCTAATGGCAGCTCGGACCCACCCACTTCCTGCCAGGTGTCCCCCAAGGGTGTAGTCTTGGACTTCTGATTTTCCATCTGGGCGTCTTCCTCTCAGTTAGCCTGTCTTTCTGCAGTTCATTGCATTTAGTTTAGCTGTAACTGTCTGTTTGGCTCTGCATGTCTGTCTGTTCCTGAGTAACTTCATCATGCTCCTGATCTGTTTTTAGATTAAAGAGGCTAAACAAACAGTTTTTGTAATGAACAGGAGTTCAAGTTGGAGTGGTGACCTCAGGCTGGAAAAAAAATGAAAAAACACTGGAAGTGAAATGCTACAGAGTGGCTACTGTGTAGGAAGAGAGGATGCTTTGGCCAGACGACTGGGGCCACCTGAGGGAGGCTCACTGTGTTTCCAGTGGTAGTAAAAGGGAGCAGGCCTGAGCTGCAAGCACAAAGTGTGCAGGGCAGACTGGAAGTTGAAGAATTTCCGTCCCAGCCTTGAGTGTGAGAGAAAGAGAGAGTAGGCTAGTGTCTGCCAGCAAGAGCAGCACTCTCTTTTTCCACAAGGGAGAAGTTATGGCGTGAGTTGCATGTCATCCAAACCACACCATTTGGCGGGAAATTGGTGTATGTGTGTGTCCGCATGTGAGTGTGTGAGGCCATCTAGTTAGTGTAATCTACCCAAGTGAATGCACACACGCAGGCACGCATGCATACGCACATCATTCAATTTCCCACCTCAACAAGTGCGCGATCATGCTGGGAACAGTGGAAGGAAGGCAATTCAAAAACCAGCACTTGACATATTCAGCCGCAGAGTCCAAACTGCTACGGAAATCATGCACATACCACGGTCAATCAAACACTAATAATAGCTTTGCCTCCGCTCAAAATTACAGTTGGGAAGGGTATTTTATGTCAGTCAGCTCTGATGTCTTAATTTCATATCTGCACGGCTGACCGCTGCAGATAATTGGATGCTCGCAAGTGCATCCGTGACCTTATTGGTTGTATTTCAACATCACACCTCAGTTGCTTTCTGGCACACACTGCGGTCACCATGCAGGGTTGCAGGGGCACACCGGTAATCAGGTAAGTACATGCAATGACAGCAAAAAGAAAAATTGTGTCTGAGGTCTGGCATCACATTTCAGATTCTATTAGCTACACTAATATGACCGCTAATGAGAAGGCATTACAGAGGCCAAAAATAACCTGGCAGGCTGGTGAGGCTTCATCCAAACCCTGGGTGCTGTTGGCTATAAGAATATATTGACTGTGGCCGTGGCCAGCTCAGCTCTCCCTCTCCTGTTCGCCGGGCCTCATTATCGCACAATCACGCCTCACTAGCTACGAAGCTGCCTCTGTCTGCCTGGCTGCTACTCCAGACAGGTGGGAGGGAAAAAAGAAAAAGACTAAGATGAACAGAAAAAGAAAGAGGGAACAGGACTGAGAGGATAAGGTAAATGAGAGAGTGGTAAAAGGGTTGAGATTAAGGCCAAGGAGGTCACAACAATGAGGAGGTGGCAAGAGAGGAAAGTGAGACAAAAGAGGCTCAACTCACGAGAGGAAGGAATATTAAAAAAAGCTGAAAAAACAGAGGAGACGGTAAAGGAGAGGGTAACTGAGACGGAGGCCAAGAGAGAGTGAGGGGGTGCAAGAGAGAGTGGACGACTGCAGCAATGTTTCTCTTTTTCCTCCCCCTCCTTATTTTCCGTCTGAGTTACATGGTCATTTGGCGGCACTGGCTGGGACCACCGGCGTGTTTCCACTTGGCCGTCTAGTCGTCTGCCTGTCTGTTTATCTGTCTGTCTGTCTGACTACAGGTTCTCACTGTCTTCCTGGTCATCTACTCAATTTCTCTTCCTGTCTGTCTTTCATCCAGTGCGACTGTTTGTCTGTCTGTTTGGCTGGCTGACAGTTTCTCACTGTGATCAACATAGGAAAGCAGAGCCCTCATTTCCCCTCCACCACAGAGTCAGGACTTCTGTGGGGCTGAGCTGATGCAATGAATACACAAACACACAGGTCATTTGAAACAGCCTGACATATTAAATGCATATGGAATATCGCTGTGCATTTTCAGCATTTGAATAGGAAAAAAAAAAAAAAGACAAAAATTTGATTGCAATGATCACATATTGTTGACACAAGTTATTGTCTGACACAGTGAAATAACAGGTGTTACTCTAATGGTCCCTTTGCAGAACTACTGATATCTATTCAATGTTAAGTGGAATATGCCAGTGGAACCGGTGGATGGAATCACTACAGAAGAGTCAGCTCTCTGTTAGTCTTGTGGAACTGCAAAAACACAGTCCACTGATTGTAGAGTCATGTTACAAAGTAATATCATACCATGACACCAGCTTATGAGAACACATTAACCAAGCAACAGTTTAATTTTGGCCTTTTGGCTAGTTACATTAATTAGCTAAAGCTCAGACAGTCTGCTGTCTAATGTTTCAACCTGTGAAAGTGACAATACTAGCTAAAAATGAGAAACCTGCTTCGTTAATGTTTTGTAGCTATTAAGAGCAAAATTCATATTTTCTATGTATGTTCTGAGGCTAATAGATTTGTTAGCTATCAAATTAATTGTTAGCCTCATAACATAGGCAATTTGTTAGCCTCAGAGCACAGGAAATTCATTAGCATCAGAACAAAAGAAATCCATTAGCCTCAGGGCACAAAAAATGTTTTAGCCTCAGAACAAAGGAAATTCATTCAGAACACAAAAAATTTGGAATATGAGCTTTTCACAGATTTGGAACCCGATCCGGAACTGACTATCAGAATCCACAACAACAACTACTGAGCCCGTCTTACCCATCCACTTCTTAAGTGTTTTTAAAGCAACTAAAAGTTGCTGAAAAACTGCATTCTGCCTCAAGCTTTTGTTTGGCAGCACGTCTACATTGTTTGGAGACTGAATGTCACTTCTGTGTGAATAGGTTGTGTACATTGTGTCTGTGTGAGGGCTCCATAAGAACACACTGACAGAAGAGATCTTACATCTGTTTCACATGCAGACACACAGATACCCGCAAAAACACACCCAAAGGTTAAATTCACTTTGACACCCGTGTGTGTGTGTGTGTTTCTTGCATGTGCAGCAGCATGCCTTCCCAGATAAGACTTCAGATTTCAAGTGTGTTTTGTCCAGAGTGGATGAAAACAGCAAATACAGTATTTGCCAGCCGAAGCAATAAATTGTGAAACCTCAGGCTATGAGCCTGTCGTACATTCTTTCAATGAAAGGTGTTTGTCAGTTATTTAAAGAGACACCTTAAATAACAGCGAAGTGCAGCAAACAACACACAAATGTCCAACTTGTGATGGAAAAAAGTGAGTAAAAGCTGCCACCCGCCTGGTGCCAGCTATGCTGTGTCTCCATTAATAATTAAGTTTTGGATTTTGGGAAGGAGGGAGACTGATGCCAGGTCAGAACACACGTTTGCACACCTACTACAACACCCCAAACTCTTAAGCATCTGGAAACATTACCCAAATTTAGCTCATTATGGTCTCATTAACATCACAAACAGAAGAAACATGAACTCTGACATCCAGACAGAAAGGCTGGAGTTTGTGAACAGTTAATCATGCATTATATTGGTTTTATATAACCAACAATCCATTCAGAAGTGTCAAGGTCTTGGTCTTTATGACATATTTTTCTGTATAAACCGTAGTGACATCACTATGGATCACACCACAATACAGCAACAGCAACACATTTTACAGTAGCATCTGTGCATTATATTTGGCATTGGATGCAGTATAATGTGCCTTTTTGGTTCCACAGCATTTCCATTAGCCAACACTCTGGCTGAACAGAAAATGAGAGACAGAGAGAGACACGCAAAAGAAAAATCTGCGGCTTTTTTTTTTTTTTGGTTTTATAGTGGAAAATAACTGAAGCACCCAAAATCAACCACAGAGCATAAGAATTTACAACCACCAGAGAGGTGTTAGAGGGGGGTCACAAAGGTAACGAGGACAGGATCAACAGTCCCCTGGACACGTTAGAGTTTATAACTGAAAAGCAAACTCTGTGATTCAGATAATACAAAAACAAAACCTGTCTGAGGTATGTGACTTGTGTTACATTTTCAAACACAAAAACACAACATTTGAATTTAGTAAGAGTAAGAGTAACTTTTCCTTTCCAGCCCTCTGTTCTCCTCCGCTCCACTTCCTTCCATTTGTATTTCACCTCTCATCCACATTCTTCATCAACTTGATATACTATTTTTATTTCCATTTCTCGACGCTGTCAGTAGGCTCGCAGTAGATGATGGAGAGAATGTAATGAGAAGAAATATAGAAGTAAGTGAGGAAAATCAGAGTGAAAGGAGCAGGCAGTTGTTAGCACAGTGGCCGCTTTTGCTTCCAGGTGTAATTAGAGCTGACAGCTCGTAAGGCTGCCCTATGTATTCCACTTTTAATATTAAATACTCCAGTACTTCATTCATCTTGTTTTTGTAATGCAATGGTCATGAATTTGTCCTTTATGATACAAAATTGACAATACACAACTGGACAATAACCGATCTTGATCAAATATACAAATACCACTATAAATAACCATAAGACAAGCATTCAGGTGTGTCTTAAGGTGACAGCAAAGATTTTTTCTTCATCAAAGAGTACAAACTATGCTATAGAATGAGCGAACGAGCAAGCATCAGATTTGTCCGAAGCTGCTCCGTGCGTCAGTGAACAGGCCAAACGCCATGTCGCTTGTTTGAAATGGTCTGTCTATGTGATACTACTCACTAGACAATGTGGGCACATGGGAGAAGTTTGCTTTCTGCCATAAATTATCAGAGAATAATTTAACACTTTTAAAAGGATATTCTCAAAAAGTATGAGGTTTGGAAGGAAATCTGGGAACTTTTGGGAGTTACAAGTTAGTAAACTGTCCTCCAACTACATAGAAACAAGGCTGACAAAAGGTTCTTGCGATATGCAAGAGTTTGCTCGCTTCCAGTTAGGAAGCAGTGTTACTCTGACCACCAGTATGCACAAAGTCTTTATCATTAAAGCACTAATCAAAACCTTTCCATGTGAATGTTCTTGAACTACTGATGTTGGACAAGCCTCTGGTGTTAGTCTTAAGGTGTCAGAATGCTTGACATTAACTAGGTAGTACGCTTTGTCGTCTGAGGCAAAAAGCCTGCTGTCTTAGAGAGAGGCGGGACACGATGATTGTGCAAACAAGCATATAAGGGTGTGCACACTGTGGCAAGGCATTCATGATATTGCATTTGGTTGTACAAACCACAAGTGTTGAAAGCAGTTGTGTGAAGAATGACAAAAAAAATCTGATCTGGTCAGTCCCTTTTAAGGTGGGAATGATTGAGAAACGTCTGTTTCAGAAAGCTGAAAATTTGTTGTTGAGAGTTTCTTAAGCTGTTGATTCAACAAGCACTTTGTTGGAAGCATACTGAGGCCTTCTTCAGAAGTGCTGGTCGAATGAAACCCGTTCTCCCCATACCTTTCCAATGGCAGACTGGGGGGCCGTGTCTGTGAATGTCGGATTGAACAGAACTATTTCTGTCACTTTTCATGTGAACAACCAAATGCAACACTATGAATGTCGTCCAGGAGTGAGTGACTGTCTGATAAAAGTGTGCCGTTCTATTAAAACGCGTCTCCCCCCTCTCTAGAAAAATATAAACACATTTGATTGACAACACGTTGTACAAACTAGTTCTGTTCAAGCATAACCTGACCCTTAGATTTCCCTTGCAACTCCTTGTGGGAATCCAGACCATCAGGAGGAAAACCACTAGCCTAGAGGGTACAGGCTGACCGGAACTCCGGAACTTAAAGAGGTGCACTCAGTAGCCACAGTGGAAACTATGGGTTTTTTTTAAATTTAAGTTAACCCTTTAAAGTCATCCAGAGGTGTTTCAAGACATTGTTCTAAACAGATATTATTAACAGAAGTTGGAAGCAACATAAACCTTTGAGCATCTGGTTGGCTCTCTGGAATAAATGGGCCACCATGTTTGGACACATCATCCAGTGTTTAATATATTAATGCTCATTTACACCTTAAACCATGAAAATGTATAATGTATTGAGTAGTTCTTTGGACATATCTCACAGCAATCCTCAAATTTGCTGCACTCTGCAATTATATCTATAGAACCAAGAGGTCTAACTCAGCAACATCATACACTTCCCTGCCTCATACTGTAAAACAGACAGGTCAGAGAGAGAATGGAGCTCACTTTTACAGTCTTCTTCCTGTTATATTGTTGCCTGACATTCGATAAGTGCCGTTCTCTTTGT
>NW_023339729.1:3412292-3474867 GCF_004916995.1 Morone saxatilis
GCCCGAAGCTGCTCCTGCGTTCAGGTGAACAGGCCAAACGCCATTGGTCGGCTTGTTTGAAATGGTCTGTTATGTGGATAACTACTCATAGCAATGTGGGACAGGGAGAGTTTGCTTTTCTGCCTATCATCAGAGAATAATTACACTCTTAAAAGGATATTCTCCAAAAATATGAGGTTTGGAAGGAAATCTGGAACTTTTGGGAGTTCACAAGTTAGTAAACTTCTCCAACTCATAGAACAAGGCTGCAAAAAGTCTTGCGATATGCAAAGAGGTTTTGCTCGGCTTCCAGTTAGAAGCAGTTGTTTACTCTGACCACCAGTACTGCACACAAAGTCCTTTATCATAAGCACTAATCAAACTTTCCATGTGAATTGTTCTTGAACTACCTGATGTTTGGACAAGCCTCTTTTGGGTTAGTTAACGTTGTCAGAATTGCTGGCATTAATAGGGTAGTACGGCTTTCGTTCGTCTGCAGGCAAGCCTCTGTTCTTAGAGAGACGGGACACCGATGATTGTGCAAACAAGCATCAACGCGGTGTGGCCACTGTGGCAGAATTCTGTCATGATATTGCAGTGTTGGTTGGTAAACCAACAAGTGTTGAAAGCAGTTGTGGTGAAGAATTGAGCAAAAAAAATCTTGATCTGGTCAGTTCCCTTTAAGGTCGAAATCGATTGAGAACACGTCTTGTTTCAGAAATGCTGAAGAAATTTGTTGTTGAGAGTTTCTTAAGCTGTTGATTTCACAACACTTGTTGGGAAGCATACTGAGGCCTTCTTCAGAAGTGCTGGGTCGAAGTGCAAACCCGTTCTCCCTACTTTCCATGGCAGACTGGGGCCGTGTCTGTAATGTCGGATTGACTTCTGTCACTTTTCATGTGAACAATCCAGCATCTTCCACGAGAGCTTGTCTGTTGTGTGTAGGACAGTAACGAAAATTGACTTTACTGTCCAATATGTTACTGTGGCTTTAACATCACTGTGATGACAGGATTAAAAAGAAGTTGCTACTGCAAAAATGTAACTTTTATCGTGGCTTCTTCCTGTATGGGTTTTCCCAGTTGATATACTTTAATATTCTACTCCAGCTAATCTTGCAGCCAGCAGTTATGCTTAAAATTCATCACCTGCGGAATAATTCCTCTAATCCCTTTGTGAGCTTAATGCAAAGGTCAACACTGTCTTTCATGCTGATCTCAGACAACCTATAGCATTTAAATCTGGCTACAACTGTACCACTTAAAGTGCTTTTACACTTAGCTTGTGTCACACTGTGATCTTTTAGTGACCCTCTGGACTATGTATAGTGTCAGACCACCTGGGCCGTGCCAAGACTGCCACATCAAAAAGCATAATAGACCAGGAATAGGCCAGAAATTAACTGAAAAAACAGAGAACGAAGCAGACGGAGATGCCAAGAAGTACTTTAAAAGGGAGAATCGGATTTGTTTGGGTCGGGTTAAAAGTGCAGCTTGGTTAATTTAGTCTTAAGAGGAGAATGGTATTAGTGATTCACCGATTCAGGAAATGGATCACTGTGCTGTTTTGGTTGGGTGCTTCGGGTTAAAACAGATATGGCACTGAAATAACAGCAACAGCGGTAGCAAAGAACAGCTTGTTTTAATTGTCTCTGAAGTGGAACAGATGGCTGTGATACTGGGCCTCACAGCATAAGAGAGAGAGAGAGAGAGATTGAAAGAGAGAGCAAGGGAGGGATTGGTGTCCACAGCCAGGGGTTGAGGCTCGGGCCAAAACTTTCATTCTGCTGTTCAGAACAAAGAGTTTGTCCTTACTGACATTAAGATGACTTCATAGGCCTTCATGCCAAACTCAATACAGCTTCCACTGGATGTGTGATTCAATAAAAAATACAGCGGAAAACACTTTAGCTAAACACAACAGCTATTTAGAGCAGAGAATCATCTGTAGAACATGTTTTTCAAGTAACAGCAAGCATCCTAGTTTAGACACAGCCCATTACTACTGGAAAATGGACCAAAGCTGTGACTTGAGCCCGACTGAGCTACCTGCTCATTTTGGGGAAAGCATCCAGTGGAGAGGCTGAACTCATTTCCTCTCGCTCCTGTTTTCTGGTTACTTTCCACGCCTCTGCAACAACTGCAGGCAACTCCTTGGTAAGTGACAGTTCAAAAATAAAAAATAATCCTCAATATGCTACTGAGAAAAAGGTGATTCTGTCTCGGTGCAACCTCTGCGAGAATTGCTCCCTCTTCAGCTTTAATAGTGTTAATGAACTCTAAAGTACTGGTTATGGAGCACTTTCTTAAGTCGGATGATTGCTCGACTCTTCCAAAAGGTCAAACTAATCACATGTTCTTCATAACCACAGAGGCAAAGCTTCCTTTTCCCTCTGTGCCACAGTGTCGTCTTTGTTATCAGCGGTGCACAGGAGTTGCATGAGGTGCCATGGCTCATTCCACATATTGGGTTTCACATGTGAAATTTATTTTTCACTCAAATGGCCCTACTTTTGAAAGGCTGTGCTCTGATCTGGTGTACTTCATGGGGCAGATAAAGAGGTTGTTTTTATTGAACTGTCAAAACTGGTATTGATGGTACTACTGTATGCATGTCTGCTGCAGTCTGTGGAAGGCCATTAATCATAAATGCTCATACATGTAACATAGCGTCAGGATGGCAGGGCTTATAATGACAGCAGTTGCTGAAAGAGTAACAATGTCTTTGTGAGATTGTGTGTATGTTAAGGATTAAAATACATAGATACTGGTCCCTGTATCTCCACTTAATGGTTTCCTTAAAAAATAAGCATTTTTTTATGTCTACAAAGATTGAAAACAGCCGTGTAATTGACAGGTGAAGTTGAGGTGAACGTTTGAAATGGCACAAAAAAGAAAAGAAAAAGAAAATGCTATGTTATGCATGGCTGAGCAGAAGGAGTAGAGGTAGCGAATTGGAAACAAAACCAGTTGAAATTAAGAAAACCTTTGTAGAATAAAAGTATTGTTTTTTAACCACAGGCACAATTTACACACACACTATTTAAATCACAATCACAGTATTGGTCAGACATATTGCAGTGAGATTATTTTAAATGATTAATTTTCCCTATTCTATTGTACACAGTGTAGTACTGCAGTGGGTCATTCAGGAGACCTGAAGAAACAGATAGACAGTAAAACAAAAGCACAAACACAGTGGGATACAGTATGTGTGAAACACAGCACAGCAGTAGCTGCTTGAGGCATCTGAACATAACATGCAACTGACAAAGTCACAGAGAGTGCAAAACAAATGACACGCCATCACTAACAGAGGACCAGCAATAGCCAATGAGATGCTTGGAAGAATCTCCACCCTCATTCCTGGACTGGACACCCTGAGGTCCAACCACAGTCTTTGCTGTCAGTTGTGGGTCATGATGGGAGAAAGGATCCCAACACCAGAGTCTGCTAGATGTTTCCACTTCCTGTTCTCACACATGATGCTGGAAAGGATCAATCCAACACACCTCTATCGGACCATGATAAATAATGTGCATTTGTGTGTTGTGGTCCTCAGCATATGTCTGTATATGAACATTACAAGAGTCCATTAGAGATGCTGCAAATGGGACATGCACATTTGAAAACCTTATGAAAGAGAAAATAAAAAATACAAACTCACAACTTAGTTTGCTTCCTGCTACACCTGACCTGTGTCTACATGTTTACAATGGCTTGGAACCTACGCGATAAAACTCTGTTGCATATAAACAGCACATAACAAATGATATTCTTAGAGTATTTAACCTGATATATTGCACACAGACGCTGCTGAGACCAATGGCCTCTCTGTTCCCCAGTCATGAATATTCAAATGAGATGTCCAATTTGTGTTGGGGAGATTATTGGAAAGTTACAGAGGCATGCAGGATTCTCCCTAAACTCTGGTTGAAACCATGTTATGCACTAGACTGAATGACTTGCTGAGATACCAAGTCTCAAATTAAAGTGGAATCTCCTCCCTGCTCCCTTAGAAAAAAAAAATTGAGTCAGCCTGTTGGCATTTTAAGCCTTTGGCAAAATCCAATATACCTGCTGAGTAAGACTTTCTGAATTCTGCTCGGCATGACAGAGCTTTACGCAACTGCTGAAATCTGAACTTTAAAAAAAAAACAACAACCCTGGAGACAAGAAAGTGAAGGGGAAGTTGAAGAGAGACTTTTCAAATGTGTATTATGTTTCTCTAATGTAAGAAATCAACCTTTGTGAGGGAGAGGATTTTGCAGCACTGACATCAGAAAGGAGTATGACTGATACGATCATGCTGTGTAATCACACAATATGAAACACATGCTTATCTCTAGCTTCAACTGGATTTCCTGCTGTGCTTGTTGTTAGCTTCATCTACTTTATACATTATGTGCAGTACAACGTGTAGCAAAGCCAAGAGCCAGAATAGTATACCTAACACATTGTTAATGTATCTATATGGTGTTTTATTGTAAAAACCCTTTTACTGTGCAATTTGGCAAAATATTTATGAGATTGTTGAGACACACCTTTCATGGTCCACAATGAAAATCTAGTCAGACCATACCATGTGTGTATTTTCACACTTTCTATCTTTGCTGTGGTTTAATTTTAGTTACCTTGTGCCAGAGAACAGCAAAATGTACAAAATGTTCAACATGTTCTCTTGTATCTCTCGATCTCTCTGTAGCGTCTTTATCGTCAGTATGAGACGACTTTGTAATACATGGTTAATGTAAAAATGGTCGCAGTTTGGTTTGGTTTAGGCGACAAAACTACTTAATGTTTAGGAAAAGATCATGATTTGGGTTTTAAAAAATGTACGTTATGTGAATTGTGTTATGTACGCAACATAAAACTTTAAAACAGCAACAAGAACTTCCAGTTTGTATCAATTCTGGCGGCCCCAGTGGACAAAAGTGGTAGTGTACCCACAGCCTTGAGAATGAGAAAAGCCTGGATTGTTACAGTAAGAGTAAATGAAGCCCCCCTATATTCATCGCAAGTGATATTTGACAGCAGCAGTTGACACATTTCATGCTTGAGTATTAAGGATCTTCAGACTTAGGGGAGGATAATGGATATTGAATGTTTAGATTGATTATTTAAAGAGTACTGTGATCTGATTGGTCAAAAACACTGGACTGAGAAAATTGTGACCTTTAGTCAAAAAAAATAGATGAGAAAAGAGGTCCAGAAAACAGAAGATAAGTCACCTATCAAGCGCTAAATCACACACAAACCTTTAGTCTTACATGCTGCTTCCTGTGCAAGTCACATGAACAAACTGGCAAATGTATTTCAGAACGCGTAGCTTCAAGAGGGTCTAGGCTGAAAATATCATGACAAATGTGGGTTTTCTCATCTGGAAACTTCACACGTTGAAATCGTGACATTCACACACGAAAGCATCCCCAATGTCCCCCACAGATACACACACACAGACACTGCAGCACACACTGAGATGTGAGTGCTAATAACCTGTGTGCTTGTGACTCACCAGCACCCAGACATGCTGGTCTCAATATGAGAGACCATTAAAAAGGCAACAGCAGTCGTTTCGTGCACCCTGGAAGACTTGTGATTTATTGCATATTATGTGTGTCTTCTGTACGCCTAGGTATGCTCGAACTGGTTATTTAGTGTGTGTACATTTGCGTCCAAGTCTGTACATGCCAGTCATTTAGAGCTCTCTTATCCTGCCGCCTCACATCCCTGCAGACATCACTTCACATAGAGCTCTGCTGAACGGTCACACACATCTATCTTGCTCGCAGCCCTTCTGTGACTCACTGCACTCGGGCCAAAGAAAAGGGTCTTGTGCATTCATTATCAGTTGTACAGTACGCCTACACTCTGACTGTGGAGTAGGAGTGAGAGCAAGACAACGAGGGGTGATAGAAGACGAAGAAGAAGAAGAAGAAGAAGAAGAAGAAGAAGACAGGATGATAAAACATAAAGTGGTGAATAAAGCTCACATGTTAAGTTAAAGCCAGAGCAGAAAGAAAAGAGAAAGTGAAGACCAGAAGATGAGCTCACTTTAGATGTATTGGAAGACCAAGCAATGCCTTAAAGTGAACAGTGCTAAGAGGTCTCTGAAAGCTGCACCACCGGCAGTTCAGCTGAGGTAAACCTTGTTCCTGAGAGCTGGCGAAAAAGAAAGAAACGAAGAACAGGCTCTGAGGCAACTCGCAGAGAAGATGCATGCAGAGGCATCACAGCGAGGCTCTGTGGCGAACAGGAAAAGCTCATTTGCTGAACTGAAGCAATGCCCGGCAGATATAACCATTACACTGAACAATGCCACTGTGCATGTCGCAGGAAGGAACAAGGGCCAACCTGGCACTATGCTGCCTTTATGTTAAAGACTACAGAGTGACGGCGTCATCCGCCAACATATATAGAGACGTAAATCAGAAGGAGAGCGGGGCGATGTGTGGGAGGCAGACAAATTGTAATTCTGGTGTGTGTAATGATGAGGTGGTTTGTTAGGTTTATATTAGAAAATCAGCAGACTATTGAGAATGAATATACAATCAATATCTTATTTTAAAATATGTTTATGAATCAGGGCACGCATGATTACATATGAACTTCATACAATACTGGAAGCTGCTCCATATGTTTCCTGCTTGTAATTTGGATGTTTTGTGTTTTAATGACATGAGCAGTGAACCTGATCAAGGATGCTATCCCCCAGTGTGCAAGTGTACCGTCCGGAGGTTACATTAGTAGATGACCTCACTGTGTGGCTTAGGCTTTAGAGGAACACAGTCAGTGCTACTTAGCTGTGGATCTGTCTGTTCATTAAATGTATCACCCATAAGTTCAAGTCATCATTGTACCATGCTAGTGCATTATTAAAGTGCTTTTCAATATTCTATGAAATCTCTGCATTACTGGTTGCCAGATTCTTATAGCCATGGCCTATTTAATGCAGAGGTTGAGAGATTAAGGTATTTTTTCACAGAAAAGTAGCGCAACTGTCACTTTCTCTTTGTGTACTTTAATGGAGCTCCAGATTGAGGTGAAAGATTTTTTAACTCTATTTCTCAACTATCTCTTACAAAAATGTAACTAGATGTGCAGTAAAAAGAGTTGACTGAACTGCCTCCACTTGAGACCCTCTCTTGGCTGTCCTTAAAACAACATACACACACGCTACTGTTGGCTCTGTTTATTTCTGGCCCCTGTTCCTCACATCAAAAGAAAAGAAAATGTCCTTTTACTTATTTTTAATTAGATTCTTCCCCAATCAGCAGTGTAATATCACTGACAAAGTGCAGGCGAAGTGCAGCTGTTATGAACAGAAGGCTCTTTCTGCAGTACAGTGAATGGTGCACGTCCAAGTGTAATCATATTTCAAAGGTGCACTGTGTTAGGACAAGACAGGTGAGTTGGCCTCATTGAGTTAGGGTGCACTGCAAAGCTTTTCAAACCTAATAAAAGACAAATCAGACATACAGAGATGCACCATTCTCCCTTTAATAAGAAGTAATATGCAACTACTTTGTGCTGGATTTAACCTGATGAAGAGGAGGTGATTTTATTCCATTGCCACACTTGTATCCAAAACCCATGGGCAACATACAACACACGACAGACACCACTATTATCACTGCTGACATGGAGGATACATTCATTGTCCGGAGGTTTGGTATGGCTTGAGGAATCTTTTAAAGCATTTCTTCATACCCATGAACTACTGCACCAAAACATATAGTATCCCATGACCGTCTTTGACCATTTTAATATTATTGAATAAATATGTGTTTTGGCACAAGTGAATGTGGTGCAACAGATTCTACCTCTGATTCTCACTACACTTCTTCTCATCTGATGGTAAGTGTTCTTCTGTGGTCTTGTAACCATTTCATTGAACAGGAGAGAAACTTACTGAGATATAAATACCTGGACTTCTATGACTCACAACCCCAGCATAAGAAACATAATATTGTGAAAAGGCTGTGGAGTCTGGGTTTTGAGTTGGTGAATGTGTCACTGAAGACTCCTGGATCCAGGGCAGCACCCCAAACTCACTTGATATTGCTACATATTGGTTGACGTGCCACAGTAGGGCCTATGGCTGACAAATGGAACGCGTCACAGGACGCCGCTGTGCTGCAATGTGCTCTCAGCCTCATCATCTAACAGAATCCACACTATGGGTAATAGCATCAGCAGCAACTGAGGTCAACAGTGGGAAAGAATTATTTAGTTAAACCAACTCTAAGCAAGCCTCTTTTGTGTGAATTACTCTTGTGATGTTGCCCATCCAGACAGCTGTAGGGCTCCACATGACTCCTCGGATGCTTACAACTTTAACAAAAAGATCAGAACACATTCACTAATCCACTACTCCTTTTTTATAAATATTAGTGAGCAGTTCACCATATTGCTTTATTGCTGACAGGTGTAGATACGTACTGCAGTCATAATTTGTAAAATGGGGCACATTGCATTGTGGGCTTGTTGGCACTGAGGCTGATGCATTGACAGCGATCCAATCCAAGGTCGCCATGTAGAACCGCCCTGTTTGTACAGTAGCCCAGAACAGACAAACCAAACACTGGCTCTAGACAGGAGCGTTTGCATTTTCGTACATTGAAAAGGGAGGGTGAAACGAATGAGTTGCAATCTGCAACTATACCACTAGATAGCATCTTGAATATTCATGTGAACTGGTAAATCTGACCACCTCTAGTGAACAGGGAGTGATTTCACACCCAGAAGGTCTCAGCTGCTGTTGAAATTTTGCTAATATTCACATAAAAAACAGGCAAGTACAATAAAGAGTCCTGAGTGAAAGCTACTTTATTAATGAACAGAGCCATTTTTAAACTAGTCAACACAAACTGCACACTCACATAAATCCCATTCACCATCAGTCATTATTGCAAACAGTGATTTAAGCACCAATCCTCAAATGTTTCCAAGAATGAGTTCAGAGCCAGAGTTCAACCTCTACAAGCTGCTTGACTGTAAATGTGGATTTACAGCAGTAGTGTTGATAGTGTATACAGAAGCCCAGCCGCCCTGGTTCAGGGTTACCAAGGTTCATCCATGTGGGCTGAATGTTACAAAGTGAAATTGGTCCGTAAATTAGAGTCTCTGTTGGTGCTGGCACTTTGCATTAAAGTCAGACTGAATGACTAAAACTTGCTGTAAGTTTATTTAAACTGTGTGCTTTGAAGATGGGTTGAGAAGCTAAAAGTAAAACTCACCGGTTGCAGGAGGAACATTTCCTGTCTCCACCTTAGTTTTTTAGATTCTATTTAAGATATTCAAGCTCATTTACATTTATACTTCTGTACCACTCTCACTCATTCCCACTCCTTTGTCTTCTCTGTCTTGAGGACATACACATTTTGTTTTGTAATACACACTCTCCCTCCTCAGTTTCCGCCACTGTCATATATATCATCTATTTGTCCTTCTCAGTTCCATCTCTTTTCTTTCCCTCTGTTTCTCTGCTCCTTCTTTCCATTTGCTGAACTGTGCTCCAATTAGTTTGGCCCCACAAGGCAGTAGTGTACCAGTGAGGACACTTTATAAGGACATCTCACTCTCACTCACACGCATTTCCCCCCCCACACACACACATTCATATACACAGCGCTTCATTAACCTTTACCCTGACCACCTTATTGTTGGACACTAGAGATGTAACAATAGACTCAGATCTCAATACAATGAATAATACAATACAAATTTCTCACTTAAAATTTTTTTTTTAAAAGCAGTTGACAACTAATGATCAATGACTTCTTTAATGCTGAGGGAGGGTATGAACTGTGCAGAACAATGCATTTCCATGTGTTCGCAAAAGTGAAACTGAAGTCTTTGCACTTTAATACCACAATTGATAACGTAACAGGATGTTTTATTGATAAAAGCTAATAAGTCTTGCGCATTTAATCAAAATTACTATATGACACTGCTTATGCCACAGAATACTATACTATACTACTATGGTACAATATACATACAATTTTTAACTATATTACTGTTACTGTTATCATGCTACACTATTTCTGAGAAGGAGCCTGTCATCGTATGCTCTATTTTCAGATTGACATAAATAGGACATATGCCTGGTGTAGTGGGTTACAGATTACATAACTCTGTTCCCATTTGCCTAGAAAACACAGTGATACCATACAAATGTGACTCAAATCTTCTGTGCCACTGACAGGAAAGGGGTGATTGTTTTAGGTTTCCTCAGCATACTACGAGATTGGCCTACATTGTCACAACAACATTGTTTTGTTAATCAAACTGAATGATGCAGGAGGGGATTATGGTGGTTTTCTGTTTTTTTCAAATAAAAAAGGAGAGACAAGTTCTCAACAGCACCCATGTTGGTTTGAGTTAGAGTAAAGATATTTAAATGCAATGAGATAACTTTCCAGTGTTTAACATTCAGGAGGATCTCTTGGTAAAATTGGAATATATTACTCATAGGTATGTTGTCATTGAAACGGAATATAGGAAGCGTTGTTTTTGTTACCTTAGAATGAGACATTTTTATCTACAGATACCACGGAGTTCGCCATATTGAACTGCTTTGTTTCTGCAGTAGCCCAGAATGGACAAACCAAACACTTGCTGTAGATAGGGGCTTTCATATTTTTTGTGAGTTTCGCGGCCATTGTAGTTTCTCCCACACACCAGTATTATCCCTAGATCATCAAATACAGACGCAAGCAGTGTTCAGTTAGTTGCAAACTGAAACTTCCCCAGTAGATGCCACTAAATCCTACACACTGGATTTTTAAAGAAAAGTACATTCTACAAATCATACCAATTCATACTGCAATAACTGACATAAGGAGTAGTTCAACATTTGGGGAAAGAAGCTTATTCTCTTTCTTTATGAGATGTGAAGAGTGATTCCACTCTCGTATAAGCATCAAGTATGGAGTTGAATTTGGAAGATGGTTAGCCTAACTGTAAAAAATTTGAACGTTGCACAGAGCCCCCTGCTTCCACTCTTTTTGCTAAAATAAGCTAAGCTAATTGACAAAATATGTAAAATCCCAGTGCTGCATCTTTCAGTGAATTATATATTTTCTTCTGTGATGCTTCCTTTGCTACTGTGTGCTCAGCAGTTTGGCTATCAGTAAGAAAGGAGATAGACGTAAACCCACTTCTTTTTTTATTTCAAATAAAAAGGTGAATGAGCTGAGATTAGCAGAGCATTGCTGCCTGGATCAAAACTGAAGTAGAAAACCCATCCAACCTGAGGTCTTACAGCTCATCAGACTGAGAAAGGGCCTATTTAGCGCCCAAGATGTTGTATGACAGACAGCAGCATCTATCCTAATAGAGAATTTCAATAGCTCTTCAATAGTGCTTCCCTCTCAGGTCTAAACAGGCAGGCTGAGAGGCCGCAGAGGCTGCACTTAAGCAAATCCACGTTTTCTGAGTGGTACACACAATGCATTTATTTTTCTCTCAGTCACATGTCCGCTGACACCTACCATTCCGCTCCCTCTTCTTCTTGAATAATACCAATTACTAGGCAGTGGAAGGAGAGGAGAGAGACGAGAACACTTGCGGTGAGGAGAATGAAAAGACAAATGGCAGCATGAGTACTGGATTATTTACATGGTTATTTGCATGTCGGCCATGCCTCCATGTGCATCATTGGTATTGGCCTTTGAATGATATGCCTACAGGCTTGGCGCTACTGGTCAAAATCAGTTGCCTCCCAGTGTACAGCAGCTGTCATTCTAACTGAGACTCCAAAGCACATTTCAGCTAGCATTTGTCATTTCCATATGTCTTGCCATGTGGTGCAGGTATCAATATGTATGGCCACGGAGTCTCAAATCACATAAACATGGAGCTGGAGACGTTTATGGCGTCTGATAACAAGAGGGGCTCTGCCATGTCCATACATGCATTAATGTATGGTTGTTGCAGATGACATCATGTTGCAGACAGTGACATCATCACTGCAGGAAACTAGAGGCGTCACTGCTTTTTCCTAGTGGTCAGAATATCATCTTTGTGAAATAAGTGTTTCTAGAAGCTTGGTGAGGTAGTGACTACTTGCAAAGTAAGATCATGGATGTATTAAGGAGTAATGAATTCCACGTTCATATATATGGCACCCCACCCATTCCTATGAGTGGGGAATGAAGCTAGCTTGTTTGCTAACTGCAAATTTCTGCGTCAAAGTTGAACTGTACTTTTTTGTACTGATTTACTTTGCCTCTGTGACAGTTCCACTGAAATGAACTAACTTCACTGCTGAACTTTTGTGTTTTAAATGCTGGTGTGACCATGCCTTAAAAGAGACACTGTATACCTGTTGACAGGACACCCTGAATGACACACAATCCCAATTTATTACTCTTTGTACTTTGTTTTTAAACCATGAAGATTTAATATTGTTAAACTTTGTTTCAAATTTAGGAAAGCTATCTATGTATATGACATCTTGGCAGCACTTTAGTGTATTTTATGTAAAAATACATTAGTGTGCATGTGCAGCACAATGTGGAAGCCAACCAGGAAGAGGAAAACTTTTTTTGGCGTGTGGACTGGGTGAGCAACTTTTATTGGAATGAATGGACGCCATCTCAGAACATGATATTCAGTTCTCTTAATAATTCCATGGTTATGAGCCAAAAGTAAATTGGTTTATAAATGGCGGTGGCAATATCTGGATCAAAAACTACTGAGTTCTTCCCTGGCCCAGAACCTCTCAGCAGATTTCATGTAAATGTGTTTACCAGATTTTGAGATATCCTGCTAACCACCAAACAGACTGAACCAAAACATAACCACCTTTATGAAGAGGTCAAATGTCCTGACTGACTCAGACTAGCTGAATGGTTTGAGTTTCTCTGTGGGAATCACCTTTCAAGATTAACTAGGGACAATAATGCTCAACATGGTCTAATCCCCCATGAAAAATCTGAAATACACCAGTGCGTACTCAGCAAAAAAAAAAAAAAGAATGTTTTTAAACAACAGCGGAGCAAAGTTTTTACTTTTGAGGTTAAATGCAGGACTTAATGACTAAATAATGATCTAATGATCTAAAAATACCAAAATAATATTTTTTACAGTGTAAATATTTATATTAGTGAAATGTGAGCAGCTTATACTTTACAACACAGGTGCAGAGGAATGATGCAAATGTAATACGGAATCACCATTTAATCTGCCTAAGCAGTTCTCGTCTTTTTTTTCCACAGAGTTAAGTGATAGACATAGATCACACTGTTCTTCATCAAATGTCTTTAAAAAAAATAATACTTTCTGCCAAATACACTTCCTGTTTTAGAGTCTTGTGTGTGCTGCAAGCCTGAAGCTTTCAGCCGAGCTCCAGCAATTCTGGCTGTCAGTGAAAGAGGCACACAAAGACAGGGAGGGGGTTATCACTCAGCACCTCATTAGACACTAATGGAAACATATTTCTGAAAAAGAAAAAAATACCTCTATTGTTGCACTTCCATACAGAGGTTATTTGGCATTCCTTGGCATGTTGTAAGCCACAGGAGAGAAGCAGGGGTTTCTTTAGGTGTGTTGTCAGTATATGCACCTAAGTGTGTTACATACTTTAAATCAGGGCAATCCCAATTATGAGTTATTCATCATAATCAGAACATAGCAGAAACTAACATATTACACAGGAAGTCAGTGAATTAAGGGATCCTGATACCAGCTTGTATTTTAACAAAACAATACAGTCTAATAGGTGTTTGCTTTTGGCCCCACATTAAACTTCAGTTTTGGCCCTGCAAGGAAAAAAGTTTGGACACCCCTGCTTTAAATCCATCTCTCTCATATTCTGGCAAGAAAAACAAATGTGACACTTGGGAAAAATAATCACATTATATTGGCCAAAGATTGGATACAAATTTAGTACAGCACCGACTACAGTTTCTCCCAATGGCAGGTTTTGTTTGTTTACATGTAATGAAAACCATTTCCCTCCAAATTACAATTTGATTGACTGTTTTTGCTATAAATTCAACAATATGTGAGAGCAAGAAGACTTTTTTTCAGTCCATTTGAAGCTGGAAATTGTTATATAAAGTTATATTTGTATAAAAGAAATTGCTTCCACCACAGCCTCTGGTTTAATTCCTTCCCTTTAAATTTTGCCGTAACCTCGTATTTATATAGGGAAAGTCAGCCACACAGTTGTAGGTCATTTAAAGTGAATACATTCTTTAAATTAAATTTGTCATCTAACTTATTGACAGCATTGGCGGCTAGCATATTATGGTAGTTAATTGCCCAATAGTCTCACACAGGGCAGTTATATCACACTTTCAGCAGTGGACAGATCAGCACGTTTCACCATGGCAAAAAGAACGAGGCAGCAAGCTACAGCTGACACCGCCGTTAGTGCCCTAAGAAGGACATACACATGGTGAGACACATACTGTAACGATGATGATATGTCAAGCTTTTGAGGCTTGAGACCCGAGGCTTCCATTAACGTGCATGTTAATAATTAAGAGACGACTGCTTTGGGAAAATAGCTGAGGGGCGAGATGGAGAGAGCGAAACTTGAAGCAGTGACAGGTTTGAGGAAAAAGGGTGAGGAAGTGAGAAAGGGCCTGAGAGAGACAAGATACTGTGTAAGAGGATAACTTACATCTAGGAATCAAATGAGTAACAGTGTAATGGCCGAAGGCTGGCTAAAGTTGTAGTTCCATGTACAGAGTGCGCATTTGCTAATTTTAGCAAGGGTGCAATTTCCAGTGGGGATCCGGGGAAGATGTCCCTGTTACCGTTTCAGGTTGATTTTTTCGCTTACAGTAAGTCTCTGTGAACAACGTCCAGAGTCGCCATTAGTTATTACTGTTTTTATAGCAACTTGGGACCAGTGGAAACAATTTGCAAACACAACACTGACATTACCTTTTCAGTTAAAATACCACGCAGCAACGTTTTTGATTCTGAGCTCTTTTTTGCTTGGTTTTTGACCTCTGCCAGTTCCTGAGCATAATATATTGCTCTTGTATCATGACTTGTGAGTGAACCAAAACAGTAAAAGTTGTGGGTAAACAATGAGCTGAAACTCAGAGTCAACCCGAGTCCCCCCTACGCCTGACTCAACCCTCAGGCGTGGCGGCCCACTTCAGCGGCCAGTGCAGCTGCTGTGTTTTGGTCTCCTGGCAGGTCACATGGTGCAGATGACGAGATGTGTGGCGGTGGTGGCAGTGGTGGAGGGGGGAGTTAGAGGGCAGGGGTCTATTTTTGAGCACTGCCATTCTGTAGCATAAACCCCCACCTCCTCACCATCCCTCCTCTTTGCCTCCTCCATCCCTCCCTCTTTTCTCCCCTGGCATCCCATTTCCCTGTGTAATTAGGCTTCTAATTAAGGCTGTGGATGTTGAGAGGATGAATGCCCACTGTCGGCCCTGCCTCTCTCTGTCTCTCTGATCTCTCTTTGTCTCCTCTCCCTCTCTCTCTCTCTCTCTCTCCTCTCTCTCCTCTCTCCTCCCTGGGCCATGGAGCCTTAGTGCTGCACTGTAAGTCTGCAACACAAAGACCCAGAGCTGGCTCCTCTTTTTTGTATGTTTGATATTGAGCTGTGGATTGGTACATTCAGCCTGCTCATGAAATGAGCATAATGTCGTAAAATGCAAATATGTTCTGCGTGCAAAAAGAGAGAAATACAGCATATTTCCCCACCACCAAAGGATTACATGGAGGAAGCACAACTAGAAACAGGCAGCAGTGCTATTTAAATATGACAAAAAAGTGTAAGGAGGTCGTGGTGGTGGATGGATGCTTTGATGTTGCCTTTTAGTCCAGCAGCCTCCATTTCCAAGTCGATTCTCAAATCATTTCAAGAAGCTCCCTAGTGAATCATTTTCGGATAAAATATAATTGTTTAAACATAATAAAATCATGTGCCTTTGTCGTAATCCTAGCTTTTAAGATGTGCTTATAGTTGTCCTTTCAAATGACAGGTGAAAATGGCCTGTCCATTTCTACACAATGTCACCTGTCAGGTTGTGCTTACAAGGTGGGCAAATGGCACATATCTTCACATCATTCATGTCTACAACACATACAACTATACATGGATATGCTTATGTCAGAAATTGCATGTGATTGTACACAATACTTAGTCATGCACTTATTATTTATAAGTGGTGTCAATAGAACAGAACTTCCTATTAACATTGCAAAATTGTTCACACAAAATGTAACATTTAGTGGGCGTTCAGATCAAAAAAGGTTGGGGCTTATCAGTCACCACAACACAGAAGAGTGGTCATCTTAAACCTTTTTGCTGAATCACTCTGCTTTGGCACCCCCACTTCCTCTACAGACTCAACTTATTCAAATGAAGTGGGTTTTGTTTAATACAGTGCTGTTGCCTGAAAATTGTTTTGTATTTTGTATTATTTAAGTATTTTTGGGCATTTTATGTCCTTTATTAAGGATTGGACAGTTAGTAGTAATAGTTGAAGCAGCCAGAAGAAAGTCCTTCCCCATCTTTAGTAAAAAATAAGGAGGAGGTGTCAACAGCTGTGAGGAGGAGAAAGACCAGCCTTAAATCAGACAACCCAGCATGCTCCTAATCCTGTGTCCTGCTGACATGTCCTTAAGGAAGACACTGTGTCCCTGCTATCTCCAGAAGCACTGTTCAGTAGCTGACCCTGCTCTCTGACCTGAGGATACCAAATACAGAACTTCCCCATCGACATCAAAAAAGTGTCCTTGAGGAACAAAATAGTTTCACTCTTTCCAACTTACACCCTGAAATGTCCCACTTGTTTGCTGAACATTTCTATTTTCAATCAACACAGAGGTGAAGAGGCTCCTGTTTGTTTTTATGCTCCACTCTCACAGTGCAGATCCATTGTAAATAACAGTAAAAAGCTGTCAATAGCTCTAATAAACAGCCAAAAACATGAATTTTCCAACATCCACCTTGTTTATTGCTGCTTGATTTCTTCCTGCCATCCAACGCCTCTAAATCCTCAAGGACCGAAGGGGGATAATCAGGGCTGAGGTTAAGTATGGTAGATATGTGGACTCCCAGGTGGAAGTTGTCCATCCATTATATGGACATTTATACTCCCAGTCAACTACCACCCACCCCCTAACGCACCAACCGGTTCAATTAGCTCAAAGGCCCAGTAGAAAGCCACTGTCAGTCATATGGAAGGTGACCAGTGACAACACACATGGGGAATGTGCATGCAGAGTGGATGCATGTGTATACACTGAAGGTGGTTGGGTGGAGTGTGAACAGATGGATGGATAGTTGGATGTGCATATGGATTCGATGATGTGTGGGCTTGAAGTGTGTGAGTGAGTGTTTGTGTGCCTGGTGGGCGTAGGCATGAGTGGTCATTGGGTAAGTATTTGTTTATGTGTTCATCTAGTTTGATGATCCATTTGCGTGTGTGTCTGTGGTGTGTGTGTGTGTGTGTGTGCATTAATGCGGTACAGGGTGCGAAACAGCTGATGGGTTCACATTTAATGCGTGACAGTGAATGTGTGGGAGAAGCGATAAAGGCTGAGTGGCCTGCCAACACAGACAGCTGCCTTTCACATTCAAATCACATAAATCACCCTGTTAACGTGATACGTTCTATACTGAGAAAAATAAAGTCTGTCTCATTTTGTTCTCTTCACGTTTTTCTACGTCCAGTGCTTGTCATATTATTATCACAAAGACTGAGAAAATTCACAGGCTGATCACACGAAATATGTCTTTTATAGTCTGCACTCACTGCCATGTTCATTGTCACAAAAAATCTGTTATATCTGCCTTTACATTACAGAAGATGAAGGTTAGTTCTGTAGTGACGGGGTAGGTATCCGACAGCCCTAACAAAAGAGGTAGTCCAACCGACTGTAACGCTGCATTAAGGAACATCCTTGTTATTAATTTCAAAGAGACCTTCAGTAAATGCTAGCCCATCTTGCAAAAAAATTGCACCAGGCTCAACTTTGCTGTATGTGGCAACACACTTTCATGGACAATCAGATACACGCAAGCACACATTCTGATGGATTCGTTTGTATTGTTAGTGGTATAATTATAATTCTACTCACCTTGCAATCATCAAACAAATGTTAGAAAGACTGTACTAGTAAAATCATAATACTATAAACCTCTGTGCAGCCTTCAAACTCATGCTCAAACTGACCCTCCTGCCTAACACTTTCCCTTTTCAGTTTTTAGTTAGGTCCATCACTAAGGGCTGATGCAATATGGATCTCGAGTAATAGATCCATCACTCTGAAGATTTATCACATGCTAAATCACTCCGCAGTGGCATAATAATGTTAAGAAGGATTTACTCCAGAAAGGAAGTCATTCTAACGGTAGAAATACATTGCTTACATTACAAATGAATCCATCAGGAATATGCATGCATTTAATTGGCCAAAGCAGCGCCTTGCCGGATGACGCAATGTCTGTCTGGACACAACCTAAGGCTGCAGCTCTACTTGTCTTTTGGCAATACTGTTAGTTTTTATGAAGATTTTCTTTCATTCGTAAAAACCGGCCACACATCACTGGCACACAGGCATCTCACAGGCATCTTGGGGTAGGTAGGGAGAGTTATAACAGTGTGCAGGCTTTATTCTTATCATCCAATCAATCAAACACAGCCATGAAACAGCACATAGTCCATAATGACAACGTGGAGACTATAAAATGAGTTTGGTGTGTTGCTATGTGTCTCAAGGCAGTGGAGTGGAGCTGCAGCCTCACTCTATGATTTACCATGGCCCTACATAATGATCATGTGGAGCAGATGTGAGCCGGGCCCAGCTGAGCCTTTGGATGTGCTGTGCACTGGGAGAGGAAGGCACACACTGCAGGTGGGTGAGGTACTTTTGCTCCCAGCCCTCCCAAACGCCGACATTTCCATTCATCATCCCCACCACAGAGTTTGTTCATTCATGGGCCTAGCTAGGTACGATGTGCAACCACAAAGGGAAGGGTCAAAATGTAGCTCATTCAAAATTGATTCAAAATAACCAAGACATTTACATTGAATAAATATTGGTTAAAAAAGAGCTGAAGAGCCACTTCCTCCCTTCATATTCTTTATAATTGTTCCTTTGCTAGTATTTTCAGTCAGTGCTGCTCTCAAATTGAGAACATGCCTTCTCAGAGAAAAAAAATCTTTGTCGTGGAACAATAACATGGCTGCTGTCTGTGGAGCCTGCGGGATCACATATGAGGGCTGTTTTTAACTAGTCCTCTGTGTCCCAGTTTAATTAGAGAGAAAGCCAATAAGCACGCAACTTCACACTGTGTTTACAGCACCATAAAAGACAAAGCTCTTTCTCTCTGTCACTGATGGGTTCAGTCGTAACGAGTCCTGCCTCACATTTGTCCTCAAATGGAGGAATTGCTAGAACACACACTTAACAAACCATTTTCCCTCCCATTTTTTAACCAAACCTCTTGAGTTCTGAAGAAACAGCAGACACCATAACAATGTAGAAGTTTACAACAGCAAATTAGCTGATTGTAGAAAAAGCTAGTCTAGAGGTCTTGAATTGTGTGTAAAACGGTGCATTTAACAGCTCTCAGCGGTAGTTTTACAACTTGACTCGCCCATGACAGACAAGTCTTCTAGACACTTGCCCACAAAGACGTGGTGCTTCAATCCTTGTAAACGCCTGTAAGAGCAGTGGGTGGACCCAATTAAAAAGGCTACAGTGAGAGTGTGTGATAGAGCATGGGCCATCATTAGGTCACAGTGGAGGAGGCCTGATATGATGCAATTTTATTCATTAGTGGTCTGATGGATGTTCAGCTGCCTGTGATTAGAAGGGGTAAACAGCAGCTGTTCACTGGAGTGAAAGTTGTTCCGCTGGGGGAGGTCATAACTCTGTCGACACTGGGGAAAAATAGAGCTCAGGACAGGATACAGCTGATTCATGGGTAGAATGACGAATCTGACTGCCTGACCTGACTCGATTCATTAGTGCAGTGATTCCAAACCGGGGGTACTTGTATCATAGGGGGCACTTCTGTAGTTACCAGGGGTAACATGGAAAGAGGTTTTAAAAAATACAAAAAAATGAAGAAATAAAAATGACGATTTGATTAGCTAAAAGTAGTAGATAAATGGTTGAAACGTCCATTCCAAGCGGTAATAGTACAAATGCAAGCTTGACCAAATCAACTGACAGTTGAATTGTATGAAAACATTATTGTAGCCTGATAGCATCCACTTCAGTAATTATTAATTTATTAAAACCAGTATCCACTTTTAAAATTATAACATTAATTTTTTTAATAATTTGAAAGTACTAAATAACACTGAGTTTAGCAACAATTCAGCATGACAGGTGGTGTTGATTCAGGTGGTTCATCAGACAAAAAAGGATGGGAACCAGTGGTTTGATCATGTATCGATCAAAGGTTTGATCTCAGCTCTTCCTCTGCAGTTCTGTGGGGATTTTGAGCTTGATCTGATGATAGAAAGGCTGAACTTTGCACTAAACAGCACAAGCATGCTCAGGTTAAGGTACAAAGGAAAGGTCCAGGCTGGAAGACCCAGAGGGGAGGAAGGCAGGTCGGTGGTTCAAGACGACGGAGCATAAGGCCGAGGATCAGAGGCCTTTCAGGATGAAGCAGCAGATGGTTGATGAGGAAGCTGCTTGGCATGCATTAACATTCATCCAGGTGCACAAAAAGAGAGAGAGAGACAGAGAACAAGAGCAACTTCTTTCGTTTCTTCTGCTGAGGCACTCAATGTATGCATAAGCCATGCAATCTGTTCAAAAGTCATTATATTCTTCTATTCATGAGTTGCCAGGCAGAAGCAAAGATACAGGATTACAGAGTCTCTCAGGTTGAAAGATTATATTCATTGTGACAGAGACTGTATGGTATACTGTTTGGCTACTTCTCAAACTTAAGACTACAATGCAGTCAATGAATTATCAATGATTCTTGTGATTATCTTCTGGATCAGTCAATTAAATTTGAGGTCTATAAAATGTCAGAACAGCACCCATCATTGCCCAAAGTGACTTCTTCAGATGGTTTGTTTTGTGTGACCAACGGTCCAAAACCCAAATTCAATTTACTGTGATAGAAGATTCAGAAAACCTGCTTGAATCATCAGTGACTCTTTTGCCTAACGAGTAGTTTCACATTTTCAGAAATACGCTTGCTGGCTTTCTTGCTGAGAGTTATGAGAAGATTGATAATTGTAGTCTACGAAGCTAAAGTCAGCTGCTAGTTAGCTTAGCTTGAAATTAACAAGATATAACATCAGTGAGCTTTAGAGACACATTTTGTTACCTTTTGATAGAGCTAAGCTAGCTGTTTCCCCAGTTCATTTTATAACTACCCATTTCAGTTTTAATTGCTACCACAACTACTGCATTTAGATTAACAATAGGAACCATTATTTGGACAATAATTTAAAGTACAATTATGATAAATGTTCTTGTTGTATTAAATAATCAAACAACTACAAGCAAGCATATTTAACATTTTTAAACTATCTCTTACTTGACTACGATGGCTTTTGGAAGCTGTAATAATTTTTACATTTGTATTTAACAGCTATTTTATCAGTATATCTAACATTATTCAGTAATGAGGGAAATAGGCTGCATAAAAGAACACAGTGCCAAAGTTGGAGTATGAATCAATGGAGCATGAATGCAGTGCCAACAGAACATTAATATCACATCGATCCCAAATGGGACAGAATATGTAAATACTTGTAAATACTGTGATAACCTTAAACATTTAACAGCTGGGTAAATGGTAGAAAACATTTACAGTAACATTTTCTCTACATTGTATTCACTAATGAACAGAGAACATCTCATTCAAAGTAAAACAAGGCACTGGCTCCAAGCATGAATGGAAGATTTTTGTGAATGACACATTCTAAATAATCACCCTTTAAGGACACGGAGGCAAAACAACAAGTTAAGCCAGACCTGGCAAGTTCACTTGCCAAAGTCACAAAGGAACAGAACCGGTCAAAACAACCTAACCCTGTAAGAAGTCCTCTGTAAACCAACGTCAAAACAAGGCCGAGGAAAAATCGACTCAATTAGCAACAGAAACAACAAAAAATAGGTTTCGAGAGAAAGAACTAGGACAATGTGGGATTTTAATACATGCCAGCTGGGAGGGAGCTTTTTCTATTTTCCATTGTGTGAAGGTTTCATTTGGCTCATTGGGTGTTTTTCAAAGGGCAAACGGCCATTCTAAAACCAGAATAGACGTGTGAAGATGCTATGTTTTGGGTTCACTAAAGACTTGCCTCTGACACTTCACATCTGACAGCATACCTTCCAGAGTCCTTGATGTTAAATAAAGGACATGCTGACCATATCTGTTGCACAACATAGACGCACATCATTGTTTGCTCAGTTATTCTAAGGCACAACAAGCTGATTCCTGAAAGCAGGATGACTAAAAATGGACAACCAATTTCCCCAGTGGTATTGCGCAGAGGTGTCATGGAGAAGCCCCACGATGCCTTTTGCTGATGACAGCACTTAAAATGTCAGAAAAGTTAGAACAAGACATTGAAAACAACATTTCTAAAGAGACCTTTGAGCAAGCTGGAGCAGAAGAGGAGCCCTCCTGCTATCCCTGCACTTTCAGATACAAGGTAGGCACCCCGCACTCGACACCAGCTTGGTAGACGATTGATGCTTTCACTGTTCAGGGGCTAAAACACAGTCTGACTGCTGGGCGGCACAGATGAGATCCAACGGTGCAAGAGATCGTTCGCTAGTTTTCAGTTTTAAAATTTAGTTTAGTCATGTTTTCAGTTAACTGGCATTGGTGAAATCTGGCAGACAGATACATGGAAATTGTCCCTGCCTAAGTCCCACCCTTTTTTCTCTGTGCTCCAATTACAGTTGAGCAAGCCTCCGTCAGAACCTCGGTCAACTTTCTCCTTCCTGTACTTAGCTAAACTCGTCTATGCTGAAAGGAGTTGAAGTTGGTTGAAGTTGGTTTAAAGATAAAAGCCACATATATAGTTACAGCTTAAGTTAGCTAATGTAAGCAAAACATTCGCTAACTAGCTAACTAAAGATTGTTGTAAATTAACAAGCTAGTTGGCCAGCGTTTTGCTTACATTTGCTTTTAGATGTAACTAGCTAGCTGACAACTGTAACAAGGAATAGGTTTCAAGGGTTTACAAGCATACTTGGTCCACAGTGTTAAAAAAAAGTATATGCAGGGATGAACAATACAAAAACAGCATTATCAACAAGGTATTTAAAGGTCCAGTGTGAAACATTTAGGAGGTTATCAGCAGAAATGCTACAGGGTACAACATCTTTTAATTTTCAACATCGCTATAATATTGGAAAATGTTCCTGGGAACTCAAAATACATCTACCGTAATTTATATATATATATATATATATATATAATATTACTGTAGATTATATTATATATATAGTTACATTTCTCAATGGGTATCACTATACTGGTTGATGTATACTGTTTGATTTGTTTAGTAGTTGTTTGTTTCACCAACCATCCACAGGTCCTCCGAATAAAAGAGAGGGGAGAAGGGATTTGTTTGCCACTTGGCTGTCACAGGTGGTAATGCACCAGTCAAACTGGACTATTCACACACACACACACACACACACAAACACGTGTAGCACTCCTACATTAACTTATGATTTACTTCAACAATTTAAAGGGAAATTATATGGAAATTCCTCACTTAACCATTGTCATACTGGTGGTTTTGGGGTATTTACAAAGTACACTACTCCTTAATCATGACAGGAAATTGGTTAGAGCTGAGTGTGTGTTTAACGACTGGCTGTGTCTTTAATTTCAATTTTCCGCAAAGGAGAAAATGGATAAAGCCTCGCAGAGCGCTGCGAGCCACCGAGAGCACATGGGAGCTGCGGAGAACAAATATGCAGAACTTATAGTTTGAGGATTAGATCTAAATATAAGTTATGAATAAAATCTCTCATTAAAATATATTTAATTCGCCTATAAAACCAATAACGATGGTTGGTTTTCCATCTCCCTGCAAACTGCCAAGAGCAATAATTCTACTTCACAACCCTCACCACCGCAGCTGGGCTAAAATATAAATTACTTTGACAAATATTTTTCCAAAAACCTCAGTAGCCATATGTAGGATCCAGCTCCAGCGGAGCAGGAGCATGACTTAATCATTGTGACAAGCCAGTCTGATGGAGATTCCAACAGAGAGCTAATACCCAGAGGATTTCATCAATGAACTATCAATATACATCAAAGTACAGCTCATACTGCTGACTTGGAAATATCTTAGGAGAAAAAAACATTTGGGGAGAACATGACTGCAAAAGTGCTTCATCGAAAGCCTCTCACCATGCGCCTTTACAAAGAACACACTGATGGCGACATATTCCTCTGTCAACATACCTTTCAAAATGCTTTCATCTACGATATGTGATCAGGCTACTGTACTCCAATCTTTTCTCTCCGCAGTCAAGCTAGCCTATTAAAAGCCCGAGTGGGTAATATGACCCATGTGGTGCAGTCATTTCAGCCACTCTGTTATTCCAACAAGCAGCTGTTGTGTGTTCCTGCTCAGCTTGATTCCCAAAATCCAACTCCCCACCCTACCCACCCCACACCACTTCCTCCCTCCCCACCCGATACACGAGCTGGCACGCTGTGGGGTCAAGCTTATTTTGTAAAGACAAACACTTATGGGTTGAATTGTCGAGCGACAGTCAGACATGACTTGGCAACCGAAAGCGATGGGCAGCAGCTCAGAGTCAATTTAACAGACTTATGTTGGGATAGTAACTGACATTTAAGCTGCTGTCTGGGATTCCTCTTGATTTAGGGGCAGGACACAAGCTTTCTCACGCACAGTCTGTAACGCAGTCAACATGATTTTGAATGGACATGATTTAACTTGAGGTCGCAGAACATTAAGTACAGTACAGTTGAGATACCAAACTGTATATAAAAAGTCTAATGCTGAACCCGTGGCCTCATCCTCCCTTATGGTCTATGAGACGCTGATTGATAATGACAGCAACTGGTCAGAAACACACACTCTGACTGCTCTCTCTCTCTCTCTCTCTCTCTCTCTCCGGCACACACTCATTCACTTCTTTATACCCTTCAGAGCAGCAACTCCGCCTAACACTAGTACACAGATACACACTGGTTTCAGCTACCAGTGTGATCATATCTCCTTGTCTGCAGCTCCTGTCAGAGCTCATAAAGAGGGAAGGAACCAGGACGGAGTAAACACGGCACAGTTTAAGAGAGAGGCCACCTTTCAGCTTTGATGAAGAGGTGAGAAGAACAGAGTATTATTTTATTGACGCGGTACAATAAACAGAAAAATCTGAGTAGGTGATATGCTTACAACAAATGTGCAAATGTTTACACACATTTCAAGAAGTTCAGTCATGATGCAAACCTGGACAAAGGCCATTTTCATTTCCCTTATTAAACCCAGAGCTGTAGAGTTCAGAGTCACTCAAGTCAGAAATATCTCCACTAGATGTGTTTTACATTTAAACAATAGTTTGACAGTTTGGGGACTACATTTAATTATCACAATACCACAGATACCACTCTCATATCTTTACGCTAAATATGATGTTAGCTTAGCTTACAACAACGACTAAACCGATAGAAACAGCTAGCCTGGCTCTGTCCAAAGGTAAGAACCTCTGCCGGTCAGTTTTACATGTCTGTTTTTGTTTGGATTAAACATGTGATATAAAAAAAAAATAGGTAAAAAAAATAAGTGAGCTTTAAAGATGCTGCCAGGCAGACTTTGCTACCTTTGGACTAAACCAGGCTCCCGCTGTTTCCACTCTAAGCTAAGCTAACCCCTTCCTGGTTGAAGCTTCATATTTAGCATACAGGCATGAAAGTATCTCTCTATGCAAGAAAGAGAATAAGCATTTTGTAATTAACTATATTTAACAATTACTATAACTATGTGTAATGAGAAAAGGGACAGTTGTACAGACAAATGTCCAGGAAATTATACCGCATCACAGCTCTACACAGATTTTTTTTGCATCTTTTTGCTTATTGTTTTGGAGTTCCAGCACTTACAGTGCGGTTCAGATTCACTTTCTCATCAACCTAGTTTCCAGCTGCAGCAGGCAGCTGTTTTCAGTGAGAAAGTTTGGATAACCCCACCAACTGCACCGTGCCAAGTATAACTAATGCTATAGTGTTTATCGTGTGCATTTTAATGAGTCTGTTGTGCTGCCATATGTAAAAGACTGCAAGCTGCAGTTGTTTAGGAATCATCAACAGGTTTTACGATGGAGCATTAGTGACAGTGACAGCATTTGTGTAATTCATTTTCATGATTTTTTCTTATTGACAATATGCCAGTATTTAACTGCATTAACTGCTGCATAAGAATTAAACAGAATCAATGAGCTACTGTTAAAATGTAAAAATTTTCTAAATAATTGGCAAACGCTTTCCCTGCTGCACCAAAAACATACCGAACCGTGGCTCCAAAAACGAGGTATATACCAAACCCCAAATTTTGTGCGTCGTTACACCTCTCGTGACCCATCATTGTGATGTTTGTGATTAATTTTACTTTAGAGTTTAAGTCCCTTTCTAAAATATGCTGACATTATGTGTACCATACATGCAATGGAATTATGAGAGGCAGCTGTAAGAGCTGACGTAACACTACTGAAGGAAGTGTTATGTATGCACGCACACACGCACACACACACTTGCATCTAGCATCTAGATGACAGAGGACTTCGCCTGAGGTGACCTCGGGAGCAAACTTGCCACTAATGTGTTCTGACAAGTCAGCTACAAGAAAGTGCTAACTGAGCAATGTAATGGTTAAAATCTCCCCAGTACTTGTCCATACCTCAGCACTTTAACCTCAGTCCTGTAACCCAGCTGACCAGTTTCCAGTACACGCTGTCTAAATAAGAGACTACATTGGCCGGGCCGTGGCTGTGTGGGACTGTAAGCCTTGGAATAGTTCTGGGGACTCTCGTTGGTTCAGTACGCCCGAGTGGGGGCATGACTATGGGAAAAAATTATGGTTCACCAGAAAATATGCCTCCCTCTCACAGAATTCAGACTCAGAAATGAGTTGACCCCTGACACTTGTGACTTGCAGTCATAAAACACTAAACTATGAGTGGCTAGGCTACGGCAGAAACAACAGCAGGAATATCAAAAAATGACTGATATCATTCAATTTGAATAAATTATACTTCAAAAGACATTTGGCAGCTCGAGGCCTGAGTACTCTGCGTTACCTGGTGATCTTTACGAACACGTACTATATTCTGTTTTGCCTAAAAGCTGGCCGTTAGTTTTGGAGTTGACTGAGGTTGCCCTTCATGGAGGTTCCCACACTGAGCTTTTTATGTTCCCAAACAGAGGGGCTGTGTACGGGCTCACTGCTAGATGGGGTAGCAGGGGAGAGGGCTGATATCACATTTTTCTGTCTGCGAAACGTAAGAGAGGAGAAGGAAATAAAGGCCACAGAGCTGTAGTGTAAATGCAGGAGGGGGGAAACAGGGGATGGGTGGGGGACAAAGCAATTACAGTTTTTTAATGTCACAGAATGTAACGCAAACCAGCCTCTCAGGTTCAGCCCGCATTAGCACACATACAAAGAGGCAATCTTTTTGTCACACAGAGGAGGAGAAGCCAATTCTGACGGGCATTTAGGGTTAAATTCATGGGGAGGAGGGTGTTTGAGGGACAGGCTGGCTACCCAGCTGCATTCCTGCCCCTGTGGGTAAGACAGGGAGGTCAAAGGGCCTCTGGCCTGTCACCAACTACGCTGCATCGTTACCAGGCTCGTGCCAAGCAGAGTGCCGGCAGCATGGCCTGGTGCTGTATCTCCCTGATGTGCTGCCATCATCCCCACCACATGGCCCTTTCCCAACCCCAGGACCCATGTTCAGCATGTACGCTCGCACGGGCTGTAGATGTAGATGATAAATCCTGTGCCCTTGCATAGAACCCCCCACCCCCTCACATTATGACTACTGTAACATGTAGCCTACGTCACACTAGAACGACGCGCAGTGGTGCTATTTTTGAACCAAGAGTTCCTTTCCTGAAGCTATTTGATGCTGTGGGTCTTTGGATGTTAGCTGCACTATCAGGTAAAGTTGTGTAGTCTTTAACAAGATTACGGCTTCAATACTACAAATCCGCGTTCGTAATGTTCTAAATTAACGTCCGAATGTTGCACAGGTTGATGTTAACATAGCGACCAGGTTGCATTGCTGTCTCTGTCATTCTCCTCTGCTCTTTGTCTGTATAAAGGGTTGCGGGGCTGTGTCTGTTTGACCGAGGGCACGGCTGAGCTACACAAACACACAGCGGGATGCATCCACACAAAATCCTTTCCTGCAGGGTTGTGCGGTGGTATTTGTGCATGAGAAAATAATATTTTATTTCTCTGATACACTGCTTATTCTGCTTTTAAAGACTAACCCATTCAAATGGTTAATCACTTAATTCAAATTGAGTATTTTGTTTCTATCTTTTTTAGGGTGATGACGCCATAAAATATGACAGCTAAAAGAAATCCATTCATTCCAGCCCTAGACAAAATGGTGTGATATATGTGTGATTTTCATTCTATGCAAAATAAGCTATTTTGGCAATGAAAGTGAAAAAAGTCACATCCTGCATCCGAAGTCCACTCACTGTAGAAGCAACACAGGAATACAGAAAGTTGAAATCCTGGAAGAAATGTACTGTTCAATTAAAAGACCTGACCCATGTGGCGGTGTTCAGGGCTAGCTGTGTTATTCCCAGAGGGACATAACAGGCCCACAGACCCATGAACTAGTGGCTGCATGCCTAAATATAGCATGGTAGCTGTGGCTAGGACATAGCTTGTATCAGCCATGACTAACTGCTGGCCATGGTGGCACAGCAGTGACCGCATGGCCAGTGGAGGCGACACCGTCATTGAATGACAGAAACACACAAGCAGGCAGGAGCGCTCACTCTGATTTATTTTTGTTTGCTCATTGAAAGCCACCAAAGACATATATATTTTTTTAGTCTTGAGCGAGCTCGAGAAGGCAGCATTGCTATGGCATGGCAATTGCTATGGCAACACAAGCACTCACAATTGCCCTTTTCAATTTGGGATTTCTTAGACTTTCAGAGGTTGCTGGTGTTGCTTACATAAAAACATATTAGGAGGCTGATTGTGTGTGTGTGTGTGTGTGTGTGCGTGCGTGCATTTTGCATGAGGCTCGATCTAAAGCACCTCAGCCGTCGGCAGATAAACCTAGTTATTAGGCTCCAATCTGCCAGTGCAACACTCTACTCAGATGAACTATTACAGTCAGATATGCAAACTACTCAAGCGGCCTGCCTCCCCCCGTGTCGCTCCCCTCAAGGCAAGCATCTGCCAGCACATTTTGGTTAAGGCTCAGAGATCAGGAACGACTAAAACAACAATAAAAATAGGCTAAGAAGAGAGGCAGAGCTATGAAAGGTCATACTCTATGCCCCTGTCTTTGTTCTGGAGAGCGGCCTCAGCACAGTGCTAACACAGCCAAAGTGATGACAGAAATGCAAACAAGCAGCACTGTCTGCACAGGCCACAGGGGAGAGGGATGACGGGAGGACAAGTGGGAAGAGGCGATGAAGACTCTAAAGAGATGTACGTTCACTTGAACACCACTCAGCTGATGGTGTAGGTCATTCTGATGAAATGCCTCGACAATTCTGAGATGAGGTTCACTCAAGGCACTGCAGCAAATATGAAGGGGCGAGGAAGAGGAGAGGCAATAAGGAGAAATGGTGAAAAGGGTGATTTTGAAGGTGACTCACTCAGTACTTTATCAGACAGACTACAACAGGTGAAATGACTGGGACAATCAGCCACAAAACCTTTTCATGAGAAAGTGAGACTCAGGAGTCTGACCAGGCTATCTAGTAGGTATCAGGTCATTGAGGATTTGGAGGAAAGGGTGTACAAAAAACAGCAAAAATGAGCCTCACATACAAGTGACTCCTGATGTATCACTGTGGGAGGTGTTAAAGCGAGGCAGCCTTTCAAGGGAGGCACACAGGTGCTTAGCTGCAGAACAATACCCACAATGCTTGTGTATAGGCGTGCCCTGTACCAAGGCCTTGTCTTTGTGTTTCCAGAAAGGCCATCTCTGAAAGCAGAGCGAGGGGAACTCCCTCTGAGTAAACGCAAGACTGAAACATGATACCTGCAGCAGACAATCCCCATCAGCTGTGACTGTCCTGATTGCATTCAAACAGGCACAGTGATTTACATATACATACATTCATACAATACGCACACATGTGAAACGAGAATTTAGTCATTTTTGTTCCAAATGATGAAAATAATAAGGAAGAAGGTCTGTTGTCCTCTTTATTTATGAGTTATTGGTGGAGATGAAGGTTTTGATTGAGCTGAAGATTAAATAAGCAACCATGCTGAAGTGAAGTTACAGTGAGAACATTGTAAAAACACATCTTTAGAGCTGGAGAGCTTCACCAGCTCTAAACCTTCTACACCTTCTACACATTGATCCTACTGTTAAGAATTCCCTGTGCATCCAGAGCCTGATATGTCCTATTCCTCTGTGCCACAGAGCTCCATTACTATCCAAAAGTAACACACCATTAGCCACACTGTTGATCTGGGTGACCATGAACCTGGGCACTGTAGTTTATTTTGACTCAATCCCACATACACCATCCTGCTGCTAGAAATACTCGTTAGGACACCAAAAGTGTATAAAGCCGCAGCTGTATATAGTCCCCCAAAAATGCATTGTTTACTCCTGTTTGAGTAATGTTTGTTAAAAACTACAGAGCCCAGCTGTTTTAGGACATTATTGAGCCTTTCATTAAATAAATGAAATTATGTATTGTGAGGGGCGCTACTAGATCACCTAGTAGAGCTGGCAGCCCGTGTACCAAGGCTGAGTCCTTGCTGCAGCGGCCATGGGTTCAAATCTGACCTGTGGCCCTTTACTGTGTGTCGTCCCCTCTCTCTCCCCCTTTCCTGTCTCTCCCCACCCATTCTGTCACCATGATACATTACCAGTCTATCTTACTTTTATCTCTTAAGTCTCTTCAAGTTGGTCTTCATACTGCACTGAAATCAACTGAAACCAAGACTTTGGCAATGGTTTACAATAATGTACACTTATCCATACATTTCTGTAAAATTATCATCATCATCATCTTCTTTATCATTATTATTATTCACTAATAGATAGAAAAAGTGTTGGGAACCAATGCTTAAGAAATGCCCAAACACATACTGACATAAAGTCTAATAGAACCACACTTAAATGCATAAATGACTGTAGAAACCGTCTACATTAAACACACAAATTCTGTCCTTGCATGTCTGAATCAGACTTTCTCTTCTTCTCAAGCTGTCACAGACAAATTTACACCAGAAATGCCTCCACAACGCCCATAACCATCTTGACACAGCTTCCACGACTCACCCTTGCACTGACACAGTGTCAAGCAAGCACCATCTGGACAAAGACATCACACCTCTGCTTGATGTCTCTGCGCTGGTCAAACCAGTCAATTTCTCTTTGACAGTGATGCACACAGGTCTTTGCTCTTGTTTTTAAAAAGCTTCTTTCCATTGAGTCATACACACTCAGAATGTGTCAGTGGACCCTGACTTTGTGCTTGTGCAAAATACCCCTAAATGTCACAGAAAGTTGAGAACATATACACTAGATGAAGTGGAAAACTGGCACTTTTATGAATGTCTGCATCTACAGAGAGGTCTTTCTGAGTTAAATCTACAACAGTACTGGGAATTATTTATTTATGTATTTACTTATTGCACACCAGAGGACATAAGCCCTTCAATGAGAGAATGAAGACAGGAAAAACAGATATTTCTAAGTGACAGAATTTCAATGGCTGGACAATAAACCATAGCTCAAAATATAATACAAGGCACTGGGAGTCAGAGCAGCGTCTGATTAGTCATTCAGATGTCTACTAAACATTTTATTGTGTCTGTTGGCTTCAAATACCCAATAATGCCTATCAAACACAGCTTTCTGGATGAGCCAACATCCTTTACTGCAGCCTATAAATCCAAGTATTCCTAACAATAAACTGACTGATAGATATTTAACAAGTGAGAGCAGAGAGTTCACGTCACCACTCCGTGCCCCCGCGTAGTTCAGCGTGCCAGTTAAGAAACCTGAGGTGGAGGCACACTGTACCCCCCTCCCCAAACACACTTTCCTGCTCCTAAACATACTTGCAAGGATAAGAGCTTGTTAATCTAGAGGTGAGATGAATGGCAGCACTGTGTATGTGTGTCTGCGAGCAGGAAGGAGGGCAGGCTGGGACCCCAGGCGCAACTCAACTCCGCACAAAGACTGGCTCAGTGCTGCTGCTGTCACACATATATAAGGAATGGATAAAAATATACATGTATGCAGTGGCCATACAGTATACAGTGCAACAGCATTGGAAATATAGGGCAAATGTGAGCGAGGTATTTGCCTTTAGTTAGCTATCAGCAATCTACATCATCATCACCTTCACTCAGAGTATTCGCAGGGACTACTGGCTTTTATTTTGAAAAGCTAACATTACACAGCTAACACACATGATGAAGCTGACCCTGGTGTTGTTAGTTCTTCGTGTTACAATTTTCAAGAAGTAATTTCACCTGAGGGCACATGTGTTAGAAAGTGGAATGCAGTTGAAGGTGAAATATCACTTTAAGCATCAAACCCTATGAGGATATGCCATGTGGGCATGTCAAACAGAGGATAACCTAGTGCTGCAAGGGCAGGCTCGTACGCGTATTTGCTCCTCTGACCTGTTTCTAATGTGTCGCCTCAGACAAGTCAGATAAGAAAAGGGGATTTCTTTTTTTTTATTGCCACCTGAAAGCAGTGGATGGTGAAATTGAACTTCTGTGAGTTATCCAAACAGAGCTTCAACTGCTCAAGCAGAGCAGCTTGGCCAAATTAGTATCAAAGACACTCATCCTCATGGGGAAGAATGTAAACACACACACAAACACACAGATAAACACAAGTTAAAGAAATGACACATTTTCTCCATATAAAGACTCTAAAAAATTATTTATGGAATACAATTGAAAAAAAGGGATAATACTGTTTATAAATAAGAGAGGAGGTAGATTATTATAAAGCAAATAAAGTGATGTGTCCTGGGATAAACCTGTTTTTATAGTACTGTGCCTGAACAATGGTTCAAAGCATATAATACATATTAAGTCATGCTGTCAAATTATTTACCGGTGCCGAATTTTAAAGGCGTGTAAAATGTGTAAATATTGTGATACAAAATATACAAAAATATTTTGTCTTGTTATATTGTAACGATTTTTATGTTTAAATTCCCAACAGCTAGATAGCAGTGTTGTAAAAGTAAAGTGAGGGCTCTGATGTTGGATATTTCAGGGACTACAGCCATTCTATGACAATTAGGTTAAAAGAAAAAATAAATAACAATACATCACCTTGCTTACACTATCACAATATTCATAATCGTAACCCCTGTATAGTGATACATATCGTATCGCCAGATTCAGCCCTATTGGCCAGACATGTGGGTTATATTGGAATTTACTTTCCATAATGCATAGAGGTAGGAATAAAAATGTATTTCCCCAAAAGCTATTTGGGGAATAAAAAACATTTATGAAAACTTAGACCTATGAACAAAATTCATATACATATACTCTATACATATTTGCTCTACAAATCTGGCCTGGGCTTAGTTTACAGTGGTTGCTTAAAGCTGCATTCATCGATTTATTGGCCACTTTGATAAGATGTAAACACAACACTGACATATTATCATCTTATGGATTTGTGTTTTTGGACAAATTTAGGTCCAATGGTCAACCTCCTTGTAGCTCTGCTTTTGGTCTCTACCACATTCTAAGGGAAATATTTGGTTCTTTAACCTGCCTGTCTGCTGTCTGGTGCTGAGCAGGTGGCGAGCAGTGGGTTTATCAGAGCTGTCGCACTGAAAACACTCAATGTGAGCAGTCAGTGTGAACAAAAACGGTGACACTAACAGTGCCAACCGCAGTAGAGACCAAAAACAGAGATAAAACAGATTGGATGCAAGACTTACAGTCATCAGATGGCCAGAAATAGGAATCCAGTATCGGCAAATCAACTTAAAAGGCGATCGAATGCCAATGCTGTGGTCATAACTTGTTTACTCTGCCCCCAAGTGGCCAACAAAAATTAATTATTGCAGGTTTAAGGATCTTTTCTATGTCTGTATTCTGATTCTTGCTTGTGTTGTATAGACTGAACTATACAGCAAAGAAAACTACAGGTTTCGTCCTCAATGTGCAGCTCACTGCAGGGACATCCACTTCATTGTTCTTAGGCACACAGGCGATAAAAAGGTGTTTTGCAGGTGGCCCATGGAAAGCAAACACGTTAGCTCTAACGCATGCAAGGAATGAAAATGTACAAAAACACTTGATGCTAAAAACCTTATATATAACTAATGAACTGAGTTCATCCTACTAATTGTCAGCATACCACTCATGATTACAACAAGCAAGCTTCTTGCATAACAAGTTGACCATATAGATTATTTAAAGAAACAACTGCCTTTTATGTAAAAATGCAGCCATCATTCCAGTTCACATCACACAGCAGCACAGCAGGAGACAAGAGCATCCATTTCTTCTTAACAGAGATGATGCAAATTTGCCATTTACCTCAGGGACATTGCAGTGTCAGGTATGATTAGGGTATTTAGGGACTGCAGTCAACTTTTCATCTAATGTGGGTGTCAGGAACGCCCTGTGGCAAAAGTAACCAAGGCAACAAGCTCAAGGCAACACCCTTTTTGCAAGGCTTCTTTTTTCAAATTAGTAATATAATATTACACACATCTTTCCCCAAATAATGGTGTCTAAATGTGAAGGAGGGGTATAAAGTAAAATCTCACCCTGGGGGGGTGTTGGCTATAGTCACTTCTCTGAATTTCAGTACATTTCAGTTTGTTACCTTTGTGCAAATTTGCTTCTAAACGACAGTTGCAGAAATCTGGTTTAAATACGCATTGATAAATATGCTCTTGAGGTTTTTCATAGCAATAAATGTGAACCACAACTAGTTTTAACATCAGCTGGACAAAGACATCATCTTATTTTGTAGATAAAAACTGTGACAGTGAGACTCTCAACGGCAAAAAATTGTCAAATCAGCTACTTTCAAGGCCACTAACCATCACCAGCATTCATCACAGTAGAGAGAACAAAGAGCTGACTGGGAGTTCAGTCCCTCCATTTCTCCCGTTCAAGCTCGCTGCCACAGGGATGAAAGAAAACCATTCACCAACTTCCCAGCCACCCAACCGTGCGTTCCGTTCATGAGCACTCATGTGAAGAGAAAAGAGTGCATGTCCCAGGATCCTTGTGGGTTTGCGTGAGTCAACACTTTCATAAGATATGTAAATTTTTATTTTTGAGTCAACCTTTTGGCAAAAGTGCAGACCAAAAATCCAGAAATCCAACGGGGACTCTCTTAAGTTATGGCCCTAATAAAAGAGGATAAAGAAAGTTATCACTGAGCTGGATGACCCCCATGGAGTCACATGGTGACATCATTGCATCATTACTCTTTAACCCCACAAAGTCTGGAAAGGCCTCATAATGAACAGGGACTGTCTGCAACACACACCACAATAAATGTAATCCTCCTCTGTAAAGAACTAATACACTACAGTAGATAGATCAGAGAGAATATAAAGTCTCTTAAAAAGGGCACTGTGTGAAAAGTTAATTTAAAGGATATGCTCACTTACAATAATTATGTTTCCAAATGTAGGCTACACAGCTCTGAAAAAGAAAATGTTTCCCATGATGCACAGCAGTTTAGATAAACGGGTGTTTATCAAATGGATATCTTGGATTTAAAACAAATTCCTCCTGAGCAAATGCTTGGTCCCGATTGTTCGGAAGTACCAGTTCCTCTTAGAAAATAAGTGAATTTAGGATGTTGCAGTTTATGTCCAAACTGGCCTGTTTGGAAAGAGAAGGCCCGGTCACATGTTCCACACTGTCTAACATTTAAAATGCTGAAATTTTGTGTCCAAATCAATCAGTATCATCATAGTCAGTGGATTCACCAGCGGGTGCTAAGTAGCCTAAATCTCTCTGTGTGGAATTCAACTTTGGTAAACTTTGACCAATGCTAACAGTGCTGACCTGTAAGGTAACAGGGAACCAGACTCCAAATTAAGAGTCTGCAAAAAATGGTACCAAACAAGACGGGAAACACAGCAAATATTTTCCATCACCTGAAAAGGTACCATCAGAGCAACCACACCTTTATTTTAATAAGTTATAAGGAAAGCTACCCTAACTTGTATTTTTCTGTTAAGGCAGAAAAAGGGTTAAATGTTTACATTATGATATTCTATTATTTATCTCAATAGACTGTATTCTGAAGTTTTACCAATGAACCCACTGGTTTCTTCAAGTGTCATTATCAGGATACTCTGCAGCAGTATTATCAAATTATATGTCATAAAAAATATCAATCAATCAACAATTATTGTGATCATATTTTTTGACATATTGCCCAGCCCTAACTCAAAAGATTAAACAAAGAAAGAAGCTACAGCCTGTGAGTACGTTCAGCTTTTAGAGCTGGATATAGTAGTTCACCAAGTAGCACTGTGAGTAGTCCTTACATCAGCATCCTTCTTATACTTCCTATTTCACAATTACTGTCACTGTCTTGTAAAACTGGGCCTATATATTGCCTGTAAAAAGCAGAACTTTTGAAACACGCAACAGTTAATTCCTGCAGCTTCTAAAAGAAAAAATCCAATTTCAAAAGTGTCTTCACTGAACATCACAGCTCACAGTTCACACATCACACACACATAATATCCCCCGACAGGGATTCTGTTGTCTGGTGCAAAATTTGATATACAGGCTACTTCAAGGATGCTTTAAAAATAAAAGTGATTAGTTTCATGGGCGGCTTGAATTAAGCTCCCCTCCTCTCTTTCTAACCACTCCCCCCAGTGCACACACACAAAAAAGATGGTGCCATAGAGCATGTGTCTCAACTTCCTTCTTCTCAGATGCAGTCATGATGCCACAACAACAGTTGCACGCGGGAAATAAAAGGCAAAGGAGCCAAGAATGACAGAGAGCAGACAGACTTCACCTCTGAGGGCTTCATAAATGCACAAGTCAATCAAAAATCAACCTTTATGTTTACTACTGCATATTATGACAAAACTGCAACTGTACTCAGTGTACTAGTGTGTTTGTGTTACATTTAAGCTGCACCGAGCAAAACATAGGCCCCTTTACAGCCATCAACAATGTTTGCAGAGGGTTGCAGTAAGCCTCTCTTTGTATTATAAACCTGTAGATGGATTTCAGTGGGTAACTGCAGAGGGGATTTTCTTTGCAGGCTGTGAAACTGCCACTGGTGAAGATGTGCTGTGGTATATTTTTAAAGATGCATTCACGACACCCACGGTTTCATCGCGTGTCATATGCCAGCCATCATATAGAAAGGTAACATGTGATGTATGAGAATATGTGAGATTCATGCAGCTGGCGGATGAACCACGGCTGTACCGGTGTGTGTTCCTGTCATTCTGAGCAGAAATGTCTGACCCTGCAGTGAGCAGACAGCATCAACAGGTGTGCAACTTCACATCTTCACTATCCTACATGCAAATTAGGGACATAAACTCACACAAACGCATGGTAGATGAACGCCCAGGTCCTCGGTCTCTCCAGCACGTTGTACAGGTAGTTTTGGAGCCGCCGGTAGCGCACGTTTCTCCGGCCGCTCTGCGCGCTGTATATGAGCGGCTTCCCGAGCAGGCTGAGCCGGGCTCCCTGCTTCACCCTCAGGCTCTCGGACCCGGCAGCACCTGCCGCGGCGGACGCTGACAGCAAACCGTCTCCCGCGTTGTTCATCATCCTTCGTCCGGACTCCACATCTTTCAAGCCGTAGCCTTCGTTACGGTGGCCCGGCGACGTCCTCATCCAGAGCCCGGTGCCGCCGCCTTCGTCTCCGCTGTGGTTCCGGGGCATGGCATCACCAAAGCGGGCATCAAGTGCGCGGAGTTCTTTTCAAGCATGCGTGTCCCGTGCCCTGGACTGACAATCAATTACAAGTGCGAGACGCAGTGTGCGCAGGGTTGAGAGTGAAACCGCGGCCAGAGCAAGTCACACTGTTTACCGTCACACTTTGACCGCCCTCTTTCCGCTCGCATCAAGCTCTTCTCAAGCCATTTACACAGCTGCCGCCGCGCGTAAAGGTATCCACCGCGCCAATGGATACCATGTCCAATGTCCAATCTGACGAAACAACTTCTACCCACAGTGTGTGTGTGTGTGTGTCTGTGTGTGTGTCTGTGTGTGTGGAGGGGGAGATATTTTTAGCGTTAATTTTCAGCACAGGCTCTCTTCCCAGCGCGCTTTGCCGCCTGTTGCTTTCAGCTGCGCGTTCGCGGCAGATGCGCATCTGTGCTTGTCGTGCCCGCGTGTGACTTTATCTCGATCCTCGTGTCATACTAAACAGTTTGATATGTTGTTGTTGTTTTTTTAATCTTACCTCCACATCACTTAAGAATGAAGAATGAACCTCCTGGAGTGTTTTTTTTTTTAGGTGGCAGCAGAAATGTAAATGAACAACCGTCGCTCCTCGTGTAATTTAATTTCCCGAAAAAGTTCCAAATTACACCACATTTTTTTAAAAACCCTATCAGGTAACATGGATTCTGATGAATTTTCCACTTGGTCGGCTGGAAAAGTAACCGCTGAGGACGGCCTGCTGAACATCTGCAGAAAATATTATGGTGTAACCAAAATGGCTTTTAATCCGGAGAAGCTTTTTTTTGGTAATATGTGTTGTGTAAATATGGTTTTATGAACAGTTCCTAAGGTTATATTTGATCACATATGCTAGAGAAAAGCCCTGCAGTGTCGGCTCTGTCATCTGCTGTCCTGCTGTCACTGCAACCACGTGGCATTAGACACATTTCCCTTATGTGAGTTTATTTTGAACCCATCATGCCTTATGGTGTCTCATGGTGCTGCTGTGCTGCTTTAACATTACAAACTCAGAGTTGTTTATGAGGCATAAAACATTTGACCTACAGCGGTGGTGTGTTTAGAGTTAACTGTGTTGATTAAGGAGCTTGATGTAGTGAAAATCCTGCTTCCCCTTTTCTCAAAACCTAAATTGAAAGTGGTTAGAAAAATGTGATGTCAGTTGCACTTCCTTTTCACAGGCCTACATTAGGCATATTTTTACTTTACAGAACATTCTCCTAAAGCTTCCTCATCATCAGCCTTACTTCTAACAGTTCTAGTGAGTGAGGAGGGGAAAGCAGTATGTATGTGTGGCTGACAGCCTTATCAGCAAGAGTCAGCATCCTGTCACAAATACTGTGTGTATGTGTGTGTGCGCGAATAAGGGTCACAGAGCACGGAAGTGTGTATCTCATGTAATCTATAGAAGGTGAGAGTATAAGACTTGGTTTTAGCTGCTAAGGTTTGATAGCCTCTGACTGAGGGAATCCTGCTGTCCCCAAACAAAACTACGCCATCTACTGGTGGCTGCAGCACCAGACAACCTTCCTGAGCACAATCTCACAGGTTCTGAATGCAAATCCTCTCTCAGTTCTTCTTGCAGTCTACCCACAAGTCACAGCAATATATTTTGGGCACTATAGTTTACACAGTTTGATGAAGCTTGGTGGGTCAGTCATTCCAAACTCGAACCTCATCCAAACCCAGAGAACTTGATTTCAAATTTTAGTGGAGATCCCAGCGTTTCCATAGATTCCAGATATGTCAGGCTGAATTTGGGAAAAAGGGATTAAAAAGTATAGGAGTTGAAAATCAGTTAAGAGTAAAGACCTTGGAAGTAATAGACTGATAAAACAATCTACTCAAGGTTCACTTACTTGCATCTTCCTGTACTTATAACCACTTCAATGAATTTAGTTTGCTCAGTTGTCACCAGGTTGACTATGGCATGATATGAGAAGTCTCAAAGTGCCATGGATGAAATCAGAAATACTGCAGAGCTTGCATGTCAACAGTTCCAACTGCCCAAACTCAATCTGCTGATGAAGACCGTGTGTTGAAAGCTCTGCAAAAAGGACTTTTGGAGTATTAGCTGGGATTGTATTGTGAAATGAGGTCTGGGGATTGAATATTTTACTCACTATTAACATCATATACACACTTTATTCAATACACCTGCACAGTCTCATGCTGTCCAGAACAACAGCCCTGCCATAACATCCATCAAAGCTCATAATGTTCAGTTTTTTGTGACACTATCAGAAATTCAAGTTCCATTATAGGTTTCTTCCTATGAATAAATTAAGTGTTTCTATTGTTTTGTCCTTTCCATTTACATAAATGAGGGAGGCAGAATATTAGAAACACCTAGAATATAATTCCGTCCAGTAGACCATCATCTTTAACTCTGAGCTCAGTGCTAAAACACATACTTGAATCAACACCTCAATGACAGTGTCAACAAAAGCTGAACAATACAGACATCATAGAAGGGGCTGAGAGACTTTATGGCAGAACAATTGTGTTAATGTGTGTGCCTAATAAACTGAGTTCAATAAAGAATTATTTTAACTTCCTTATAGGTACTTTAATGGTAAACAAAAGAAGAAAATTTGATGTTAAAGCTGATGTAGGTACATTTGTAAAAAAAAACATTCACTATATCCTGACAGTAGTACATGAGACAGATGATCTGTGAAAAATCAGGTTCCTCTGGCTCCTCCTAGTGCTCCTAATGGCATTTGTAAGAATCAACCTGGCCTGAATGAAAACATCCAATCAGAGCCGAGAAAGATGGATCCCTGATTCTGTGGAGCCCGTAAGAACAACTCAGATACTTAAGGATGCTTTTAATTTAAAAAACACAAGGTATCAAATGATATAAAAGCTTCCTGTCAATGAATAAAAATTCAATCAATTAGGTAAAACAGCGCTTGGAAAAACAAGCTGTCGTAGTAATACCAGAGGAAACATGGCAATATGGGAAACCAAGTCTACTTCCATTAACTCCCTGTTTTGGAGAGATTTCTGCTGGAAAAATCTGATCCGTTTCTTTATTACCCCCAACCAGAAATCGAGATTAGAAAGTGGTTTCGACCATGCTCATATTTTTCTGTCTTTCTTGGCCTTTTTGGTTAGGGTTGGGACATTTATTTTCACAGATTCTGGAGCTGAAATCTGATTTCTCTTTTTCATTTTTTGTACCTTGGAAATATTCTAAAAGGTCTCAAAAGTGTGAAGAATTACAATTACAAAATGCTGGTTCCAGAGGAACCCCCCCACCATTACCCCCAACACAATAATTTCTATTAGCTCTATGGAGAGTATGACTTTTACTCCTCTCTTTTTTTCCTCTCTTAATTTCACTGATAGACCTTTTTTACAGCAGCCATTTTGACATGAAATAGTAAGGTAAACACGTGTTACCAATGATACTAATTAGGGTTCTGTTACATTTAGGTCTTTTTAAGGCTCTGCTACACTAAGTGGAACAGTATCATTTGTATCACCTGTGCTTACCCTACTATTTTGTGTCAAACAATTTCAATACCCCAGACCTCATCTGTTCTATGTTCATGGAAAAAAAAAAAGAGGAAAGGTGGTTAGTTTACAAGCAGTATTGTCTAATCTTGTGATGTGATGTGATAATGTGGCTTCCTGCAACAAGTTCACACACTCTGTCATGTGTCTTCAACAAGTCAAGACATTAGAATGAGGAAATGCAGCCTCACAATGAACACCTCTCAAAGTAAACAGTCTATTTCATGTCAGGAGACAGAATTCAGCTTATACGTCCCCTTTCCCAAAGTCTCGGTTTCTGTTTACTGTTTTACTTCATTTCTTTGGGAAGGTCATGCTAATGGTTAATATTAAAAATGAACTTCAAAATGTTTGTATTCCACTGTTTCCACCGATGTATGACCTTTGACCTGATTAGATAGATTAATCCATTTCCTGGGAGCAGCATGGAAATTTTAACTTGACCTCCGACTCGAACGATCTGCGGTTCTCCTTTCCACCATGGTCCATATCCATGCTTTATACTCGGAGGTCGTGACCCCTGATGCTGTGACGAGGGGAACCGGGGGCCCGGCTGGCACGGCGAGGCTGGTGGGAGGGTTAGTCAAGATTGCCTGCAGATGTTGTTTCGGGGGGCCCTCTGCTTATTTAACAAGAGGATGTGGAACATAAATCTCCCAAGCCCTTCGCTGCACTGTATCACATGAGAGGTTACACATGAGGCCATATTGGCTCAGCTTCCTCTTCAGTGAGGCGCGCTGTAGCAGCACCCAGGGCAGAGAGTTATGGTGTTATATTGTAGCAGTACACGGCTGTCATGCACTTTTATCAACAAATACTAGATAATAAAACTTGCTTACCTCTACTATATGAGATTCTTCTCTCCTTACTGTGCTGAAGCTACATGGAGACAGAGCAACCTCCAGCTTGTGAAAGAATAAAAATGATAGTAAAGGCAGCACTGTGAATGGAGGAGCCTTGCCTGTAATTGATAAAAATGATTAGAGGATTTAGCAAAGCACTGGCAGAGTGTAGGAGCCCAGACTGACAATTATCCAATGCAACAACAAACAGGATTCATCACTTTAAATGAGAAGGAAGAGATAAGCAATCAATATAACAGATAAATAACACTAATACTGCCAACCACAAGGGTAAAATCAAACAGCAAGTGACTTCTTCTAATGGCCAGCTAATAAAAAACATTGGTGACAGAAGATCTTAAAATTAATAAATCAAGTAAACTTTACAGACATGTTAGGAATATAAACAATAAAGGAACAACTACTCTTTCAAAAGTAAAGACATCTTAGTAACACTTTATAACAAGGGTACAAATCATTCTTTAAAAGACCAGGATTTAGTGGCATCTATCAGTGACGTTTCAAATTGCATCTAACTGGACACCACTCGCATCTGTATTTGACGACCTAGGAATGAGAACGGGCTGTGAAGTGTGTAGAGGAAAGTAGAGTGGCTGCGAAACAAAAACTCACAAAAAACATGAAAGGCCCTATCAACAGCCAGTGTTTGGTTTGTCCCTTCTGGGCTACTGTAGAAATATGGTGAACTCAAAGCAACCAGTGGCGTCTGTAAATAAAAATAGCTCATTCTAAGGTATCAAGAACACAATAATTCAGGTGATTATACACTAATAAAAACATAACTATGAATATTATATTCAATTTCTGCCAACAGAGCCTTCTGAATGTTACACACTGGACCTTTAGTTGATACTTAACTTAACTAATGCATGACTCATGATGATTTAATTAAATTGCTGTTTATCATTGACAAATGATCAAGTCACTATGACTTTATGTGATACATTCACTACATTTCTATAAACTGATATCTGAAGGCAGGTAAGTGTAGCTTGCTGTACATGCTGATGCATATCAGGCTTATATGGACTCGGAAAAAATCACTTTAATGGCTTACCCCTACCTGATCTTCTAGAAGTTATTTATTTAAACGGTTAGTCAAATGCAAAAATACATATATAAATACAGTTGCATAAATAGCCAAAATGTTTTTACAGAATTATTGGTAGCAAAATGTTCTTAGAGCTGCATTTAGTGATTCTTGGCCATTTGGGAGAAGTGTAACAAGTTTAAATCACAACTTTGACATATCTTTGGGTTGTTTCAATGACGTTAGCATGTTGCCTGCAGACCTGGAGCAACATTAACATTCTTTTGAAGTCATGTCTCTGTCCACTTGATCCAATTTTCTCTCTTCTCCAAGTTCTGTTCTCCCTCAACCAACTCCAGAGGGAAATATCTGGCTGTTTAGTTGCTAAATGCTGCACTACTGTGTGCTCACCAGCTAACTTTGTCTGTCTGCTGTTTGGTGCTGGGTTGGTAGCACTTAGTGGGTTTATCAGATCTTTTTTGTGAAAACAGTTGTTTGTGCTGCTGGACACAAGGTTGTAGAGAGCAAAACAGCAAAGTTACAGGGGGTAAAACCAAGCCGAGGGGAGCTGCAGAGCTGTGTGATTCTCTGGGGATTTGTCACTATGAGCAATACCTTTTACATTCAACACATCAACATTCAGCCAAAAACACTGATTAGTGCAGCTCTAAATCTCCACAATGAAGACTAGTTCCTTTCAGAGTATCTATTTTCTCATATTTTAATATGTAAGCTGTATTTTAATGTTACATATATAATTGCAATATAATTGGTAACCACAACTGTTATATAAATTGCACAATATTTCCTTCTGAGATGTATTGTAGTATACATAAACTACATTTTCAAAACGTACAGAGCAGTTACTACAATGCAAAGTTAGTTCTTGTCCATTATTTTTACCAAACAATGTGTGTGAAAACATGAGATTGTTTGGGAGCTGTTAAAAACACCACATATTCTCCCCAATCTCATGGTTCAGAAACAGAGGCAGATCTAGAGAGGTGGTATTGAAAATGCCTTGCTAAGATGCCACCTAGTTTGTTGTCAAATGCTGTTGAATTTAACACATTCATTTAGAATCATTTTTAAAATATCCTGTTAGAAACTGAATATTAATTTAGTGATCTGTTATGGTCACATTTTGGAACGGGCTTTTCCAAGCATATTGATGTATGTGATATTTCTCCATGCCACCCTCTTGCCACAGCATGAATATTTCTCTAGACCTGCCCCTGAAGATACCCCCACCATCCTTTCTTGCTCTCCTCTCTAGTTAGATTGAGCCAGCAGATGATTAGCGTAGCTTAGCATAAAAACTGAAAGCAGGGGTAAACAGCTATATTTTGTTTTTTGTATGGATTAAACAAATAAAATTTAATGTGTTAATGAATGAGCTTTACAGGTGCTGGTAAGCAGATTCTTTAATCTTTGGACAAAACCAAGTGAGCTGTTTCTCACAGTCTTTATGTGAAGCAAAGCTAACAGTCTCCTGGCTGTAGTCTCATATTTACCTTACAGACATGAGAGCAGTATCAATCTCCTCATCTAACTCTTGGTAAGACAGCGCAGAAGTATTTCCCAAAATGTCAAATTATTTTTAATGTAAGACCTCAAAGGAATGAGTCATTTTCTGGTTATTTGATATTATTTTGGCAGTCTTATTTGTAGTTTTCAGAACTGGCCACTTATTTGGATGTCTGCTGACGAGCAGTAATTTGTCACTATGCGAAAGGAGGAACATGTAGATGTATTCATCTTATTCATGTATCTGACCTCCATCACATTGCATTTAAAATGTTCAGTCATCCAGTGACACACTACTAATGTGCTTAAGTCAAACTACTACTACTACTTTATCTACTCAATTTAATGTGACTGAGGATATTTACGGGACTAAAGAAAATATTAACTTTCCCAAACATGAGCACAGATCCCATTCTGAAATAAGTTTTTCACTCTGACCTTTTGGCATTGTGTCAAAGGTAACCATGGGCTGAGAGAGTCATAAAAAAACAAAAGCATAAAAAATTATTATTTTAGAGATTTGGGGAGACATTGAAAATAAAGCAGTTTTCTTCCACACATTCTTTTTATTTGTAAATAATAAAAATGAACTTTTTTTTAAATATAAAACATACACATCATTTGAGCCACATCTGTTATACAAACAAGAAATGTTGCAGTGAATGCTTTACTTTTTTCTAATTTTCTTTTTGTTTCAGTGGAACACAGAAGTTGTAAACAATCAGCAATTTTTTTTTCCTGTTAATACTGACAAAGAAAAAAACAAAAAGGAAAACCAGCTTCACCGGACGATGAAAAGAAAAGTCAACTCTTCTGAGAGTGGGACTGATCATGGTTCAGACATTGGGTTTGAAGCACAAAGAAGTGTTCAGATGCCAAGTTTTAGAGTACACCTGTAGTTTTCGCGGCCATGTTTGTGGCCCAAGTCCATCGCCTGGTGTTGTCCCACTGCATGGTCCCTAATGACATATTAATCGCTCCTCTTTATAAGACTTGGCCCCTTTGCAAATATCACCCAACCCAATGAAAACCCAGTGAATGGCTGTTGAGTATTTACAGTGTATGACTCTCTGTGCATCTGCATTTATTCTTTATATAACTTAACAGTTCATGTGTTATCTGAAATCATTATGTTGAAACATAATTCATATTTCCATATAAGTGAATCTGATTTGTACATATTTATTCATACATCATCTCAGCCCCTTGGAGGTATACTATGATGTGGATTAACAGTAAGAGGGCTGTGAGGTCTGCTCAGTACTACTGTACAGTACAGTACATCTTCCAGAGGGTCGAGAAAAGACATCAACGTAATCTTGGGATTTAGTTTGAGAGACATTCAGCACCGGACTGAGGGACGTGGAATAGACTGCAGTTGAGTTCAAATGTCTTTGCGTAATGGGAATGGCTTCGGTTTCTTGGTTTGATCTCTTTAATATTCAAGTACGAGCAAACTGTACAACTGCATGCAACATACAAGCGGCCCTACAGTATGTGGAACTAACACGTATCTAGTTCAGTATCTTTTTTTCTGTATCTGTTTCGTTTTACAAAAAAATGTGCATGCAGCTTGGAACAGGTTCCAAAGTCATGCTGGCCCCGCCTTCTTCCTGGTGGGAGGAGTCTGCGGGCCGAACAGAGGATGAGCATTGGTGTTGGTGTCCCGACATATCAGTCTGATTGGTTACTTTCACATTCACAGAGTTGCACAAGGGAAACTGTGAGCGATTCTTCTTTTCTGTTTGTTTGTCTGTTTCCTAATACCTAGACAAAGACATGAACGGAACCAGTGACGGGATTGTTTCTTTTTTTCTCCTTTTTTTAACTACATGTTTTCTTCAAAAAGTTAAACTTTTTGTTGTAAAAAAATCAAGCTCTTGTGCTTGTGTTTAAATTTCAAAAGAATGTAAACTAAGGGTTGGATAGAAACCTGAAACGTGCTGGGGCGAGGGAATGCACTCCCGAAAAATGTGAAAAATTAGACCTAGGTCCTATCTTGCTCTTGCTCTTTACTTTTTTAAAACTTTTTTACAGTGATGTTGTACCCTTGTGATATTTCAAAGTGACATAAATTTCATTTATTGGTCAACCTCCTGGGAGGCCTAATATACATCTATACAAAGACGACTGGCCTGGACATTTGCCAGTGGTGGAACAAGGAAAACAACGCTGCACGCTAATCTCACTGTCAAGTGTAAAAATCGAAGCTGTGGCATCATCACCAGCCCCCGGCCCTCCCACCCTGCATAACACTTGCAGACATTTATTAGTTTTTATATCCTTTTTTTATCTCTTGTGTTTTGTTTTTTTTCTCTCCATGCACACACCAGACTGACAACATTATCATGAGCATTTTACGCACTGTAAAAACATTTTGTGCCAGTAGTAACAAAGGGAAAGAAATGAACAACAAAGCAAACACGCTAAAACAGTGTGGCTTCAGAGCAGCCATGGTAAACATATTGAAAAGAGGATTTTTTCGACAGAGAGAGGGACCAGTGATGCGGCTCCAAGTTCTAGGCACCAGAAGAAGGCCCTGTGCTTCCAGACTGAATACCCACGCGGGGGCACCCTGCCTGGGGGGGTGGGGTGGGGCTGGGCAGGAGTGCCGGCAGTCTGTTGGGGTTCTGGAGGAGGCCACTGCAGAGAGGACTGCGCCACCTGCAGGTGTGGAGGGTGATTACCTCTGTCTCAAGTCCATACATTCCGATGCTTACGTACATTTCTTTGCTATTATTGATTCAGTTAAAAACCACCCTGCTTCATATGATTCTCTGACACCTTATCGCCTCCCGTCTCGAGAGCTACTGCTTGTTGTCTGTTGGCAGCCCTGCTTCTTCAGCATACACAGAGAAAAACGATGAGATTTTTCTTTGAATGGATATGAAACACTGAAATGTGGCGCTCCCTACAACAGACAAAATTAACCGCGACAGAAGTGATTGTCAGATCTCAACAAAGCTTTCTCGTTGTGACTGTTTCTGATTGTTGTTGTTCTACGTTTCCGCCATCTTTTTTTCGTTTGTTTGTTTCTCTCTACAGTACGTTTCATGAGTCTGTTTCTCGTCGAGCGGCGTAGAGCGGTTGGTCCACTAGGATCGGACCCCGGGAGGTCCGGAGGAACTGTCAAGTGACGACTGGGAAGCCCGCCGAGTCAGGGAGGCAAGCGTCGGATCCACCAAGGAGGACGGTGGGAACAGCTTGTACCAGCCAATGACTGTGCTTGATAAGTCCAGTTCCTCCAATAGGATTTGTGCAACCCCCATGAAGCTTTTATGGTCCATGCGGCCGTAGTCCCCCCATACAATCACCTGAAGGGAAATCGTTTTCTGTCAAATTACATAGCAGTCTAGCTCCTCGTGTTAAAACATTTTTTTTTATCAGAATAGATTTGGAAAAAAAGCATTTAACTTTGCGATGAAGAGAAATATATCTTCAGCTCACCTGTAAGACTTTACCCTGTGGGCTTTCCTCGAATAGCAGTGCTTGCTGGTACAGTGGGTCAAGTGTTTTCCGTGCAATCTTGGTTTTCTTTTTGGCTACGTACGCTCCATTATTCAGCAGATAGACCTTGACATATGGAGCTGAAGGCAGAAACAAAACAATAAAAAAACCATTAGTGAGGAACACAGCGACTCGTCAATATAACCTAGATCAGATCTCACAGCTGGTTCTATCTTTATAGGAAGCTTCAGCTGGGTGTATCTACTGGATTTCTCTGCATGCAGAGTGTATTTCATATCCTAATGTGAGGAGTGTATGAGTGATGTCTTGAGCGGGAGGGAGGGAGGAAGTAGTCAGGTTCTCACCAGGGAGGGATTTGGATCCTGGCTTTTGTACGAGTCCCCGAGCTCTGATGACCTCCACCTCCAGCTGACCCTTTTTCTCCATCATACCAATCTGGATGTCACCTGGGAAACGCGGAAAAGTGAAAAGATGACACACCAGGAAGAGATCAATGACGGAGAGTCCTACAGAGCTAGAGCAAGATGAACATGCAGTCAGAAAAAATAAAGCACAAGGGTTTGTAGCAATGACTGTACACTCATAAAATATATGACATGAGACCTTTTATTAGCACTAATGAGCATGACATGTTATGCTCAGCAATTCATCAGGTACAAAGGGTTAATTATGTGAAAACAACTGATAAGTGAATACTGTATATTTAATATCTTATCATCTGTTTTATATTATACTATATTATCTCTTATATTCTGCATTATATCGTACTACACTATATGTAAGGGATAATGCCCGTGTCCATTATTGGGAATTAGTGCCTCCTCGAAGTCCATTATTTCCTGATAATGGACACCTCAAAGGGTATTATCCTGCTTATACCATGGTCACTTGCCAATTTACTATGTTATAATTAGTGCTGTCAGTTAAACGCGTTATTAACAGGGTTAACGCAAACCCATTTTAACGGTGTAAATTTTTTTATCGTGCGATTAACGCAATAAGTGTTGTGTACGTGGCCTAGCACACTTTGTAGTTTTTTCTCACATGCTGGTGCAATAAAACACTGACTCACTACGTTGAAAAAACTCAACACCACACCGGATTCTAGGCTAGACCGGAAAAGAATCAACAGGCACTGTCGCTTCCACATGGTTACAGAGTTTCGTAGACGTTACGACTATGTGTGAGGTTAGATACGCGAACACGCGGAGACGCCGAAATGCACTGCAATATATATTCTGAATGGAAAGTGTTTTTACATTTTAAAAAAGTTACCAACTGGTTCCTTTGGCAAGACCAAAGGGTTTTGTGTGTTTTGTCGTTGATAGAACTGAGCTGAATCATCGCAACGTCCCAAAACTCCCACTACCACCTTGGCATGGCCAAGCACACAGCTGATGCAAATTCTCCGCCCCCTCGTCAAAGCCAGGGCCAATTTTGTATTCGGCCCTGTTTTGGCTCCTTAGAAAGGGGCTGTTTGTGGCTGACGCAAGTATTTTCACCCTTTTAGTTTAATGGACAGTATTAATTGGTGGGGTGGAGAGATTATTTGCTCCAAGGTTGAGAATGTTAGGTGGTGACATTAAAATTGAAGACTACAGATAATACTATACAGTTATTTTCAATAAATACATTTGCCAAGCAGGCCACGATTTCCACTTTTCATTGTTGAAAGGAGCTTAATGGCGAAAAAATAATGGGACAAAAAGAAATCAAGGGACATTTAGAATAGATAAAAATGTGCGATTAATTGCGAGTTAACTATGACATTAATGCGATTAATCGCGATTAAATATTTTAATCGTTTGACAGCACTAGTTATAATATATTATGTTATACTATATTATGATAGTCAGTATCTTACCTATGGCAGGGGTAGCCAGCGTTTGCCTTCCCACTAACTGAGCTGGTCCCAGGCCATCCAGGAAGTCACTGAACTGACTGCTGGCACCCAGATTCACTCCAGAGAACTTCAGACTAACAAAGAAAAACACACAAGCATGAATTAATTATGACAAACATCACCCACCAAAATTAACGTAAAGACAGAAGAGATTCTTTAAAGGATAATAGCAGTTGTTGTCTCGCCGCCTTCAGGAGAGTCCATTTGCTGCCAGTCATTATTTACAGCACGAAAAACATAGCCAGAATTGCCCAAGCGAAATAATCCATCACAGAAAACACAGGCCTTAATTTGATTCAGTCAGAGTTTGTGTTTTATCATCACCTCGCTGAGCTGAGTTTTTTACAGTGTGGTCATTATATTACACTCATCATTTGCCATTTCCCTTGAAGAGAGGAAGAAAATTATAAATGAGGAAGATGTAGAGAGTGTGCAGATGGTTGGTAGAAAGTGATGAGAACTGAAAGTGTGTGGTTTACTGACTTTCCCTCAGAGTTGTAGCTGTTCATGCTGCCATTGTTGGACTCTCTGCTGGGCTGTCGGCTCATGTTCCTGGTCAGCTCTACTGCCATGCCGGTCTCTGTGCTCCGTTGGATGGGTGCCCCCTTCTCCTTCTTACTCTTCCCCTCTGGATGAAGGAAGAGGAGAGACAGGAAACATCATAATATTGCAGTCAGAGATGCTCTTCATTCAGTCAGATTTTTCATTCAAAGAGAAAACATGTTTATTGTCCACTGAGTAGAGGTGAAGCTCAACAGAAGCTCTTCCTTACTGACTTCTTAAAGGAACAGTTCAACATTTTGGGAATTATGCTTATTTGCTGTCTTGCCAACAGTTTGATTTATTTTGATTGATTTATTTGCACAATAAAAACACAACATCAGAACCACAAACAAGAGAAAGAAGCAGGTGAGATTAAAAACCCCTAGAGGCTTGTAAAAGGAATCTTACCTCAATAAGCATTATAAGCAGAAAGGCAAACATAAAGTAAAGTTGGATAAGAAGAAGAATACCACCCGCAAGTCTGTATGCTCTTATACTATGGAACTGAAAATTCAATATTATGAGAAAATGAAACACACCATCCACAACTCTTTCTCCTTTGCTGTTGTAGCCAAATTGATTTAAAGGAGGCAGGTAGGTCTTCCAGCTCTGGGCTGAGCATTTTTTTGCTTGCCAAAGTGTGACTGACTCGCACAGCAATCAGCTTGTCGTGCTAACCTCAGCACATGTTGCTAATGGTGTATTAAAAGTTCGTCACAAACACACAAACCTTTAAAGCCCTAGAAGTCAGGCTAGATGTTTCCACCTTTTTCCAGTCTTTGTGCTAAGCTAAGTTAACCGGCTGCTGGCAGCAGCTTCATATTCACCGTACTGACATGAGAGTGGTGCCAATCTAATCTCTGCAAGAATGGAAATGAGCGTATTTCCAAAAATTTTGAACTTTTCCTTCAAACCGATGCCCTACAAAGTGTTTTACTTAATGCAGAACAGAAAATCACAAAGGATTAAGAGAACGGTTTCCTTTAACCTTTGTTGTGGTTAGGGAATAAGATACTCTGACTCCTAGTCACTAGTATAGGTCAAGCTGACAAGCAGTATTTATAATATAAGTATTTTAATTTAAAGTATTTTGAGCATATTTGAAAATTGGGAGGGTGTGTGTACCCCCAAATATTCAAACATTGACACTGTTGATCTACATTTCCCATGGTGCAACTAAAAAGCATCTTTTGTTATATCTTTTGTCTCTCAGGCTTTTGGTTATGGATTCATAGCCTCCAATTCCAAGCTGAAATAACCCCAATCACATCATCAGGGTTATTTTTTCAGACTTTGTAAAGCTCCTCTAGAGCCACAGAAGATATTATACAACTGTTTCCACAGGCTGAGCAGAAACTTATCTACTGAACTTTATCTGAACTTAACATTTTCACAAAATGTTTCTTTTAGATCAAGAGAAATCACAATGTATCAGGATTAAGAAAAGACTCCCTTTAACCGACATTGTGGTTAGGAAACAATAGGACATTACAGATGAATGGACTAACTTCCGGAGCACATTTATCAATGGGGTAAAGCCTTTTTCATAAGAAACAATTCACCAGTGGAAAGAAAAAGTAGAAAATCTCAAGATCCAGATCATATCCAGTTAAGGGCTCTGTGATGTGTCCGTCTGAAGCACGGCCAGAGTCCAACCCATGCCCTACTGAATCTGGTAATCAGTAGTAAACAGGAAATTGTTGGGCAGAAAAACAAACCAAACAACACTGTGTGGCATCTTGGACTGAGGTGCGTCCACCTTCTGACTCATAATATTGGCACGGTGCAAAGAGAAATATGTAACTGCATTTCTGAGCCTATTATCATCCCTTGCTGCTGAGCATTAGATATATTCTTACATCTAGCAGGTGGGGTGGTCAACAGCATTTACCCAGCCTGAGCAATATATAACCTACCATATAATGTTAAGTAATTATTATCTTGCAATCATGCTAAAATCCTACAATGTAAAAACTAAAAGTCTTACCTGCCTTTATTCTCACCCATCATGAACAGGAAAGATTTTTCAAATTAAGGTTGATCTCTGCGCTAACTCTACCTTCTCTCTCTCCTCTCCACATCAGGGAGAGGGGGCGAGAGACCCCCTTAGGCCCAGTGTTCTCTAATAGCCTTTTATGTCCACTACAAAGAGGGGGAGTACAGAGTTTGGCTTTCATCATGAGTCTTACCCCACCCCTGTGTTAAAAGTGCATGCTGGACCAGACTGTGTTGTGTGACTGGGAGCAGAGCTACAAGCGGCTCTCAGCTGCCCACGATGTTCTGAAACTCTCCGAAATATATTTGTTTGTCTTTGTAAAGAGCACTGGGGCAGCAGAGGTTTGTCTTTCATGGAACAATGAAAGACAAACACTTGCAATTTGTGGTTCTTCTGTACAGTCTGTTCCTCAGGACAAATCTTTGTCTCTATGTGAAACAGTCTCATCAGTCTGTGAAATAAGTACAGAGACACAGATTACATGTTGTGCGCTATTCTGAAAACTAAAGGCATGTAAAGCTCCGTGGAGGCTCTGTGTTATAGTGAGAGTTTGCAACATGCCTATCAAACTATCAACCTGAATCAACCTCACCATTGTCCAGTTACTGTGTTATGAGTTTTTGCTCCAACACCTTTAAATATGGATGTACAATGTCTGCTTTAGTTGCCACACTGAAAATGCCCAAATGTATTATTCTCCATGTGTGACATTTCCATAAAGTTGGGGGACTCACAAGAGACGTATTAAAAAACAGACAGCCGAACAAAAAGGCTGAAATAACCATATTTTTAGTCCCTGTTATGGGTCTTAAGCACTAAAAACACAGGTTTAGGTAGGTGACAAAGCACTATTTAAATGTGTCTATGATTAGGTTTGGTGAAGGTTAGGGCATTTTACAAAATATAACTCTATAAGACTACACTGAGAGCTGAAGCTGGGTCAACAAAGGTGTAAATCAACACCCATCACTCCACACCTACACACCTTTACTTTCTATAGTGTCAAATGACAGTATTGTTGTGTCTCTCCTCCGCTCCACCCAAAACAACTCAACTGTCCCAACAGCAACTCTAGAATTGATGAGGTCTACTCCATCGCTAAGCAGGTGGTTTGTTTCTATCTACCTGTGATATCAGTGTTAATAACTCTTAATAAGTGAAGAAGGGGCCTTATAGACATGTCTTTGGTTGAATCTGGCTCACGGGTAGTATTCTGAAACCCCTGCTGTAAATGGATGTAGCATGTGTGACATGACCCTATTATTTTTAAAATTGTCACTGAGACTAATGCAGCCCCTGCAGCTCTGACACCAGCACAGTATCAGGGACATTTGCTTTACAATCCAATAGATGAAATAATATTTAGTATCCATCATATTTTTGGGAGGCAATTCTCATCACACATCGCCAGTGGGATATAGACTACAGTCTCTGCTGAACATTTTAGGGTTGCCATGGCAACTCACCGGGGCCACTGATCTGTGAAGTGCTGCGGCTGCGACGATTGCCAACGATGGCTACCACCCGCGCACTGAGGCTGGAGCGCCTCTTCTTGCTGCCGCCGCCCACCGTGCCCAGCGCTGTGTCTGATTGGCTGCCGTCTGTGCGCTCCTGGGTGTAGATCTCTCCGCTCACACTGGAGCTCTTCAGCATGCTGCGGCCCACTGATCGTAACTGCCGACTGGGGAGAGAAATCACCGTATGACACAGGTGTGATGGAGCGGGGATGTTACTAAGGTCTCTGTAACTCCCTCTATACTGTACCTTTATTTTAGAAGAACACAGACACAGCATGGAGAACAAGAAGTGGTGGATAATGACATTTCAAACTGACTGTGGTGGAGGAGTGATGTTTAATCAAACAGCATGTGACTCAAATAACAGATGAGTAAACATCTGGGATCCCAAATAAAGGAAATGATGATGACAGACAAGTGACACATACTCATATCTAAAATTGAAACTTAGTGTTTGATGTTAAGATCTCAAGAATTTGGTTAAAATGGGATCAAATAAGAGAAAATAAAATTATAGCAGTCCAAAGCTGACATTCACATCATGCATTAAAGTTCATTCTTCTCAAACCAGCCACTACACGTGGGCAGAAGATGCCCAGCACTCGATGCTGCCTCCTAGGGGTTCGGAGGAGCCGTCGCATGTCCATCCCCTCAGAGGGGGTCAAAGTGCTGCTCGAGAGCCCAGCTACGCTTCCTCTATCGCCCACAGCCTCCACTCCCGATGGGCCACGGACAGCCACAGTCCAGTGGCCCAGGGGAGCCAGGGAACGACTGGGGAGGGGGAGGGTGGTTTGAGGCCTCTCCACCGCTCCCTGTAGGGGGATTAGGGAAGGGCGTGCAGCAGAAGGAGTGGATGGGAGGGGAGGACCCAGGTCTGGAGAATGGAGGGGGTCCTGGCAGTCACAGCACAGGATGCATGCAAGTAGGGATCTGAGACATGCAGAGAGGATCGCACAAACATCCACAGTCACAGCACAGAAAACAAGGGCCACATTTAACAAAAAGGACACATAATGTTGCGCGAAATGCTAATTTATATGCATTTATGTACAGTGTGTGATATATTTGTAACATATACAAAATATTAGTTATTTTTGGCTGAAAATCTTGTTATTTGTGTGGGTTGCTGTAACTACTACTGCCATTGAAAATATGTATAAATATCAGCAGGATATGGTTTTATTCTGAAAGGTGAAATACAGCATTTTCATCCAACAACAAGTGATACTGATATGCGAACAAATGCAATGACGGGCAAGAAATCTGAGGATTAAGTGGAGGAGCAAACATAATCAGCATCCAATTAATTATTTGAAATTGATGAGGAGCAGTTTATCAAACATATAGGAATATCGAGAAAGGGGAAACAGCTGAGGGTTCAATGTGTCAATGCAACCTCAGGAAACCTCTGTCTCCTTTCCTCTGTATGTACTCAGTCACTTCCACAACCTATCATCACACTGGCCTGCAGCAGATGTGAGAGTATCCACTGAATACAGAGACCACTCTGAGTGAAAACTGACCTGAGGCCAGCCGTCCTTGTTCATCACTAGATTACTAATTCATGGCGCCCCCGTCTCTCTAAAAACTGACCACTTAGCTGAGTTATAGGTAAGCTACATTACAGGTTTTCTAAAATAGACTACTGACCAGTTTTTATGAATGGTCGCTGACTCCATAGTCTGCTTTTTTGAATCCAGACTTGTGTTTTTACTGCTTGTCTGATCACAGCCCTAGAACACAGACACATGCTCGCCTCTGCCTAAGAACTGATATAAGCCTCTGCACAGCCAGAGGAGCGCTGTTTATTTAGTATGGACTTTATTTTACCAATATATCTATAACACCTCTTTTGTAAAGATTGTGAAGGATAGAGATTACCTCACATGCTTTTCTTTAGTTGATCACTTTCTGATTCTGTTTATATATATATCTGTACAGCTTTTTGTCTTTTATATTTGGTCTCTCTCTGTAATCTTCAGCCCAAGTGTACACTATCTGACCAGAAGTATGTGGACACACCTATCCGTGTACTTTTGGTCTGGGCTGTTTTTTATGGTTTGGGCCAGACCTTTAGTTCCAATTAAAGGGAAATCTTAAGGCTACAACAAAAAACAAAAATGTTTAAACAACTGTCTGCTTCCAACTTTGTGGTTGGAGAAGGCCACTTCCTGTTTCAGCATGATAATGTCCCTGTGTACAAAGCCAGTTTGCTGTGGCAGAACCTGACTGGCCTGCACAGAGTCCTGACCTCAACCCCATCCAACACCTTTAAGAATCAAGTGGAACCAGCCTGGTCCCAACGCCCAACCTCAGTGGCTGACCTCGATAATGCTCTTTTGGCTGAATGGGAGCCATTCCCTGCAGCCAGGTATCAACATCAACATTGCACATGGGTATAAAAATTTATAAGATTTATGATATGTTTGCGTGTCCATATACTTTTGGCCATATGTTCATTATAGTGCTTGTTTTTTAAGACTGGGAAATGCTCAATAAATAAGAAAATCAATTTTCTCTCTCTCACCCCCGACTCTAGAAAGTGTGTCAAAGGCCGTGGGGCTGTGCTTTTATAACGCTCTGTTTGGATTGATCTGTGGTAAGGCCATAAAGAACGGGGCCCTCTCTCCTCCTCCCAGACCTCAATACATTAGCCAGCTAATAGGCTGCACTACATCACCACCTGGCCCACTGAGGACCACTGGGATAGGGTCATTTGTCCATGTCAGCACACTGCAACTGGTCAGCCAGGGATTTGTGTGTGTGCGTTTGTGTGGGAGTGTGTGGTCACATGACGACAACGAAAATGATCTATTTATTTCAGCTCAGTTGGACTGGAGAACTTTTTAGTTTAGGTGTTATTTAATTTTGAATTATATAGTTTTATCTTTTTCTTAGCAACATTTTGGAGGTGTGTCCTTTTACATTTCACATTTGTTTATATATTCCTTGACAAATGTAAAGGTGGGATGTCTTCAGGTTTGCAAAATGAAATTGTCATTTTATGCTGCATTAACAAAAAGATTAAGCTGAACATTATTTATGCACATAGTAATGAGTAATACAAAAATAAGAGTATTGTTACTCAGTTATAATTTAATTTCAGCTCGTTAAAGATCCTATCCAGACATGTATTAACACATCTACGAATAATCTGCTTGTAAGAATAATGTGTTTCTGATATGAAAAAAAGGCTACTTTTCCAAATTTAAATCTTAGTCATCTACTCCTTCAACCTCATTAAAAATTCCACAATTTATAAATATGCAAATTTTGTTTTCCTGCTGGACACAAGATGTCTCTTCCTTCACTGTAAAGTCCATTCTCAATGGATGTGCACTGGTGGATCACACTGTACACATTGGATACTGGACTAGGGTTTGGGAAAAAGCACTGACTGAGACACTGGGTTCAAAATGTACTGTACATTCCATTTAACCAAAAATCCCCAGGCGACAAAGCTAACTGCCTCAAAAATAAGCAAGGATGACATCCTTCAGCTGGAAGATTAACCCTGTTTTAGTGAGTATCCATCCCTCATGCTGTATCACTACAAGTTGGAGCTGACCTCCCTTTGGAAGTTGCAAGCAAAAAGAAAAGAACTTCCCTACAGAGATCAATAATTGTCTATAATTGCAACCATTAAAAAGTTTCCCTAGTGCACTGTTGTCTTAAATGAATGGGGATTCAGGGACTCTATCTTGGGGATCCAGACCTGGTTGTACGGCACGAAGATGGATCGTCTGCCATCATCAGTGAATTCACCATTTGGGATCTATTGATCTTTACCTGGACTCCCTTGTGTCTCCAGTTACAGTGTGTCTCCTGCGCTTCAACTCCTCAGAGAAGCGTCTCTTTCCCGCCGACCTCCTCCTATCCTCCTCTCCATTCACTCCCCACGAGATCCTCCTGTCCTTCTTCTCCTCCTCTAACGACTTGGATCTGAGATCATTTTGTTTGGATATCCACCGTTCATTGTGTGTACCGGTATGTTTGTTTGTGTGTGCGCGAGGATAGATGAGATAGAGCATGCAGAAGGACAGAAACATGCAGCAGTTGGCATGCAGAAATAAAACAGAAAAGGCACACAGTGATTAGCATGCATGCAACACAAAATCTAACACTGAGGCTTATTTCAGAAAGAGTGAACTGACTGAAATCCACAACAGCCAAGATATAAACATATGACCAATGGCCAGGGAGGACTGACCTGAGTCGTCCCCCGGGTCTTTCTGATTGGATAGACATGTAGCTGGTGCTACTGAGGCGGGAGGCACTGCTGGCACGGGAGAGGGCCGACACATCGCTCATATCGCTGTCGGACGATCTTGCCGACATGTTGTCACTGCTACGCCTCTGTTCTGCATACATCTGCAGACAGAGATGAAGATAGTTGGAAAATAGACATATATGTATAATTTAGGAGGTGGATGAAGGGATCTGAAGAATGACTGGAAAACACGGATGCTGACCTCCCGTTTGGTCTTGAGGTCCGTCTCAGGGTCGTGGGAGGATGAAGACCGGCAGGAATGTACTTTCACCTGCAGCTGTCGGGCTCGCTCCTCTACTGCGAGGGCTGAGACATAAGAGATGAAGAAAAAGTAAGATATAAAGAATATGGACAAAGAAAGAACAAATACCAGGAAAACCAGGAAAAAGAAACCAGAAACATTGGCATGTTCTCAGTAAGGGATTACAGGGAGTAGTCTGGGGATGCAGGATCTGGTTTTTGACACTAGATGGCACATGATGTGCACTGATAGCAAATCAAGTGCCCTCCTGATGGATTCTAGAGGGGTCGGACAGAAACCTCACAACCTGGGAAAAATTATTTGCCAAATTGTAAAGAAAAATCATATAGGGATGTTAAACTGACAACTACGCCTGCAATTGGTTGTACATTATGATTCTCTGTACATTAAACCCCACCCATCTGGCAGCAAAGTAAGCTAAAACAAACAATATATAATATTTTAAAATGTTGTTTGACCCAGGACTGCTGAGAAAGGTTTGGGGATAGAGTGATCTGTATGTTTATGAGGCAGTAAAGAATCATCTAATAGTAGATACACTGAATTGATACACTCTTCTAGATCACTTCAATTGTTAGTTTGCGCTTTTTTTTTTAAAGTCTCAGCTCTCTACCAGGAAAACTAAATGTAACGTTTCTGTGACACAGCGATATAATTACTATTTGTCAATGTGACCCATCACCCAAGACTTGCCTCCCCCAACTTCTGAAACCAAACCCACATCCTGGCCTTCAACATACCTTGCTCAATGCTGCTGCTTTTTGCAGGGAGCTGAGGCAGCTGCCTGCCCCTGCGACCTGATGAGGGAGTCCCCGTTGGAGAGGGGCTGCCATGAGGGTGGGCTCTGAGAGATAAAGACACAATTTTACGGTATTCATCACTAATTAAAGTGAAGCCCAATACTGAAACACGTTAGGAGGGGAATGGATCAGAGGAGACGTAAAGGAAGTGGCACTGAGTGTGTATACAGACAGTATGCGCAGTATCTCAGTATTTCTATATATCCCAGACATTGTATTATGTTGAGATGGTACATTTATACAGTAAACTTTACTATCCACAGCTTCTTACCTGATGGTAGCCCAATTTACACAAAGTACATAAACCACTATTGAACAGTATAAGATATTTAGATGCCTGTGCCAGCTAACATGGATATCTAAACTCTTGGGATTGAGCTATAACGTTATTATGACTTCTTGTGACATAACATTTACATGTGGCACACGTGCATACAGTATTACTACACTCAGTGAAACAGAGAGGAAGTCAGCACACAGGGGAGTAGAGGCATAGTGCTGGTAGTAGCATGCACCTGTCTAGCCGTGGCGAGTTTGGGCAGGACCCAGCCAGGGTTGTCTGGCCAAAGGGCCTCAACGGGCCCCCTCTCCCCCTACTGCCCCTCAGGATAGAGGTGGGCTGGATACGACTGCCATCAGCAAATAAAAAGAAATGAAAATACAAAGCCTTATAAATGCAGAAAAATTAAATCAAATCAAAACAAAAAAAAACATATGTAACTCATGGCGGGGCTCTGTGTGAAATGCTGGTCCATAATGAAAATAGTGCGTAAGCAGTGTACACCGGGCGCTAAATAATCATTACTCAAATACGGCTGGTGCAATCTAGATCAATATACAAGGAAATATTTTCTTAATTTTCTGCACTGGCTGCATTGGCTAAGCTGTGATAAATACAGTAGTTATATTTTCTGAAGTAAAATAGTACTATGCTATGGTATACTGTAGGTCAGGAGTTTTTCAAAGTGGGAGGCAGGCATCCCCAGGGGGTCTCCGAACAGTTTCAACGGAGGCTCAGCGAATGGAAGTGAACAAATATTACATTAGTTACCTAAAGGAGATCACATAGAATAGCCTAAGTGTGTGATGATGATGAAAAAGCGGTCTAGCTGTCTCTAGTGATCATGCTAAGCTAACCTGCAAGCTGCAGCTTTATATTTAGAGTTTTTGAAGTGAATGTAGTTTATTTCCAATCATATAAACCAGACATCACAACATTTAAGCACCTAGAAACCCACACAGTGTCAGCAAACTTCCAATAATATGGAAAAAAACTCCAAAAAAACTTAAGAGTAAAAATCAAATCAGCTAATGTGTTTCTGCATGGTGTGACGAGGGTTAGGGTTTTTTGGATTGTCAGCTAGCATTCAAGGCTACGTACTGCGTGAGCTGCGACTTAAAAGAAAAATCAACATTGCAGCTTTGACAACCAGTCACAGACGGTATCTTCCCTCTCGAGGAGAAGAGAAGAAATAACAGTAATGAGAGGAGAATAAATAAGGGAAGTGAGTGAATGAATGAATGAATGAATGACTGAATGAATGATCTTACCTGTCCCCCTCCAGGCTTTTTTTGCTGCCCCTTTGACAGTTTGGACTTGATGAATTGCTACACTGCCTGTTTTCAGCAAACACCAACCACAGAGAAAGAGCGTGCGAGAGAGAGAGAGAGAGAGAGAGAGAGAGGGAGAGAGGAAGAAAAACAAACACGATATGGAGAATGATGACCCACAGAATGGCAAACCTGAATACTGACTGATGTGTTGGATATACTGTAAAAGGCTCAAAACTGAGACTTTGGTTTTTGTGATTTGTAAAAGCAACATAGCTGAGAATTGCACATCCCGTGAACTTTTTTTCCCCACCAGCAACATTGTTACAGAAGAGAAAGCGCTTTCAAGCCAGAGAAGTGAGGAGATTCAAACAAGCGCTCAGCAGAAAGAGCAGGTGCAGCAGAATAAAAGAGGGATTACACAGTCTTAGACGACAAATATTTACAGGGAAAGGGAAAGTAACAGTGCTGATCACAAGATCTGTGCAACGCTATCATCTACAGCTCTACAGGAGAGGCTTTGAAGGTACAAGCAGGGCAAGCAGAGCCGTAGCGTGGTGTTTTAAGAGGTGAGGATAGCAGGAGGGGGCAGGCCCGGTATACCTGTCTTCCTCAGGGGCCACGTGTTCTACTAAGATCCTGGGGCTTGGGGGAGTCTTGCGGGGCAAAGAGTTGGAGCACCTAGAGGGGCGGAAGGGTGGGAGCAAGAGCATCCCAAGGCAGGAACACCGGGAGAGTTTGTTAGTGAGTAAAGGGACAGTCAAGGCCTTGAAAGTGTAAATGTTTTTTTTAAATATTACATCAGTCAAAAGATTCCCCCTGCCTCGACTTATGGTACATTTCAAATCATGTTGTAAATCTGAGAATTACCAGTACTTACTGTACAAACAAGCTAACAAAGTGTTAACTTAACCCAGATAATGATGTTTATTTGTTCTTTTTAAGGAATAGTTTGACATTTTGGGAAACCTATTTAAAGAAGCAGTGTGTAGGATTTAGTGGCATCTAGTGGTGTAGTTGCTGACTGCAACGCCCTCACTTCACCCTCCCCTTCCAAACATGTAGAGGGCCCTATCTATGAAACATGGCGGTTCAACGTGGTGTATTCTGTAGAAGAGGACCTGCACCGTCTGGAGATGAAAACGGCTTATTCTAAGGTAACAAAAACACAACGATTCCTATATTCAGGTGATTATACACTAATGAAAACATAGCTATGAATATTATATTCCATTTTTGACAATAGAGTCTC
>NW_023339729.1:3474967-3489306 GCF_004916995.1 Morone saxatilis
AGAATTTTTATACAGTTATACAATGAAATAAAGTATAAAACGGGCGGTTTTTGGTGCATGTTTAATAATTAGAATATAGCTACTTTCAATAGAACTTTAACCCTTAAACAGGATTGTTTATTTAGCTGTTTCATATTTGAATCATGTTATTATCAGACCATGTGTTTCACGGTGAGGATGACGTTATTTATCTTGTGTTTCATTCTTTGCATTTCAGAGTTTTGGCTCATTTCATGAAATTCCGTGAGGCCGTGTTGTGTTTACATGTTAATAATGGTGATAAATAAAACATTTCAAGCACGTAGATGTTGCCAATAAAAGGTTTAAACATGAAATGACAAAAAAAAAGAAAATAAGTGTAATCTAGCGGTTTGAAGTCGCCCGCCACTCGCTCTGTATTTGTTTTTTGCTCTTTTTTTCTTTGGGTTGATGATGTTTTGTTCTAAACGGTCGGTGTCAAAGCTTCCTGCTTGTTTAGTTTGGGGTCGGTGCTGAAATGTCTTCTGTTGGTTTAAAGGGACGTTTGTGATGGATTCAGTCTTAGATTTTTACTCCTGTTTTCATCTCTGCTGCATCACTCAAACTTCATACATGGAAAAATGAGAAATAAACTGTTTGAAAGTTGTTACAGACGCTGTCTCATTTATACATGTTCCACAAGCTTTACTTTCTATCTGTAATACTTTATAGTTTCTCTTTTAAAAAGGTCTAAAGGTTTGTGAAGTGTGTTGGAGAAACTACGGTGGCTGAGAAAACTCAAAAGCCCCTTTCTAGAGCCAGTGTTTGGTTTGTCCGTTCTAGGCTGCTGTAGAAAGATGGCGGACTCTGTAGAAGATAAAAACGTCTCATTTAAAGGAAACAAAAACACAACTATTGTTATTTCCAGGTGATTACACACTAATAAAAATATACCTATGAATTTTATATTTCTGACAATACATCCTCCTGAATGTTACACACTGGACCTTTAATTGTTTTCTTGCTGAGATTCAGATGCGATAATTAATAGCCAGGAATTGGTTAGCTTAACTTAGCATAAAAATTGAGGAAGACAGACCTGGTTCTGTCTGTACCTATCAAAAGCCGCCTATCAGAACTTTTTAAGTTCACAAACTAACATGTAATATTGCTTTTGTGTTATCTGCACTAAAACAGAAATGTAAAAATGTGTGGTTTCTGTTACGTTTGGACCGAGCCAGGCTAGCTGTTTCGATTCCTGTCTCTGTGCTAAGCTAAGCTGACAGAATGTTGGCTGTAGCTTGATGTTCACTGTACAAACATAAGATATGTTATCGATCTTCTGATTGAACTCTCAGGAAAACAATTGATAAGCACATTTCCCAAAATAACCGTTCAGGGATTCACACGAACATGTTGGCTCCATAACCTTGTCTCTCAGTATTTAGAGCACCTCTGCCCTGTGCTGAACACTACTGACTTATTTTCTTTCTTAAAGATATTTCAAAGATTCCAAATTCCTACACCAAGTAGTTTTTTTTTTTTTAATAAAAGTGTGCAATGGTAAATTCATTCATGTATGAAAGGGACACATGACATGAACTGGAGTGAAGACATGCAGCATCATAAACCCAAAATGTTGGATGATTGAATCATGCAGTCTAGAAAAACTGATTTGAAAGCTGTCACTGAAGACCATTTCAGCAGTCTACGATCATTATTTCTGTATTCATCTTTTAAATTAAATAAAAGAATCTTGTGCAAATTAAATTCACTCGATTCATGATCTGCAATCAAAATCTTCTTTTTATACCTGTCTCTGTCAGGGGAGTGAAAGTTGCTGTCTGGTCTCAGACATGTGGTGCTGGCACTCCTCACTCTGTCCAACGATGGCTGCAGGTCGCTGCACCGCCACAACATGGCAGCAGAGAGGGACAGAAAGGAGAGAAAGAAACAGAGATGGAGACAAGGCGTACAAGGACAGAGGATGCAAGCAGAGGTGTCAGGGAGAAGAGGTTGTGAATAATGTGAGAGAACAAAAGGCCGATGAGTAGGAGGTAGACAAAAGAAAACAGAGAAAGTGAGAAAAAAGAAGGATAATGTGAAGTAAAGTTAAGAAAAAGGGAGCATAAAGGAGGTAGAGGTAAGGAGGGAGAGACAAAGAGAGAATAAGGAAGGCCATCAGACAGTGTAGTAACATGTAATGGCTCTGGTGCTGTATCTCCATTTATCATAGCCAGTCATTCCTCGCGGCCATACACTGTGAGACCACTCAGATGGAGGGTTGGTGAGTTGCCATGGGAACCAGGTCTAAGTGGGAGAGGGGACTGCTTGTTAAGTGTGTGAGGGGGTGAATGAGTGAGGAGGAGAGGAGCAGCCAGCGTCGCTCTGCGCTGCGTACGCTCACAGCTGCATGTTTGTCACGTCATGCAGCTCTGTGGCGACAGTTAGTTTCAACAGATGGTTGGCTCCCTGCCATCGCATGACATTGCACATAATGTTTTCAGGCCAAATGCCTCACATGGATGGCAACAAGGGCTTAGGAGTTTGTTTAATGCTCTGCCAGTACGTGCTTTAAGCCTCTGCTATACGTTGTCAGACAAAAAAAGGGAGAAAGACGAGGTTGTGGGCAGAGGAAGGACGAGGGAAGAGATGGTGCGTGAAGCGGGCGTGTTCTTACCTAACAGTGACCTCATCAGTGAACCTGAGCACACGGTGTGTAAGGATGCTACGAGGCATGGTGCTGCCCCCTTCGTGCCTGTGGGGTGGCTTGCTCTTTAGGCATGCAGGGAGGGTGGAGCTGTGCGCCAGAGCCCCGCCCACGAGAGGCAGGGGGAAAGACCCGCGTGCAAAGGAAGGCAAAGGAAAACAAAAATGACACATGCAAGTGGCAGAAATGAGCAGAGAGAAAATACGTGGGGGGGAAGAAAACACAAACTAAGCAGGCTTCTTGCAAATGAGCAGGAGAAGACATTCACACTATCACACTATGGAGCAACATAAAATATGGTTTCCCTCTTAGCATCTCTCTACACAGTTTACGCTACAGCTTAGTAGAAAGGGAGGATTCTCAAAAAAGATGAGATTGGTTAGCCTTAGATTAGAAGTGTGCCTGCTGCTGCGTGATGCTGGTGATCACTGGAAACACCACGCGCAGCATATTACTACATGAACACATGAGATGACCTGCATCCTGTCTGGGACCTCAGAGTGAGGAATTCATTACGTAAAAGTGTAGTGACAGTTACTCTTGTACTCCCTTAGGATGGAGCCCACACACATATATGGGGAGATTACATGTAATGGTGATTATATAACACAATCTACAGATCTAAAGCCGTGGAGGCAGCACGTGGCGAGGCTACAGTAGATCTGTAAAATGTATAAAAGTGCCATTAAGAGGATTAGAGCAGAACAGAGAAATGGAGAAAATTGCTTATACAGGAGGTCTGTGTGTCCGGTGGTTATGTAGCCAGGAATGAGGCCGTACAGTAAATGTGACTGATGATTATGTGTAGAGAAAGTATGCCATGTATGTACCAATATGCACTGTTATGATCTGATACAATGACAATTATAATGCCAGGATCAACATCTAATAAGTACATTCAAGGAGTATACTGGTGGTTTTGCACGTTTTAGCCTGTTAACTGCAAACTCACATATTCTTTATATTATGCTGACCATTTCCAGACCATTCAATAAGTTTTGGACTGATTTCCCGGCAGTCATTACTACGAGGTACTCCAGCAAATTAGTGTTGCATTTCCCTAAAGTAATTTGCCAGAGATATCAGGCATAGACCATATAGAAAACTCAGTAAGGGATGGAGACAGATTAAAAAGGAGAATAGTTTTGGATATATACTGCATATTGAAAGCTACACATTACCCTGGTTTAAATGGGAAACTGGACTTCTGGTTTTCTGTAACTGTATTATCTTGTTTTTTGTTTTTTAAGCATCTGAGTCCTTTGAAAACATCATGTGTCTTCTTGCCTGAATGTACTGAAAAAGGAAATATTATATATAATATATATGAATTCCTCTGCACAGGTGGTCTGTCATGTGACTTTATCTGTCTACTCTAATCATGTAACTACTTACATGACCATACTGATCATCTGACTACTGCCAACAGGTGTAAGAAAGGCAGCCATTTTGTATTTGCCTGGATGAAGGATGTCTGAAATGCACATGCATGTTTTTGAACTGTCACTATGAGTAAATATCTGTGCAATATTAAAGGCTTTCTGTGACTTCCACTCAGATTTCTTAAACAATCTCCATAAAATAGTTTGAGACACATTTTGAAAAGAATTGTTAAAATAGATGCAGCAGAGGCCAAGATATCCTAAACTTTAGTCCCTACTGTGTATCTAACTCCAAAAGCCTAGATCCTATGTTTCCCATAATGCTACTAGCATAATAATGCTAATGCTACTAGTTGTATTAACCCAGTTACCCAGGCTTTCTGTTCCAAATAAATAGTGTGACACAGGAGACACTATAGTGTACTTTACAAGCTGTGTGGTAGTCCCCATGTTTAGTAAATTGACGCTGAACTTCGAGCAGCTCTTTGAGGCGGTGAGAGTGGTGCTTTGAGCTAAATGCTAACAATGGCAATATTAGTATGCTGATGCTCTGAAGGTATGATATTTACTGTGTTCACCTTCACCAGCATGCTAGCCTGCTAATTAACACTAAACACAAAGTAGAGCTGAGGCTGATGGGAATGTCATTAGTTTTGCAGGTATTTGATAAAACCAAAGTTGGATAAAGTGACATTTTTATACAGTTTCTATAATGTTTCCTCATTGTTGCATTCTAATAACACAATATCCCAGACTTAAGATTCTAACAGTGAAAAAGAAATGGCTAAATTCATATTATTATTTTCACAATGTCCATGGTTGCTTATGGTTTAGCTTGCACGTTTGATTATCCGACAACACAGCAAAATCCAGATGGCAGAGCTCCCTTTACTGAACCAGTTACTTCCTGATCTCAACTGTTACCTTGAAAGTAGAATCAGTCTAAAACCTTTGATATGCTTTGGAAAATGTTCAGAGGTGACATAAAGTATATGTGATTTGTAGTTATAGTATGTTCTACAACATGTAGAAGGACTGCATCGTACAGAGGGAAAAGCAACACATAGCATTTAGTTAGACAAAGCGGCACCATGACAAAGCAACTTGGCACACACTCCAACTGAAGCAAGCACAAGCAGCACAGTGGTCTGGGAGACAAACGGGCATTTATTGTGTTAAGAGAACACCGCCACAACTAAATGAACCACCAACTCCACAAATGAGTCTGGGAAAGCTGGACAGGCACAGAGAGGGTTACGCAAGACTGCCTTTCACGCTAAACGCTTACCTGTAAATGTCTTTATGGATACCGTTTACTAACAGGGGCATTTTGGGGGGAAGTGTGTTGCTGTATCTACCTACGCCCCTGGTTGCGTGAGTGGAGATCATGCAAGTAAAGCAAGACAAGGAAAAAAAAATAGAAAAAATATACAACTGCTGTGAGTGAACACAAAATGCAAAAAAAGAAATTAATCAAAAGAGCTTTGCCTTCTTTGAGGTCAGTCAGTGAGCAGTTCTCTAATCCCCTCACACAGTGATCAGAGTGTTGTGTGTGTTTTTATGAGACAGTGATAGACAATAGTCAGACATGAATTTATGAGTGTGCTACAACTACTTGACCCTTGACACTTTTGTCTTCATGCAGTTGCAAAAAAGACACACTCTAAAGTATCTACAGTCCATTCAAAATAATCAACGCACTCTGTTTGCATTGAAAACATTAACATTAGGTGTGTTAAGATGGAGTTGTTAAAGTATAGTGAGGATGGAAATGATGATCAAATGGCATATTTTATTAAAATAAAGCTGAATGGTGGTTGTTGTCTTTGTCTTTTCTTTGTTTTTTTTACCTGTTTGTGTGCAGGCACTCGGCACTCCCGCCCCGGATAGACCTGTGCATCTCCAGGACCTCACTGTCATTGCCATGACGATGGGTGAACAAATGAGAAACAACCCGAGAAAACACAACAGAAGAGGATGGCAACTCAGACAGGCAAAGTGAATTTATGAATGAGAGAAACCAGGAAATCATAATTCTGAAATTTCAATTAAGTCTGCATCAGCAGTACATAATGATAATAACAAACTTAGTATGTTGCAATGACTAGTTTCACACTGTTAGTAGTATTAGTAGAAATTCCCTAGGTAATATTACATTACACAAAACAAGATTCAACATAAATAATAAATATTAGCAAGTCGAGGCTCCATAAGCACATTTTGGAACTGATGAAGACCAGAGCTGCTGTCAAATCATTGCTGAATGAGCCACTAGGGGCACTGATCCAATGTGTGTGTGTGTGTGTGTGTGTGTGAATCTTGTTTTTTTCACGTTTTTTAGGCCTATATATTATATTATGTATGTTATATACATAATTTTAGATCACTTTTTAAAATAAAAAGTATTTTAAGTAAAAAAATGAAAACATCAATAAACTTTTACTTAAAAAGTAAAAAGTCAACTAAAACACACTGTCATAACCCACCCCACACCTGTGATGATCCCCACAGATCCCAGTGACAGGTTACCTGTCCTCAGAGTACTCGTAGTCCGAATCACCGGAGCGTTGGTGCTCCAAGTGGGAGTCATGGTAGCGTGAGGGGGAGTGGGAGTGGGGGCGGTTCTGGTGGATCTCATCCAGACTCCTGAGATGTATGATAAGAATTTTAGTTCATAAGTCTGAAGATTCAATATGTCGATGATACTTTTTACAATATGAATTAATAACAAATGATAAGATGTGATTCAGCAAACTGAAGTGCATTGTAGATGCCCTGGTGTTCTTGCTTGGATTGGTTCGAATTTAAGATTTTTAACAAGAATAAGAATTCAGGGTCAGAATTACAAAGCATAACACACCTTTACAAAATGTAAATATACATATGACCTCTTATGCGTTAAGTATTCTTCTGACAGAAATGCTATTCTCATGCTGTTTCACAAACTATTATCAATTGCTTCTACTTTGCATTTTCTTCCACTTTTCATTCTTCAATGCAAGTGATTTGGCCATACAGTAGTGTCATTAAAAGCCTTAATACAGTAAATACACATCAACAAGCAGCATTGAGTCCCTGGTACATATACAGTAGAGTCAGACCACACAATAATCTCATTAAAAAGCAAAAATGTCACTTGTTTTGAACATTATCTGGTATATATAATGCTTATATATAGTGTATATATATTGACACATTGATTGATTGGTTGATGCTGGACTACTGTCACCACAGTCAACACACACTCCACTGACAGTTCACCAGGTGATTTCTGGCAGGTGATGCTGACCTTTGCATGGGCACGTGTGCGGGCCGTGACCGAGCCCTGCAGGAGTCCTCTCTGTGAGGAGACACTGAGCGGGAGCGGTGCTGGACGGGCCGCTGCTGCTCAGGCACAGCCAACGTACTGCCTCGCTCTCTCTCCCTGGAATTACGCTCTGCACCTACACACACACACACACACACACACACACACACAGAGAGAGATCCAGCACGCATACACCCACACACAAGGGAGAAAAAAAGCAGAACTCCCACATACACACACATTCATACAAATATGAATACAACACACACACCAGAATAGACAGACACACACACACACACATACAGGCATTAGTTGTGTGTCCTCTGATAGGGATGCACCAATCGTCAGTGTAGTGCTACTGACTACCACTACAGATGCCATTCTCTTACAGACTGTAGAACATCACATCGGGATGTTTTACAGACAAATGACCAGCTAGCAAACAGGTTAGCTGGTCATGTGAGCTAGCCTGAGTGGCTGACTGTTTCTGCAGTGTTTCTGTCAGACCTGAGATCAGTGAGATTTGCATCTCTCCGCTTTTTTTTTTCTAACCTGCATGGAGTGCCAAATGCGATGAGAGATCAGACTTTTAACCCCAATATATAGGTTATATACTGTATAATCCAATAATACAGATACAACAAATGCATGAGATCCATAATTACAGAACCTGTATTAGCCTAATTGTCTTGCTACATGTAGATATAGAATTCCAAAGTAGAGGGAATTATTTTGGGCGTTCAGGTTTTCAGAAGTAAACCGTTCATTTTCTGCACACAGTTAGGTCAGGTGACACATGAAAGTCTCCTGGTTGGATCGTCATTACAAAAGATGTGCAACATTGATCAGGAAAATCTGTGTTCTAAAGAAAACTACAACTCCCAAGATGCAGTTTAAGAAACATCCATTCCCCAATCTTAAATTCCTTTAACTTACATCCAGCAGAAGGTAGTGTATGCTTTTTAGAAAACTGGCAATACAGTCTGCCGCTTAAATTAACCCCTCTTTTGGATTCTGGGTCATCTATCTCTTTTTTGTTCTGCAACTGTAAAGAAAAATTTTGATTTTGCTACAGCTCTGATTTGCATCTCTGACAGGCTTCTTCTCCATAGCAACTGTGGGTATTGCAGTATGTATTTAGAGCTATTTGCCACACTTTGCAACTAAAAAAAACCAATGACTTCTCAGTAAGGAAAATTACATAAATTAAAGTGATAGCCAGAGCCTGCTGTAAAGTATCATCACATCATTACGTGTCTGTAGTGAGGAACATTAAAGGTATCATAAAAAAAAACAGGAACCAACAGGTATTTATCTGTCTAAAGGATGAGATGTATTACATATATATTATAAAATGTATAAAATAATGCAGATGCATAAATGTGTCCGGAGAATACAAAAATGTACATTGCTTGTGCAAAAGATCCCAATCTGAGCTCAGTGTTTTCATGAGAATAAAATTGGCATGGTGGCGTTCCAATAAGTCGGAGATTGTGTACACGTTCTAACACATTTTAAACTCCTCAATGTGGCACACCATATCCATCTGGCATTTTGAAACGCGAAAATGAACCACAAAAAGCTGTGAATATTTAAACCAGGTCCTCATTCATCTGACAGGAAATGAAGCCACAGCAGAAACAGTCAAACAACAAAGCAGTTGTAGTGATTCTACTGACCAAAATAACACAAATTCAGCTTCTACTGCACATGTTCAGTGTCCTTTCAGTGAAGTGAGCAACTTCCGGGCAGGACTAGAAGCATGCAGGAGAATGGCAGTGAACAACTGTAGCTCTACAGTCTAACATGCACTCAGTGCTTCAGTGTATCTATGGCCCAGCAGAAGAGGAGAAACTGTCCACGCAGCCTCAGTGAAGGAGTACAGTACGCTGCTAAACTGCAGCACCATGAAGGCTGTACACCACAACACTGCAATTCAAAACCTGCAGTCCAGTAGCAGTATGATGAATTGCAAAAGTCTTTGGAGTGTTTCCTTTTGCTGATACAGCAAAGATTAATTACTTTAATTTTGGTGCAATTTGTTCTAAAACATACAGCCAAAAGGAGGCTGGAAGGTTTGGGAGAAAGATGGAGGATGCAAAGAAGACGCTCTCTCACCCAGTGCTGGACGCCTACAGGCTAACACAAGAAAAGGCTCAGTAACCATGCCCCCCACCCACCTTTAGACACTACCATCAAACCATCATCAAACTCTGTATCAATGATGCGCTGAGACCCTGCACACGTACACAACACACACACACACACACACACATAGGACAGGATAAGGTTGAGAGGTTCTGTTGTCAGTCTCCCACACTGAGAGACACAAAAGAGAAAGCTCAGAAAAGGGAAAGGTTAGCAACCACACACTCACACATACTGTAGGCTCACAAAACAGGGATTAAATCATACACACACACATATTTGTAAACACAGTCTGTACAAATACCGTATATAACCAGACATACTCTGTAGTTTCTTGCTGGGGCTGTCTCCGTGGACATGTCTGCGTGGAAGGTACGGGGAGGGCTGGGGCAGAGGTATGGAGGACACATCATGTGTCTGGAGTTTATACCAGTGAGGAATGTCGTCCAGCAGAGCCGTCTCCAGCTCTATCAGGATCTGAGAGAGGACAGAGAGGGACGGGTGGAAGAGGTGAGCAAAAGAGAAACACATCCACTGAGGATCCAGGTGTTTGGGCTGTTGAGACTCTGTGGAAACCTCTATAATGCAGGAGACCTTAAATGCAGGAGTTCACAACCTTTGGTTTGTTTCTTCTTAATATAAGGAGGTGCCAACCTGAAACTGCTCATCACAAGTCACAAATGATGAGTTGTGTGAAGAGTTGTGTTTTGTATGTTTTCATTAGTGTATATTCACCTTAAGAAAAAACAAACCTTGTGTTTTCACCTATTTCACCACTACAGTTTCTCCTACACGCTTGTAATGCTGAGCTGTATTCAAATGGTTGCAAACTTCAACTTCTGTAGTGTATGGCTATACTGTAAATGATTATTCAACTTAGGTTCAGGAGCAGGGCCACACCTTAACCACACCCTCCCTCAATCATCTGGCAGTGCTACTTACTAGCCTGGCGTCAACCCCCTCCGGCTTGGAGACGAGAACCCCCACACTGAGTCTCCCACTGCCCAGCCTTCAGCACGTCCTCCAAGACCAACCTAACTTTTTCCACCTTGTCCCCTCCACATCCACATTAATTAATCTATCCTCAAAACCTTAAAAAACGTTTATTGAAATATTGTTGTGCCGTGGTCCTTGCCACTGAAATTCTAGTCAACACACCCCAGGTTTATAACTGTGTCAAATGCATTTGGGAACTGGCTAAAAAAGCAGGGAATAGTGTAGAAAATAATCTGGAATTTTCTATTTGACGTAATGGTGCAGTCAGAAAAAACTTGACCTAGAGGTTTAAGATGCTGATCATGTAATTGTAACAAAAAACGTAATATTGCTGTCAATGTACATAAGTGTCACTAAGAAAAAAAGCTATGTTTCTACAGAATATAGTGTATATAATGTTTCAGATAACATTACAGTACATCCCTGTTTACTCTCCCATTAAAAATCTCCCAAATAGCAGCAGTATATATATATATATATATATATATTTACAGCATAATAATAATTTTGCAGCAAATGCTCAATCTGCATATCGGACCATACAGTATAAAAAACATATATGGATATATATGTGTCACCCACCTCTCCCAGGAATTCACTCTCCTCCTCCTGGACTCTGGGCTGGTCCCACACTGTGATCTCTAGCATGCGTTCTCTAAAGTCCCGCCGGTGAACGTGGGAATATAGGAAGGTCTGGTTCCACTTGGGCTCAGCGCTCTTCTTCACTGTTTTAGTGCGCCGTTTACTCTTATCACTAGGACAAAGGCGTGGACGCACAGAGTTAACGTTACAAGGGGAAAGACACAAACACTATTCCTTTAAAATAACAAGGGTGGAACATGGCAAATTGATGGCATTAAGTGAGTTGAAATTTTTCTATAATGGAGCAGAAGTTCCTTTGATTATGTTCCTTAGTGCTGGTGTGATGCTCTTTTGTGATGCAGGTAGCTACAGATGGACTGTGTTTGTGAGATAGACCCACAAAAGAAAAGAAAACTGTACCTCCTATCAGGCAGGAAGTACATCTTGACGTAGGGGTTCCGAGGCCGTCCGTCTGGTCGGGGTGGCAGGTCTATGGCTTGAAGGACGTTGACGATCAACTGATGGCCCACTTTGTCATACCACAGCTTCACCTGTAAAAGTGTGTGAAGAGAGTTAGTCTCTCTCCATATGTATAACCATATACATACCTCTATCTTTCAGATACTCACAGAGAGCTGTCCAGGCAGTACCAGAGGAAGGTCTCGGAGGGCCCCGGGGCTGGTAGGGGACATCACTGATATAGAGGGACGCTCCATCTTTTGTGACTCAAAGGAACTGGAGCCTGCTGTTGAAGAGGACAACAGTTGTTAGAGCCAAAAGCACAATCGACTCCAAAATGTGGAATTAGAGCGCTGATGTGTAAAGAGTGTATTTCTCTCCAGCAGCTACTCACATAAGCAGTAAACAGTAGTAATAACATATAAAAAGCTGCTCATATAAACACTTACTTGATTCTAGAGGAGGGTGGGATGACTCTGGGATTCTTGGGATGTCTCTGTAAAACGTGAAACAGAGTCAGTGAACTCTTCAACTCTTGATGTGCAGAATATACATCAAGATACTTGCAATGTAAAGACACAGTCAGGACGTTAGTGTACATTCATCTTTCAAAAAATGAATGAGGAAAAGACTGAACCAACAGTTGCATGGTAGTAGAAGAGCAAGCAGTCAATCGAATACATATTTACATATTAAACATGGTGGGCAGAAAAGGAGAGAAGGATAGCAGGAAAAAAGGGGATTTTTCTCTTGGATTTCAGGATTTCAGGAAAGCCAGGAGGGGAAGGGGTTCCACCCATTAAAGCAACACTACTTACTGATATGCTCTATACACTTTTCTCAAGAAGTTTTTGGACATAATTCGGTAGATAGAGCTTTTAGATAGAGGAAGGAGACATATCAAAAGTGTCTGTCAGAAAAGAAAATAATGCCATCACTCAAGAATTTAATGATCATTCTTACATATTAATGATGTTAATCTTACCCTATAGGTCTTGAAACAACTATTTCCACTTGAGGTTCAGCCTTGGATTCAAGGATAATGTTGTACACTTCTTTCTTAGTTGCTCCCGGCAACGACTTCCCATTCCACTGCAGCACCTCATCACCTGCAATCAAGATGGCCGACACACACAATGAATCCAGCCTGAGGCTTATCTTGCAATACATTTGACTATATAAAAAAAATAAATCTAGTTAACCAAGCTTACTAATGTTAGAGCTTTTTCCCATTCGATGCTACTTTTGGTTTGTATTATTTCAACACCTGCTGAGTCATCTGCAGATCCTGCATACATCCCACATTATTATACAAGGATGGGGTGTCTAGCTAATGTTAGCTTTCTCTCTTTCACTGGCCTCGATGTGGTGGGGGCAAATGTGACTGTCATAACTCACAGTAACAGGTAGTTCTGTAGCCTCACCTCTCCGTACATTACCACATGATTTAATCATGATGTGACGTAACGTAGGGACTAAACAATGACTGACAATATTTGTCCACAGCTGGTGGACTACCTGTGCGTCTGTTGGAAATTAACCCCTGGGTGTCCGCCAACAAAGATATTGCCCCAATCAAAGACAAAGACTGAGGATATACATACAAAAACACATTTCTTTGACTTTACAGATCTGCTTAAGATTAAGCCATTATCAACCAAGCAAAGATAAAAGTACAGTAGCTCCTGTATAGAAACAGTATGTTCAACCGATTCGCACCTGCTCGTAGATGTCCCACGACATCTGCCAGGCTGCCTTTCTTGACTTTGGTGATAAAGGCCCCAAGTCTCCCTGTCTCTGTCATCTTCCCTCCTACCACCTACACACACAAAGTAGAGAAAGGAGGATAGGAACAGAGCTTCATGTTGGCAGACTCAGAGCCATTTCTTCTTCCTGTTTTACTATTCTACATACTTATGACATGGAATACTCTTTGCCTTTCAATGTTTCCTACACCACAGTTTTCACAGGAATTACAAAACATGTTTATTTCCAGTTTGAAGTCATATCAACCAAAGCTTAAACACTAACAAATTACCACGTCTGAATGAGATGGATGCCCTGCTTACTTTTAGGCCGAGGAGGGAGCCAGCCTCACGGGGCATTGCCGACCTCTTGCTTAGCGTGATGCGTCCGATTAGGTGGTCACCCTCTTTGGACGGTTGCCATGTAACTGGATGCTGCAGAAAAAGCATTGTGAAGGAATAGAGAGAACAGTGGTAAGGAGGATGTGTTAATGTTGCTGAGTAGGATCAATCAACAAACGATTTACAATGATTGATGATACAATGAAGTAAAAGTTCTTGGTTCTTTATATTTAATTGTATGTAAACATTATTGTAATGATTCTATTTGTGTAAATATACTGTGTGTGTGTGTGCATGTGAGTGCATGTACATGTATGTGAGATATTGCAAGTATTTATGGCAGAGGCAGCACAGTAACACTGACTCTGTCATGTTTTGCTGAAACTTACGTGCCACACTGTAGGATCTAGAGAATGACAGTCCCAGTCACCTGCACCGAGAAAGAGAAACGGGGGTAATAAGTTAGATGTCCACTGCCAGTACCCAGCAGAAATGTATCTTTTATGTACAGTAAATGTATCATACTCTATGGTTTCAATTCTAAGAATAAAAGACTGAGAAAAGAAGGTCTGTTTCAAATTAAAATAAACATTTTGAAGTATTGTTCAGAGCCTCTCTTAGTCATTGTCAGGTAAGACCTCTTATAATATATCTTCCCATCCTTATCATACATGCAGGTATACTCCTTTTGGCAGGAACCACGTATGGAC
>NW_023339729.1:3489406-3491226 GCF_004916995.1 Morone saxatilis
TTTTGGCAGGAACCACGTATGGACCATCTCCACCTGGACAAAGCCCTTTGTCTCCTTAATGATCAGGGCTGGTTGGTATGTCAGCAGTGGAGAAACTTGGATATCTCCACAAACTAAAATACTTAGTAAAACCTCAAGTTCGTACCAGGGATGTGCATGACTACTCATTTGGACGTTTGTATTTGTTCAGCGCATTGAGTATTCGCATTTGGATCTGCGCATGCACAGCGCTTTCACACATCACTCATCAGCTGAATGAAATTAACTGTTTATTCATAGCCTATGGGCCAAGGTGGCTGCAGATGAAAAACTGCTGAAATCCTCTGACTTTCCTTGTTTGGAATATTCCTCCTGAAATGCTCTGCTCTTTTGGAAATTTCATGTTAAATAGAAGGAAAAAGAACCAAAAAAATAATGGTTATAACGGTAAATACGGTGGTAAACGGTAAATAACAGTTATTACAGAACCACAGCTAACAAAACTTCATTCATAATCAACTTGATTCACTATGCTCCAAGTTGGCCTGTCCAAAACTCCTGCCAGGACCTGGTCAGGGACAGAGACACCAGTGACTGAGTATCCCAGCTCTCATTAACACTGACAGATGGTCGGCTCGAGTAGAAGAACTAACTGGCCCGGCATCAGACCAGAGCACCCTGTGAGATTCATGGCCACTTTTCCACCACAGGAATAAAACAACAGCAAGATGACATCAGATGTGGATTTAAAAGACTTTGAGGAACCTGAATTTCAAGGTAAGTGAAATCTTGGAGCCTGGCATTAGACGAGATGAATGAGCTTTTGGCACAAGAGAGCAGGAAGAGAGAGCTGAAACTTTATGGAAAACAAATACACAACACATGCACCGCTGTGTGTCAAAGACATTTTTAGTGATACTCAGTGGGAATCAAATGGAAAATGACCACTTGACAGGTTGATAAAGATCAGAAAAAACAAAAAGTATGAGTAGACATGACTCCAGTGCTGCTAATCTGAAATCTTAGAGTCCACTGAGAATGCTTGAGAGGATAAATGCTGACTCCATAGTTTGAACTGCTGAGTAAGGGTTTTTGGTTTTGGAGGATGAACACAGCGGGCAGATTACAAAATCTGGGCTGCTCCTCTAACTGATGCTACATCAAAGCATCAGCTCTTTGCAGGTATTAACGTAGTATTGTTCTTGATAAACAGTCTATGTGTGTGTGCGTGTGTGCGTGCGTGTGTGTGTGTCATAGAGCCTGCACTCCTCTTTCGCTTCATCTGCTATTTTACCACTTGCAGTCACTAAAATGAACAAGCGCATCAAAATCCCTCTATTGCCATGTATAAATAATTATCTACATATGTAATATGATCTTGAACTCCCATCAACTTGGTTTTTTACTCTCGTCTCCATGACATGGTCTCCACAACTTTAATGTCATTTAACACAATTCAGTTTGGTTCATTTCAACCAGGTGTGGTGAGTTCAATTCAACCTGAAAAGACCAGTGTAGGATTTAGTGGGATTTAACCAGATGCATAAATCATGCTAGCTAGCTATGATTACAAAAACAACAAATCAAATCAAGCTATATATTTAAAGCGGCCCTCTCACAACATTACAATCTGCTTTACAGAGGAAGTAAAGAAAAAAAGTGTATAAAAAGATATAAAATTAGTAGACATATGCCTGCCATGGAATATGCAATGTGTAGTGACTGACTATACCTGTGCCGCTACTGGCTGCTAATTGGGCTAATTGTTTCCAATGTGTACTCAGTCTTTACCAATACTTTGCAAAGTAGGACTATTTACCACTTCCCATAAGTAACACAAA
>NW_023339729.1:3491246-3503657 GCF_004916995.1 Morone saxatilis
AAATACAGCAGCATAATCTGAGCACAGTTGAAAACTCTTTGCTCCTCTTCCCAAATTAACAACATGAATGACAGGAACTTAAATTACCTGAGGCCAGCCTCGGCCTATACAACTGCATGTGACAGTGAAACAATGATCTGTACCATTGTCAAATGGTCTGTAGGACGCTGACTTAGGCCAGCTGACTGGTCAGGCAGGGGCCGAGAGCCTTTCTAGTTTCAGTATTTATTACCCAGGGATATCGTAGCCTCTCTGCTGTGCCATGGACATATTCTCTTGTCGCAGTACATTTTCCAGCCCATCACACTGGATGTTACCTCTGAGAGAGCTGGGTGAGGAGTATGTGGTAACCATGAACAGAAAGTAGAAGCTTCTTTTTTTCAAACTTTTTCCTTGGGTTCAAGGATGATCATCACTGATAGCAAACACTTGACAACCACAACAACACCTGGCAAATCCCAGCTTGTATACAAACCAGTAGGCCCACAGCACCACCATACCAGGTCCTATTCATGTACTGGTAAAACAGATGAATAAAGGAACCTAGTAGCCTTGGCTGTTATGACATGCATTAGATCACAAAGTATATCAAATGTATCCACAATCAAGTAATGTGTTTTGTATGTTGCATAATTTTTTTGTAATTTTTTGTGCTTAACTGTAACTATGTGCCGTCAAGTTACCAAAAAGAAAGTACATTTATAGTGAAACTTATTTTTTGTTTGTGTTCATGGTGGAAATAAGAGCAAATACAACAGCGTCTCTGTCATCATTTTAAGAGCATGCAACTCTACTAATAAAGTACTTGTACACTATTGTGCCATATAGTATTTTGTGTATGTGAGAGAGAAAGAATCACACTATTGGAGAAAACAACAAACTTACAGTCAGTGTATAAATGATGCTAGTGTTTTGATCAGTACAGTAAAGTAGAAACCCTGCGTCTGCATTTGAGATTTTACATGGCTTGTAACAACTTTATTGATCAGAGTAAATTGTGTTTTTTGTAATTTGCACCCACCTTATACCATTTTCTGGTATAAGAATACTGCGTACCATTTTGTTAGATTGTATTGTAGTCATCTTCCCGAAAAAAAGAAATCCCTTAGTGACTAAAATGTCGAATCCATTAGCCTAAACGATCAAGTAAATGCTTAACTAAACTTTGAGCTACATGTCGTAAAGACACTAAGACAGAGATTAGTAGCATGTGTCCCATGAGCAATAGCTAGAACATGAGTGAGACCTGAGAGTAGCACTGTTGTCATGTCAGCTGTAGTTATCTTAATCTCTATGTTAGGACCATGTATGATGGTGCTGAATCAAAGGCTACTTTCAGCACTAAGTACAAAAGAGAAAAGAAATCTAAATCATCTTTCTAAATATCAGAATTTGGCATCAGAGTTAAAACAGTGTCTTTTGTTTTGACTTCACATTTGCACTGATGTTCTGCATTGTGGAAAAGAAAACTAATTCGCCAATAAGTCAATGGGCCATATAAGAATTAATCGACAATTAAGAAATAATATCTTCACTCAATTTTCTCAACTGTGAAAGGAAATCTCTTTCCTCATCATTGCTAATGCTCTCTGCACTGACACATACAGTATGGTATAGTTCATAGTCATGCTCATTATCTGGGGACTTGAAGTAATCATTGTAAATGCAGGAACATCTCATACACCACACACACACACGCAATAGTGGCTAAAGCGCAGCACAGTGGGACGCAGTGTCATCCCTACAGCAAACAGACTTCCCCTTCCATTTCCTCAGCACCATTATCACCTTGGTGTTCTTCTTTACACCGAGGAAGTAACCCAATTACACCCAATCACACCGTGCTTCCATTTTACTTCAAACACAGAGCCAAAGCGGCTGTGTCATTAAAGGCTCAATCTGGGAGATACTCTCATATATCTGGTGGGATACAGTTTAATGGGCAGAAAGGGAAGCCACAATGTACACACTGTTTACAATAATCCTGCTAAGAGGATTCTTGGAACATATAATCAACTGTTTCTGCATGAAACTTACATAACTGCATGCATCATGGCTGTTTTGTGATGAGCGCTGAAAAAGACAAGTCATAGCTTTTTAATCTGAGCTGTGTGCATGCATAGCCTCACTGCTTGAGTTCTGCATTAAATCAATTTATTTTATAACTTTTTTACTTGTCAAATATAGTTGACGGATTGTTTGAGTCTTCATTATGTTAGGTAATGTTATACCAATACGTTACTACGAGTTCAAGAAAATCAAACTGTAAATACAGTGCAGGGCTGTTTACTCCTAATGTAAGTACCTTATGATGATCACTAGTGGGAGTGGAGCCACTAAGCTTTTTTATGTTAACCGCTAAATCAGTGATTATAATCCAGTTAAATGTGCAAACAGTCCATTCTACTGTCTCATCTATCTGATTTATAGCTTAAAACTAATGAAGCCTATGTTTACCTGTTAGACAGGCACTTGGAGGAGAAACACCTACAAGTAATCAAAAGATCCAATATGGATCATTTACTGACTTTATAAAAAGTTTTAGAAAAAGATATTCCACCTTACACCAAGTCTTACTGTATACGGCATTGTGTAAAGGTTTCATTATCCCTTTTGTCTGTCTTTATAATGTTTTGCTTGTGGATCCAAGGTCAGTTTTAGATGGTCAAGTTTTTCAACCAAGGTCTTTCCCACAGGCCTTAACACAATCCAAATAAAAACAAATTATTAATGAATTAAACACTGCTGGCGTCTGTATTTGACGACCCGGGAATGAGAACGGGCTATGAAGTGTGTAGGAAACTATGGTGGCCACGAAACTCACGATAAACATGAAAGGCCTTATCTCTGTTTGGTTTGTCCATTCTGGGCTACTGTAGAAACCTTGCGTTGCGTATCAAGTAGAAACAAGTCTAACACGGTGAAATTCACGAAAGGCGACCTGTATCATCTGTAGATGCAAACGGCTCATTCTAAGGTAACAAAAACACAAGGATTCCTACATTCATTTGATTGTTCACTAATTTGAATATTATATTCCGTTTCTGCCGATAGATCCTCCTGAATGTTACGCACTGGACCATTAAAAACACATTTAAGCTAACAATACAAACAATATTAATATCTAAAATATTACTGAAAGCAATTATAATCTATATTTCTACAATCATTCTGTATGAATGTGAATGTGGCTGCTTATAGTGAACCTAGAGATCACCTGGATCTGCAGCTCCTGTTGGCTTTACAGAGCTTAATAGTGGGTTTCAGCTTGTCAGGCAGCTGTTTTTTAGCAAAAGCTTTGAAAACCCTACAGTACATTACCTGCTCAGCGCCAAATCTGCTGGATTTGGTGCTGGATTTGCCAGGTGGACAGAAACATGGCACTAAATGAATGCTAATGTTGCTCCGTAACTGCTGGATGTGTAATGTGTTTTCTGACAAGTTTGTCATATCAACTTAAAAGGTGGTCATATGTCAATAGCCAAGGTTCTGTCCATTGAGCATATACGAAACACATTTGCAATGGCAAATAAAAACACTGTACATTTCCTTCCACTACTTTTCTGTAAATATTAAAGGAGTTTTTTGGCGCTAAGTCTCCAGTTCGGTGCCATCAAACCACTGCAGAGGAAGAGAGCCAAATGAGGTGATGTAATTAAAACATCGCCAGTAAAATGTGGAAAATGTGATGGAAATATTATGTTTGTTTCGTGCATTCATTTGAAGGAGGTCACAGTCTAACAAAGATGCTTATCTTTTAATTGTAAGGCCCTTACACTTGAATTATGAGACACATTAACTGCGAACACATAACATGAGGTTGTTTATCACATCTCATAAACCCGCAGTAACAGCCGACCATCTCTTGACACCGAAGTCTCTCTTGCCGACAGTCATGTCTACGCTTAATAATGCAAACAGCTGATAGCAACCACAATGCAATAATATTACATAAAATGCAATTTCTTCTAAAAACAGTAAGGTACACTTGACCCTGTGTTACCGTCTCACTTCCCTTCACAGTCTAATGCATCCATGTAGGGAAACATGCATGCTCCATGCCACAGATGATAGTAAAAGGAGACATCCTGTTTTGAGGCCCAGCTAGCTAAAGAGTGTTTAAAACAGCTAATAATGTCAAGCCACACCATCTACCCATTACCAGTCCCTGCGTTATAGTAATCTGGATTAAAACATCTGGAATAGGCCCTTTCTGTGACCGGTGAGAGAGATAAGCTGATAGAGCACAGCTGACTCTACCTAGTGCCTCTTGAACTCAAATGCTCTCCCATGGCTTATAGCACAGTCCAGCTGCAAAAATACAGCTGCAAAATACATAGGTACCAAGAAGCCAAGCGGCAACCATGCAGCATGCAACCACAGCCAGGCTTGATTTTAGCCGGTGGTCCATGGTTGGCTGGTGCAGCTGGCTGTTTGTGAAGCATTACGTTGCATGCGAGCCACTGGCCTAATTCCACAAATCTGCTGGCCTAGATCACAGGGACTCTCCAAATAAATGAGAGCTGTCCTGAGAACAGCAGGGTTTAGCCACAGCACAGAGGTGTAGATGACACACAGGAATGGTAATGCACTGTGTGCTAGGTGGGTGCTTCATCCTATCACTTATCGTATAGTTTTACAGTCCGAAATTAGAATGTGATGGTATTAGAATAATCTTACAGGCCAATATCTCTTTGAATTTTTTTCACATTATCGCAATTCTACTACCGGCTTAGGCTAGGAAAACATGGCCATTGAGTGTGGGAAGGGGAAAGATGTTGCAATGGAAAGGAGCTTTATCATAGCATTCTTACGTTACTCAGCTGTTTTGGGGTCTCATCTGAATAACAATTCTTTCCTCAGTTTAAAGAAAACGTGTCAGATCATTTGTCCAATCATTCAATCAGGATCTTTCTATCACTCAGAGCATTAGCTGCAGGTCAGGCTACAATTAGCCATCAAACCTTGTACTGCTGTGATTCTAATCCCGCCCACACTACACTGGGTATACAGTAGGTGATACAGGTAAAGTCTCAAAGGGCTCTTGACATAATAAAGAGAATACAACAAATGCAGAAATCAAAGGAAGGTCCTTTGATTCAGGTAGACAGAAGGAGGATCACCTGTGCAGATTAAGGATGGGCATGGGAGCTAGGTGAGAGCTGCAGCAGCTCATTAGTGAGGTACAAAAAGACAGGTGAGACTCTAAAGCTGGCTCCAAGAAATAACTATAAGGAACAATGTAAGGAAATGGATGACAGTACATAGTGCAAGGTATGCAAGTTCCGATATATTTAGCTTACTAAGCTAGTGGAGTGAGCACATCTGTCTGACTGACCTTTCTCGCTGACGCTTTCCATGTCCACGTCCTCACAGCTGGTGTACTCGGGCGTGGAGCCGCCCTCCTCCTCTGAGCTGCTGATGGACATCTGCCTCTTGTTGACTCCGCGCTTGCTCTTGTATGACCGTGGAGGGGGCGGCCGCAGAGACTCCGACTGGTCCGAGCTCTGAGAGTCCTTCCTCAGCAGGTTATCCCCACCTTTGTCCCTTGGTGTCCGTGTTGTACCGGGCTCTAGGCGGCCTTGTTTGTTTGGGCCCCAGTCTGGAGGCACCGGTCCCTCAGGTTGGGGTCCTGATCTCACTCCACCTCCAGCAGGTGGAGCTCCCCCTCCAACCCCCACGGTCCTATCCACAGAGTAGGCTCGGTGGTTTTCCAAAACGGCCTTGCGGTCTCCCTCCCCACCTCCGCCCCTCCTGGCCAGACGGTTTTCAGGCACCTGCCCTGCGCTGCCTCCACCTCCTCCTTCACCAGGCCCCAGTCCGACCTCGTTGATCGCCAGATCACTGTGTCGTCGTTCGTGGCGGACCTTGGACACCTTAGCATGCATGCGCATCTCCTGCTCCTCCTTCTGTGGTTTCACCGGGTATCGTGCCAGGTTGGGATCACTACGGTAACGGTTCTGGAACTCCTCCTCACGGCGCTGGCGCTCCCTCTGCTCCTCATCCTCTGGGCGTCTCCGGTGTGTTTCTGAACGACCCATGTTCTCCTGCCCATCCTCGTAGTCTTGAGAATGGATCTTCTCTAGCCTCCGTCCATCTCCTAACCGTCTCTCGCCTCTGTCCCCAGGCACCACTCGCTCGTCGAGGGATGACTGAGACGGCAACTTCCCAGCAGGTCTCCGGCCACTACCACGCCCCATGCCTCCCTTTCCATTTTGTTCATGTAGGGAAACTGGCCTTTTCCTGTACAAGAAGAGGATTTATTATACCAATGTACCCTACAGTCTACAGCCACACACATAAAGAGTGGGGTTTTTTTGTATCCTGTGCTAAGAACATTCCTTTCTGTTTGCAAAACCTTGATGACTTTTATACCAACAGATTAAAACCAACATGAGACATGTGATGAATTCTTACCTAACTCACCCACTAAATGAAAACAAAGGGTTTGAATCAAAGATCTCTCAAGACTAAAACCTGTGACCTAGCTTCTGCACTGGTTAAGCTGTACAGACACAGATCTATGCTTTTTTTGACCCCAGGGATTAAAAACAACAGGAGCTTTGGCCAGCAAGCAGTCCCAGCTTCCTCAGTTTTTAAATGTTAAAGAAAAAAGGTACAGGCTGTACATGTAAAGCATCCTCTAGTGGCAGCTACCCATGTGTTCAGCGCGTGTATTTTGATGCCTTACTTTTCTCTAGGTGGTTCACTTTGGGAGCGGGAGCCGGGCATGGTGTCCGCACCCTTGGCAGCAGTGACACCGGCAGGTGGCTGTGTCCCGTCGGGCAGCCCTGTGTTGGTATTGGTGCTGGAGGGCGGAGCTTGGGACCTGGAGCGGAGTAGCTTCCTGTCCCGTTGGGCCTCACCTCCCGTGGCTGGGTTGTTCAAGGAGGTGCCCAGGCTCCCAGGCCGCACCCCTGACCCCGAAAACCATTCTCCTGATTTGGTGAGAATCTCCTGTTGTTTACGGCACAGGTTGCATACCCACATTACCTACAGGGGTTGAAAGGACAACAGTGTTTGCAAGCTGGGTACAGTAGCATTAAAGAAGAACATTAAATACATGAAACAGAAAAGTGGTTAGACATGCCTGTGACACATTTACACAACACAAATTAATTGTATTGAACATATAGCCTATCACCAAACAAATGCAGCATTGTCAATTTCATGGTAGCAGATACAGTTTCTCCTAGGCATTCAAAAGTCTTGTTCTGTCTAACAAATTTCACAAACACCTTCTGTAGCACTTTTTAGCTCTCATAAATGGCAGTAGCTCATCTTTTTTTTTTTAAAGGAAGAAAATTTTGATTTATTCCCCCAGATGATTTTTCCCTCCTTCCTTTGCTACATCTAATCAAATATTAGAGCATTCAGATATGGCAGACTGTGCTGTTCAACATATTCATTATCCACAAACACAGCATGCTCAAGGCTATGGCAAAATCTAAAAAAGTTTAGAAAAACGAAGAGGTCATGTTTCACCTGCCCTGAGGTGGATTTAGTCTTATTGCATTGTAATCTTTAATAAATGTTTATTTTTATAGATTAATTCATCATGCACATGTTGGTTATACAGGATAATAAAAATATCACATTTAGAGGGCGCCAAAGATAGTGGAAGAAGAGGAAGGAAAGAGGTATTGTACTGTATACATATGTACTGTTTTCATCCTAAAGGAGAAAGAGTAAAGCTGTTCTAGTCAGTGCACCATCTTCGCACATGCAGTCCATATCTGTGAATTTACAAAATTCTATGAAATGCAACATCACAAAGTAAGACTGATGACCACAAGCATGTACAGTAGTCATGATACAATTTGATTCTTCATCCTCAAACCCACAGACAACATCAAATACTCACATGTAGCCATGGCTACTGAATATCACCTCACTTCGACAGCACAAAAACAGGATTTATCTCCCTCCGTATCTATAATCCCAACGGTTTATTTTTCAGAGAATAAATCCAAAGCAAAGAGCAAACATGGTCGTCTCTTATATTCCACGGCAAAAACCTTGGCAGACGTTGAAAACAAAACCCCACTGGGACCTCTGGAAACCCCAAAATGTTACTCCTCGATAGCCAGTGGGACGGACTGTTAGCAGTCAGTTTAGCAGTTAGCAGCTAGCCTTCAGCGCGCCAAAGCACATTCATCATGGCCTGATTGAATCCTAGTTGGCGCATGTCCAGACTAATCTAAAGTAAATCAGCTGCCCGCACGGCCCACAGCTGTCAGGCAGCCGCCCAGCCGCACACTACAGTTTCTTTCTCTCCCTGTCTTTCTCCACCTCTTTACCTCAGCTGAGGGGCCACAGATTAGCAGTGGCCGGTAATCCTTTCAGCTCCTCGCCATTATTCAACTCATCATCAGCTGACAATCCCAGCTCACAAATCAGAACTTCTAACCTATAGCCACACATTTAAACACAAATGTCCAACTCTTTTTGACATTTATTCAAAGTTTTAATATTTGGCAGTTTTCATTAGTGAGGGCTATGGACACCTTTCCAATGGCACTCAAGCAGTCCAGGTGTAAGATTGCAATTGGTGGAAGTACAAAAGGGCCTTATGTTTTATAAGATCTGTTTGAATCCCTGAAGGCATGATGCAGAAACGTTTTGGAATTAGTTTTTAGGTCTAACTTGACGAGCCATGACAATAAAGGCATTTTAATTGTTTAAGAGTAAAAGAGTCCAGTTTTCCGTTATATATCAATGACATACAGTTAACAACGTATCTGAATAATCACGCTGGTTCCAAATCAGCTCCATACCATTTCACGATCACAGAAAAACATGTAAACTTCAGTATGATGCATCAAAATGACATTTAGGGATGTTTAGAATCATTTTATAATAATTTGTAAATACAAAGGGCTACATTATTACGATACATTTCACTGGAACTTGATTTCTTATGCAAAATAAAAAAGGGTCTTTTCAGAAAAATAAGTTTGTATTTCTAAAAGTAAGATATAATTTGGTCGTAATTGGCACTAGTATAGACATTTATTACACAATAGCCACCCCTATAATACTGAGGGTCAATCAGCACATGAGCCCTGTGAGTATTTATAGGTTGCTTTGCTAGTCAACGGAATTCTCTAATCCACAAGCTTAATCCTTGAATGCGAGCATCATATGGAAGAACGCACATCATGGGACGATTGTATGTTCTCAAACCAAAAGAGACACATTAAAAACAGATCTCATTTTCTAATGGCACGCCTTCATGTGTTCATTTGCTTTAAGAGCCTACACTGCAGATGGGGGGAGGCTATTAAACAATAAAGAAGTTATAGAACGCATGGGCACACACACACACAAAATATATAATACATATAATCACTCACTAGAGTGATTGTGCTCTGTGTTCCTGGATAGCCTGAAAGATATGGTAGGGGGAATTAATTGTGTGTGAACTCAGTGTGTGTGTGTGTGTGTGTGTGTTTATGTACATACGATGCAAAAGCCCCACCCCGTAGTGTGTGTGACACATGTATTTGCAGTAGCGCTTGCTGCCGGACCAGCCGGAGCATGATGTCAGACCCTCAGCTAAACTGTCCAGTCAGCTCACCCCGTCCACAGGCGGCCCACAGTGTCAATTTGAGTTCATCTCTATCCCTCGCTGCATGCTGTTGAGCGCAAAGTGCGAATGTGTGTGTGTGCAGATATGTGTACAGTATGTATATGTAGGACATTTCTGAAACCTTCTTGCCTAGAAGAGCGTGGCGTGGGCGACTGCCTGTGGGCGAGATGTGTGTGTTTGTGTCTGTGTGTGGAGAATAAGCAGTGCCATCTCTCTCATGTAATAATGTCAACCTCCTTCTGCCTAAAAAATGTGCTTCTCCATGGTAACCAAATCACTGAGAAGAGCCAGTGAGAGAAAGGGGGACAAAGCAATGTGTGTGCGTGTGTGTGTGCGTGTGTGTGTGTGTGTGTGTGTGTGTGTGTGCCTGTAAAACTGAGAAAGAGACAAACAGAGAGTGTGTGTCAGTACTGAAGGACAATGACAGCGGTGAAAACAAATAAAAACGGCACAAATGCCATTTAGTCTTGAGATAGCGCTGCATTTGCTACCTGATATGAACCTTGATTTCCTTTTTTCCTCTTACCTTTGCTCACCTTATTTCCTTTTCTCTCCCTTTTATTCCTTTGCTTTTCTTGTATTTATTTCCCTTCTTTTAATTCCCTTTCCTTTTCTCTCCTTTCCTCTTTTTCTCATTTCCTTTCCTTTCCCTGCCCTTTATTTCCTTTCCTTTCTTTCACTTCCCTTTCCCTTCCTCTCCGCTCCCTTTTACCTTTCCTTTCCTTTCTTTTCTTCTCTTTCCCTTTTTTACTTTTCCTTTTCCATTTCCTCCATTCTGCTATTTTCATTTCCTTTCTTAATTCCTTTCATCCCTCCTCACCCTCCGGCTCCAGCTGACACACCTGGCTAACTTGACAAATGAAGACACCACACACCTGTCACTCACACTCCTCTATTCCATACCCCTTTCCCTTCATCTCCCGCCCCCAGCCCTGCTCCATCCATCTGCTGACAAAATGGTGAAGATGTGCGTCGCTGCCGCAGCTCCACCACCAGCAGCATTCAGCAGCAGCTCTCGGCGAGAACAGCATTCATTTAGGCCCGAATTGTGTGAACATCAGCTTTTCCTTAAATGGGAAGAATAGAAGGGAGCCTTGGGGGTGGCAGGCAGCGGGGAGGGTGTGGTTGGCTTTTTAGCGAGCGTGTGCAGTGACCCTGCCCTCAACACACACACACACACACACACACCTTGACAGAATGACATATGAGGCAGCACTGGGTGTAAACTGCCATCGTTCAGGGAATGGTAAATCTTGAATGGTGGGAAGAAAGACGACCGCAAAAGACATAATGCTCCATTTCCTCTAATAAGGTAGTAGATCAACTCTGCAAGCAGGCCAAATGCATTCAGTGGTGAGGAAGGCTGAAAGCAAAGCAGACCTGTTGTGGCTGTAAATCCACACAGGTTTTACATTTCTGATCAGGATCGCGGAGAAGACTCTCTCACTGCTCTCAAGGCTCCACATAATCCAACAAGTCCTCCAAATTAGAAAACAAAATACTGTATGTTGTATACAACTGCCCTCCAAAACCACACATATAATATGAGTTTCCTGATCTGATGCCTTCTAAAACTGTTACAAATCACAGTCGAAAAATCATTTATATTATGATGTGACAATGACAACTATATGTTTGGAACCTGGTTGTCATGGTTGCAAAAATAACCAATTGATGAAAGTTCAGGAACGATCATGGTTACAAAAAGCGTAACGTTGACTGTCGTAAGAAACAGGAATCAAACTGCAGTCTCCAAATTAATCACACGTTTTTTTCTAGACTTTCCAAATGTTATTGGACTGAATGCATCAAAGATTGTAAAACACAGGGGTTGTCCCACTTAAGATAAATATATCCACCATTTTGCAGCCACTTGTAGGCACAGTCACAATGTAAGGGTTAGGGCCTCTATGCATCACGTGATGGGTTTTGTCAGATCCAGTCAAGTAGGTCCTATTATTAGACATACAGGCCGTGACTGTGAAGTGATATTGTCAGCTCTAAAACCAGGCTTTGCTATAATGTTTGCCAGCCTCATAAGCACATATTTTCTCTAGCCCAAGAAATGTGTGTAGTCGCATGGTGGTGTGGGGGTGGATGTAAAGGAGAGCAAGAAGACAGACAGTGAACAGAGGGCGATAAGAGTTAAATGGAGATGCTTAGGACAGAAGAAGGGAACAAAGAGTGTTACAGAGGCTACTAGAGATATAGTGGTGAATGAGAGGAGAGGAGAGGAGTGTGAGGAGTAGGAGGAGGAGGAGGAGGAGGACGAGAGAGCTGCGGGTTAGTCATCTAGTACTGAGAAACATGACTGAGATTATGCAGTGCATCCTCCCTTCCGGTAAAATGTGCAGTGTCAGCTTGATGCAGTAAGCGAGCAAGAGTCTGCGTGGCTGTATCAGTGTGAATCTGAGCATGTGTGTGTATGTGTCTGTAAGTGGTAGATTGTCGGCACAGGGTACCAAAATGGCTGCATTAAGACTACTAAAAAACCCAAATGTGTTAAATGTGCTTGTACATCATATATGAAATACTTATGTAATGTGTTGAAAACGGTAGTACTTTTCTGGACTGTATGTATGTATAAAAAGGGTTTCAGGTGTAATAACTGGCTTGAAGTGATACTAATTTTCTGATCTTTGCTTTTCATGTTTCTACGCAGTATTTATGGCACATTCTCAAAATATGGGCTCCAGTAAATCAAGGTGACTACAGGAGCACATTCACACTCACAGAATCAGAGTCTTTGTCATAATACCAGGGATCGATTTGGCCCAGATTATCATACAAAATTCTGAATGATTTGTGTGTGTGTGTGT
>NW_023339729.1:3503719-3504303 GCF_004916995.1 Morone saxatilis
GTGTGTGTGTGTGTGTGTTAGGACCCAGCGCCTGCCTGCTCTCCACTGGGAGGCAGTGCTCCTCTACAAAGGAGACAGATTGTCAGCGGTTTGTTCACTTTCAGGAAGCCATCTGGAGCTGACATTAAACACACATAAACAAACACTCAGCCATTAACAAGCTATAGCACCAGCGATAGCAGGGCAGCTCGACAGAGAGGGGTTATGAAATACACATCAACTTCTTCACACACTTCAGAGCTAGCTTAGCCTTTCTACCACACACTGGAATTGATTTAAACTTGCAACTGCTGGGGTCTAATGATGTGTGCTGTTTACAAAGTAGTCCAATGAGTAACCTATAGTTCAGTTTCTAACACTGATGATATAACATGATTCTATCCTTGATTTTTATGTTTATATGCAGGTAGTTCAAATATGATGTAATTTAAAAAAATATATGTAAAACAGTATCGTCTTTTATCCACCATGTTTAAGAGCAAACAATGACTCATAAGGCCAGCTGGAGTAGAGTGAAGTTTTTCCTTTAAGTCAACATACACCCCACCACCCCACTCCCATCCTATGTTACTGTTGCTAAGCAT
>NW_023339729.1:3504403-3525336 GCF_004916995.1 Morone saxatilis
CTAGTGTCAAACTCTGCACATACCTCATTCTGGAACAAAAAAACTACATTTTTGACTGGAGGGGGACTAACACTAAAGGCTAAAAAAGACCCTTAAAAAATAAAGTACCACTCCTACTACAGGCCCAGGCACACAACTTCAACATGTAGAGTAATCCAAAGCTTGACAGGTCTACAATGCCTATTTACGGTTGCTAAACTATGATTGGACAATCTCAGTTAGATGTCAGGGTTTAGCTAACAAACAACCAATTCTACCAGTATAATTGGTTGTTTGTTAGCTTAAGTCATATTTGAGTTAAGCCCGGGTCATCTTGATATTTGGATTTTAATCTAATAGAGTGATCAATGAGAGAAGTGAGCAGTTACTAGATTACAGATGTATACCATGAGCAGCACATCTTTTCACTTTGCTATTCGGCCTCCTTTGCTGCCTTACCTTGAAGCATAATCCCTGTCAAACAATGAATCCTCTCTCTGACTATTCAAGCGCTCTGTGACATCCCAAACTATACTCAACTGCCATTCTCCTCATCATTTGTGACTTTGAGAGGGCTCAGCAGTAACAACACTTGTTTGTTTGACATTTTGCAGTAACCAAGCATTAAGGGGAAGTGGACAAAGTGGAACATATACCTGGGCCCCTCCCGTCTCCCCATGGCAAGGCTGGTCTGGTCTCAAACACACAGGCAGGGAAAGCATGCACAGGCATGAGTGTGCATTTGTTGTGCATTCAGATAAAAGTCTGTAGGGTAGAGTGCTTTCTCATATGCATGCCAGCTGAAACGCCAATCTCCCCTTCCCCATTTTTGTCAAGGATTTTTTTATCCAGTATCCATTTGCCCCCTTTTAGCACAGCCATGCCTACAGCCATAGGAAGAGGGGTAAGGATGGGTCAGTGGGGTCAGACGCCCCTGACAACAGCCTATATTATGGCTCATGCTCACTCTGCCCGCCAGTTGACTTTCAGGGTCTGCATTCATTCTCAGAATTAGAGTTACTGATGCAGGATCACCAGCCAGCTGCCCTGGGACCGCTTAACCACAATGATCTGTGAGGCAAGAACTGATAGTGGGTCGGAATTCCTCTTCTGATACTGTGAATGAGCACAGACCCAAGTGCGAAGGGGGAGACAATAGTGGTGACCCATGCAGCAAAATCCATCACCCAGCAAGCCTTACCCTGTCCTTCACTATGAGACACTTTGCAAGGGGAGGAGACAGACAATGGACACAGAGTTAGTCAGGGTTTACACTGGAGACACAATAGTTCCAGGTGGCTCCACCCCACACAGTACAGTAAATGCTCGGGGAAATCAAAGTTAACAAAAAAGTGTGAACTATCAGGGACTCCCTCTGTTCAGTTAAGTCAGTAATCCATAAGTGGATTTGTACACACACTGGCTCCGTTCCAATCCGATAGCTCACTCTCTTGCATCTGCAGTTGTTGCTTTCAGCTGGAACAGTACAGGTCTGGCTAACATGGGAGAAACTAAACTTGCCAATATTTTGGCATCCCCTTTCCAGGGTAGAAGTTAACATGCTGTAAACGGGCAGGAGAAATCTCAGCTCCAGATTTGAACACAGCCAGCGTTTTATACCTTTAAGGTGGCACAAACATCACATTCACAGCACAGAGAGAAACACAAAAAAGATGCTAACCACTTTGTCCTCCTTTGTGGCATGCAGTCCAGGTAGCAGTGAGGAATTGAGAAAAGTGAGGGCGGAAGTGGAGCAAAAGAAGAAAGGAGAGAAAAAATTTAAGAACATAAAAGATGTGAATTTGTGAAATGGGATATTGGACAGATTGTTGGTGAGGAGAGGGAAAAAACAAAGGAGCAAAAGGGGAAAAGAGGACGTGGTGCAAACATTTGTTAATTACATTCTGCAGAATTGATACACACACTTCATATTCAGTGACAGAGTGCGAGGCGGTGGGGGGGGGGGGGCAGTATGTGAATGTATGTGACCACTGACATGTTAGGCGGCAGCGACATGCATGACCCAGCTTGGCGTGACCTTGGTATGATAGAGGTCAACATCAAGATGTGTCACAGCTCCTCTGGGAAACTGGGACACGAGAAGCAACATGGAGCACAATCTTCCACAACCCTATCTATTCACTGCCATACAAATCTGTCCAGGTCTGTTCATTTTCAAATATTTTAATCTTTGTGGCTTAAGTCATAAAAAAAGCACTTCATTGTCAGTAAAAGGGCCAATTAAAAAGATTTGGAATGATCATTAGTATTAAAGTTAATCATCTTTGTTTTGGCCTCAGGATAGAAGCTAATTAGTTCAAAGAAGTTGTGACTCTTATTTTTTTTATGTTAACTGTTATGTAATGAATCCTGTAAATAAATGTAAATACAGTGTGATAAATTAATACATCTAGGGTTGCTAATCCCTCTTTAATTACACTGTATGTCTATTATAATGTCAAGCAGGGGCAAAGCTTTGTGGCCTAATCAGTGTTTGGATGGCATTTGCACAGCATGTTGCTGTGATGCCTTCTGCAGGGCACAGGGCAGCACTACACAGCTCTGTCATTAGCAACTGATGAATTATTACAGTGAGCTGCTCAGAGGCAAATAAGAGTTTATAGACTGATATACTCAGTTCCACAGAGCCCCTGTAGTGCAAATGTTTTAGTTCTAAACTATTTTCAGAAAGGCTTTCCTCTGAGTTCTGTCTGTTTAACAGACTCAAATAAGAATCAGTAAGATTGTGAAATGGTGTTCAGAAATTTCAAAGCCTGTAGTTGCATGCCCTTTGTAAACCTGTGAAAAACTCCATGAGACATACATGTTTGTGAATGTGTAGGTTTTGAAGCTGTAGTTGTTACACCATGAAAAGAAGAACTGCTTTTTGATCTCTCTGAACATATGACTGGAAATTAATTTTTAATGGACTTATCGCAGCATTTTATTTTTTCTGAACAAGCTCAAAGTCTTACTTGCTCCCCATGTATGCTACATGGTACTTTTTCAAAATTATGTTTGGTACTTTCTCTGGTACTGTACTGGTAATGTTCTAAAGAAACATTTAAGGTATCAAATGCTATTTTAAAACATTCCCACAGTACCACAGAAGTGGTTATTATTATACTGTTTTAAGAATAACATTTGGTACCTTTTTGAGAAAAAAGATATGTTACCTTTTTTGTGTGTGTGATTTGGATGGGGACAAGGTATTCTTTTGTTCAAAAGTTTAAAAGTTCTGTCTTTCCTCATTACCAGCAGTATGTAGCTCATTCATATGGATACATCCGATGAAGCAAGCTGTACATACAGTGCATTTATACTCAACATTTTGGTGAACAGCAGCAAACACTATATTTTTATACTGTGAAAATGCACTTTTAAAAGCTAAACTGCTAACTAAAAGAGAACACTGTGTGCTGCTGATGTGTGGTAAATGAGCACACTCTAGGCAGGAGAAGGTTTTTATATAATAAAACGGAGCTCACACTTTCCTAACCCTGTTATTCTGCTTGGCCGGCCATATGACCCGGGACAGAGGAAAGCACCACCGAGAAACACTTGTACACACACAGAAAAGAAATGGAAGACAATTTACATCATGTGTTCTCTTATCCCTTGTAAGGATTTAAGAATTAAATTGCTCAGTGAAAATCTGATCTGTTTTGGTCAATAAAGTTATTATCAAAAAACATTGTTAAAGGCTATGTGCTAAAAGTAAACATATATTGAAATATATTTATATATGTATTGTTATTATTATATTGTAATTTCATGTGAGACATAATTTTACATATTGGACTACGTCCCAGTGCACTACGTTGATAACAATGAAAGTATGTAATGTAAAGGAACCAGATACTGAATTGATGTATCTGATATCTTCTTAACCCAGTTATTTGACAGGACACAAATGTAGTCATTGATTAACTGATTCTTTATGTCAACATAACTCTTGTGCATGAACACATAAAAATCAATAAGAGGGTAAATTAAACAGTGAACTGCATTAAATCTGCCTCTTTTTTACTGGAATTATTTAGGCTCCTGACATTTGTGGTGCAAAGTATCATCGGAAGGAATTCGATTCCATATTAAAAGTTTCAAAAAAGCCCACATTTATAATGTTATTTTGAACACAATTTACGTTCAAATAAATCGTTTGCTTGATTTGTTTTATTTATAGATTGGATTTACATCATGCAAGTCTCATCTCATATCATCGCCTGCCTGCTGTGAAAGCAATATTAATGGCTCTACCAACAGGGATACTATCTTTATCCCCTATTCTCACTGGCCTTTGAGTTCTGCATACGTGTGATGCCAGTGTGAACTCAGGCCCAGCTGGGCTGTGCGGATCCTGAACAGATTGGGGATCAGCAGGCCAAGGGTGGAGGGCCCACAGTCAGGTAAGATAACCAGGAGGAGGTCCTCTCTCTTAGGTTGGAGGGGAGCCCAGAAAATGCTTGGATAGAAGATGGCCGGGTCTTAAAATAGCACAAACATGTTTGGTTTATGGAGCTTGCTAATGTTAGCATTTAGCTCCATTGTGCATAACTACAGCCTCACAGCACCGCTTGTATGGCTGTATAGACTCTGTATACATACAGTATTACAACGGTCAAAAAATGTGTGTTTTTGATGTAAACTGAGCATAGTGCTAGGCAGCAAAGAAGTGGACAATTCTGCAGGAGTGAAATACTTTAGGCTGTGAAATGGGTTGCCATTGGAATCGATTGTAATTGTTGCTGATACAAGCTAATTACAGCTGCTGCCCTTTGCTAGAAACTTTTTTACCTAACTGTGTTCGGTATAGTGAGATTATGGTGAGTTTTCCTTTGAAAGCCCTATCTGAACCTTGTTACCCTGTTTGCATCTCTTTTTCTCACTGGACCTGGTCTTTGTTTGGGCATGTTGCTTGCTTGATGGCTGCAGTGCAGTCACAGGGGACACAGGACAACACAGATGATCACGTTCAAATAAGCTACAGTGCTTCAATTTATAACCATTCCACAACACCACAGCCTCAGACTTAAAATGAGCCTTGAAGGGTCTATGACTGATGCCAAGCCATCCGTCCAATACACTTTGGTCTCACCAAAGTGTGACTAGGAAGCAACAAAGCAAGACAGTAACAAACATAGAAGCAGAAGGACTGACTGAACGTCAGCTACAGCAGGAATGAGGTGAGTGTGACAGGGAGAAAGGAAAATGGGGGAGGTCAGAGGTCAGAGGTCAGGTTCCTCACATTGTTGGAGCGCAGAGAGACCCGCCCTCCACAGCGAGCGCAGAATTTGGTCTGGCAGTAGGAGCAGAGGTGGCCGCAGCCGTCGGCAAACTTGGTCTTGCGGCAGATACCGCAGGTAGGCGCGTCGTCCTTCAGCTGGGTCTGCTGACGCCGCGTCTCCGCCCCAATGCGACGCACCTCCTGTTTGTAGCTCTCAAACTGCTGGTGCAGTGTTCTGAGAAGAGAGGAGGGATAAAGTTTCCCCATTAGTGATACATTCACAACTTTTTTGTACTTGATAAACTTTACCCTTCAGCGCTGCTCAGACAGATTTTCCTGTCTAAACGTCCTCACATTCCTAAAAACAAGAACAGAAAAAAGGATGGTGGAATTTCTGAATAACTTAATGATTTTTAAAATAAATAAATCTAACAGAAACAATGGCGATGTTATGCATGCGCATGTTTGAGAACATTTCAGTTCCAGCAAAATAACTGGCAATTAGAGCACCACTTGAAAGGTGCCTTTCAAAGAAATCATACACGCAATTAAATGAAACTTCAGTTTTCTCAGCTCTCTGTGGCTCACAGCCTTTCCCCTCCCTGCTTCCTGGGATGCCTATGATGGAAATAACCCGAGTGTGAATTGCAAATCAGGCCAAGTGAAAACACCCACAATGTTGTCTCAACAGAACTGTCAAAGGGATACTGCATTAGCATACCATGGCTCTCATATAGGGGACCCAGACAGGCACTTTAATTACCTTGCTGAGTGAGAGAGATAGAGAGGAAGGAGATGTCTTCATTCACAGCTTTGCAGGCAATTTGCCTATTTGTGGAAACAGTCAAACTTTAGTTAAGTCTCTGGCAGCACACTGACTTTACAGTCGTGTCTGCAAGTTATTTGTCAAAACAAATGCATCAAGACAATAGCAACAGCAGTATTCACACTTTTGCACATTTGCTTTAGTAAAGTTCATACTAAATCTGTTAACCTTAAAAGAAAGTTGTTTGGAAGGGGAAGGCCGTACTGGTTAGTATCTGCGAGAAAATCAATTTCTTAAGTATATAAGTGCAGTTGATCCATTTTTTTAAGTCTATAAAATTCCAAAAAAATAGTAATGCCAATCACACGTTCTGAGATCCCAAAGCAACATTCAAATTGCAACAGTCCCAAAAACAAAGAAAGACTACCATATAGTGGCAACTCCAAAGGATTGGAGGTACCATTCAGTGCCTTTGCTCGAGAGCACCTCAACAGTGCTTAGGAGGTGAACTGACGCCTCTCCAGCTACCCATACCATGTTCCATGCTGGAACCCACCACCGTCTGTTTCCCAATCCAAGCACCAACAGACTGAGCTACTGCTGCCCCAACAACCCAAAGGTATTTACACTGATGATAAAGTGGATCACCTGGGTCTGTTAAAAGCAGACATGGCCTCCCGACTGTAGTACTCAGCTGCTGGGTGGGAAACAGGTAGAGAACATAACACCTGACCTGTTGTCAGCCGCTTTTTGTGGTAGAAAAAATCAAAGTGATAACAGTCCTCCACCATGACCCATCCAAAGTCCAGGAACGATGCTGTGTCTTCACAGGATAGCCGTCTTAGCTGTCTAAACGAAACCTTAATGAAAAATCTTTCATAAGTCCAGGAAATGAGCTGACTGAAGCCAGTTGTACATTCCCCCTCACTAGTGCCTTTCTGGCTGTGTCTGGCTAGTGCTAGAGTAGAGACAGCAGACTGCCACCATACAGAGCTGGAACAGGGAGGAGACTGGCGGACTGCTGGGACACATTTGGCCAATCAGCTGACAGGGAATGGCTGGAGCAGAGATAGCGTTTTTGTGACGCGGAATGTTGAATGAAATGTGAAAAAAATATGTTATTGTGAGGAATATTTCCTGGAAAAATACACACACTGACGTCAAGCTTAGATAACGAAACATCTTCTGTAACACACAGCCTGCCCACCTTTAGGCTGATATTTTTAATATTATCAAGTCTTATATGCATTTATCTCAAATATTTGGCGTGTTGCGTTTAAGTTCCAATGCTAGGGTTTTGTAATGCCTGAAAGTGACTTTACAGCTTGCCATAATAACCTGGGGGCTCAACATCAAAGCATCTGTGCCATATATAATGCAGAGCCAGGGCACTTAAAAGTTGACTCAGATAAGTTAACATAATGAAGATCATCACTGTACCTCCGTTTTATACCATTACACCCATTCTGATCTCTATCTGTCACAAGTTTTGGCTGTGCTTGACTGTAGAAGACAGGGCTCTGAACAGATAACACACATAAAGGTTTCAAGTGTCTACACATTCAAATATACTCAAGAGATGTAGAAATTTGAATTGCACATGCATGTTTTCACAAAACTGTTCCAAGTAGGCTCTGATTTAGCTTATAGTCATAAACAATGATAAATGGACGCTGGAGTTGACACAAACCTCAGCTAAACTGATCTGTACGTAATTCAAATGGAAAAACAACATGACACCGCCACGGCAGCAACGTCATAAACGTGACCTCTGACCCCAAGAAGCTATCTATCGTGCCAATGGGAGTACAGGGGCTGAGCTAAGCCCAGGCACCATGGGAACAGCTGTCAGAAACAGAGGGTGCACAGCCGGTTGTCATGGTAACTTGGTGGCGTCAAACGCTGGGTGTCAGCGGGTGTCAGTGCACCAGCTGTTCCTGTTCTTAGAGCCACATTTTCATCAGTCTTTTCTGCCACTTCCACGCATTCAGCAGACACACACTGTTAAAGCTGGACGAGGCCACTTTTTAATGTAAAAATAACCCTGTGTTCTCAGTCTAAATCACAAAGGAGCTCTGCAGCAGTGAGGACAGGCTCATCACCTCTTGCTGACAATCTCTGGATTATAGCCTGGGGAACTTCTAAGGTCAGGTCTGCACAATTTCCCGTCCACAGGAAATGACAGAAGACAAAAATATCTCTTAAATGTTAAAAAGTTAGTCCTGTTCAGTGAAATCTGGACCCCCATAACATTAGATATTACTATTATCTTATATATCTGGATTTCTGGATACTTTTTTTGTCAATTGTCCTTTCTTCCCACCACTCTCAGCTAACAATATGTAAACTTATTGTGGCTTTAAATCTGTCTTAAAGGTCCAGTGTGTAACATTTAGAAGGATCTATTGGCAATTGGAAATGAAATATAATATTCATAGGTATTTTTTTAATTAGTGTATAATCACCTGAATATAACAATCGTTGTGTCTTCTTCTACGGAGTCCACTATGCTAAACCACCATATTTCTACAGTAGCCCAGAACCGACCACCAAAACACCGGCTCTAGATGCTATATGCATGCTTACATCCTACATGCTTGGAACAGGAGAGCAATCAGCAACTACACAGCCAGATGCCACTAAATCATACACATTGGTTCTTTTATTGATGTGTTGCTCACTTGAGGCCAGCACAACGAGCTGGAGACAATTCTCCATGGATAAATTTCAAAGAGTGACCCCTTCCACATTATACACTCATTTGATGAAGTGCTGTTGATTAACGCAGCTTTAAATCACAACGATTTCATCTGAACCTGCACTTCTTACTTCAGACCCACAGACAAAGGCTAAAACTAAATATTTTTCTCCTAGTTTGGTAACTGACAGAGCTGCACAGTGACTGTGTGATGGGAACCTGCTCTCACAAACAAGTGCAAAGATAAAATGGCAGACTGACACACTATGAGAGGTAGATTCCATAAATACCAACAATATTCAGTGAAATTTGTCCTCAAATGGAAAGCGAACACAATACACATTATACAACTGCAGTATTCACCCAACAGACAGGTCCCATATTTAAAATTCACACCCTATTAATAGACAATGTGACAGTCCAGATTGATGTTCACTGAGTCAGCACACAGTTCCCATTTACATTGTAATTTCCACCTAAATGCACATCATGAACACTACCTTTATGGTAATCTTAACTTTGACTCAGCAGGGGATACACGAATGACCCCGACCATACGGATGGAAAAGCAATCACTCTGTGAAGACACAGAAGTAAAAAAAGACGTCCTCTCAGAAAGGACAAGCTCTCTGTGTTCACTCTACTGTGTGTTTATGGATTACAGGCCTGAGCCTGCTGCCTCCCTGGGGGTCAGCCACCATGCCTGGGATCCCAGGTGCTGAAAAGTGCTACAATATTTTAGTAGAGCAGAGAGACCCTTTCTTCAGTCGATTTCACTCAAAAGCAGACTTGCAAAGAGAAACTCCTACTAATGTCCATTTTGTAATATTTGTTTTCTCCCCAAATTAACACATATTTTTTTAACATCTGAATCATGTTGTGCCAACTTTCATCCCTCCTGGATGTATAGTACATTAGTGTGTGCGCAAACCAGCCCTGAGAGATGAACTACATAGGCCATACTACAACTACACACATCACAGACATACAGGACAGGCAGTGAACAAATGGACACGATGATATGGTATTGCCATACAGTACCACACCACATATACGCTACTTAAACTTAAACTTACCAATATATGCCAATGTTTTTATAAACACTGAAATTACTATGTGTAAAGTTAAAAGGAGTTGCTCATAGTGACAAGCCTGCAGGAAATGATCACTGAGCTCTGTATCTGTATCTCTATACGTCGGCTTTAAGCCTCTTTTAGCTCATTGCATTGGGTTTCCAGTCTGCAACGCAGCGGCCATTACCCTCACAGGCAACTGTTTTCAGTGATAAAGCTCTGATAAACCCACTGTACACTGCCTGCTCAGCACCAAGCAGCAGACAGACAAAGTTAGCAACTACATATTTGAGTATTTAATGACTGAAGAGACAGATATTTTTCTCAAGAGTTGGTTTTGAACTAGAAGGAAAGTGAAAGTTACATTAACTTAGTGGGTCTAAACACAGCTCCAGCAAATGCTAATGTTCCTCAATATCTGCTGGATGTATATGAAAGTGTACGGCTGTCCCCAAGTGGCCCGAAATCAATTAATGCAGCTTTAATCACACCTGTGTTTGACCTGCTATGACAAGTCAAAATGGCTACCATTAAAAAGTTATCTTATTCATTAAAATTCATTAGAAATGGCATTAAATTACTCAATACAAGCAGTAACTGGATTGTGTCTTCTGTATAACATAAAACACCATAACACAGAAAACAACTTATCGTGACTTTATTAGCTGCCGTCTGTGGGAGGCCTATGTGTCAACCACTAACCTAAGCTAACCGCTAAGCTAGCTGCTCAGATAACCTGGCTAACTGAGCACAACTCAAAAATGACATACATACACCCAACTCAAACCCAGGGGATTTCTGGATGTACCAGCTGTGATCTAGATAAAGATAAAAAATAAAATAAAACAATTTTGGTGTCTCTTAGCAGAAGTTGGTCACACTCTCACATTCTTGAGCCTCCAGCTCACATTTCCTGACCAGGACCAGTGTTTTCACTACACACACAAATATATCCGTTACAGTACACTACTTATTACTGAAAGTAACCTATTCACACTACTATAAGTGTTACTATCTGACACTGTAAGCATGTGGCCCTGGCAGACAGTGACCAAGGGGGTCCAAGTGGTGTGAACTGGCTGAACTGTGGCTGTCTCCTCTGTCTAGGTCAACACTATCGGCCAGCAGGGACAGCCAGAGAGCCAGATGTGGGTTAGCCCAGCTTTGGCCTTGTCAAAATAAGTGTGAAAATGACCACACATGAACATAGTTACACACACACACACACACACACACACACACACATAGGCAAATATAAACAATGACACAGACAGAAAACCCACATATACACATGTATGGGTTTGCCTTCGCCTAGGGCCTCACATATTTAGCTCAGTACACCCAAGGACTCCCTCCCTCTTTCTCCCTTTCTCTCTCTTGTTCTCTTTATCTCTCCCTCTTGTGTCTCCACTCTCTTCACCAGTCGCTGGTGTGGAGTTGTTAATTAGCACCGCTATGAATACATTGCCCAAGGATGGGGAGGGGAAAGCTGTGTGTTTGTGTGTGTGTGTGTGTGTGTGTGTGTGTAGAGAAGTACTATTTCTGTCTCATCAGCTGATTCCTGGTGACGCCTTGCAGAAGAGTCTTTCTCAGTTGGATGAGACACAAAATATTAGGGAAGAAGCAGTGTGTGTGCTTTGGCCCTTGGCAAAGGGCAGCAGTAAGTGTTCACTATGCCCTGCCGCCTTGGCTAATGTTGCTTTGCCTGTAGCCTAGCCATCAGTGTCATACTCACAATTCACATTTTGAAACAAATGCATCTTCAATTTTACACAGAAGTAAACATAAGCACACTTGTGGATTTGTTGCTAACCAATTTTACCAGCTGTAGCTTGCTAGCAAAAGTTAATGCTAATGCTCAAACTCTGTGAGTGGGTTGAAAATGCATCGCAAGCTGACTTTTTAATGATTCTTTTTACAAATAGAAATAGATGTCCCTGAAAAGTCAGCGTCCTCACCAGCTGATTGTTAACTGTCCTTTGTATTATAATAAAGTGTTAGCAAAAACAGTATGTTAAAATTTTTACTTTCTTCACTTATACAAGTCAGGATTTAAGGATGAGGACTAACGATACCAAGCACTCCTCCTATTAAAGCCTTACAGTGCTGCAGGGATTTCTGCAGGTGAACCTGGGACTATTTTTTTTAGGTTCCGATGGTTTATGGTTTCAGTCTCTAGTTTCACATCTTCTTCCATACAATATGATGTTCATTTAGTCAATTATAGTCCCATTTAGAGTCAATTAGATGATAAAGCAGGGTATGCTTTTGGGGCGTGGCTACCTTGTGATTAACAAGTCATTCTCAGTGAGTACGTATAGCACATATTTCAGTGTACTGTTTAGCTGTAATACAAGATGGTGTGTGACCAGGCGAGCCACTATTGTTTCCTGCTACAGACAAGTTGAAACTGCGTGGGTTTAAAACGGTACTCCACAAACCAATGGGTGATGTCACGATAGGTTCACACTTGGTTTTAGGACCCCTTTCTGCAGCACTCATTCACTGCACTCACTCAAAGCCTACATGCAATTTTGATGTGGAGAAATCCTAAGTTTGACAGACCTGTGGCCCATGCCATAGGTTTTCTATAATTGGAAAACTGCTGTTCAGGGGCGGGACTTAGCAAACAGTCAATGGACATTTCAGAGGTTTGGAGCTTTTAAAAGAACAATACAAGCATGCTGGATCAGTCGTCCCAGCACTCCATGACAGCACAATTGAGGGTGTTGAAGAAAAAACATCTCTGCTTCTGATGGAGCTAGAGACTGGGAAGAGGACAGACATGTTGACACACGCTGTGAGGAGGCAAGGAAAGGAGAAGTCGGGGTGGATGCGGAGTGATCAGAAGAGGTAAATGAAAGGGAGCAGACACAGACAGGGAGAAGACACAGTGAAGTAAAAAAAGGAAACAGGAAGACAGGAAGAACAGGTGAGGAGTGTATATACACAATCCCAGAAGTCTTCCCATCTCAGAAAGAGATGGATAGACAAACGGCAGTCTACAGGGAGGTGGGGGAGGAGGGGGAGGAGGAGGTGGAAGGAGAACAAGTGAAAAAGCAAAAGGATGAACAAAGAGAGCCAAGACGGAAACAAGCGTGGGCCAGAGACCAGCGGAGGAGAGAAGCCGATGCATCCGGAGCCACTCTATAAATACCACTCGAGAAGAGGAGTGGATGATGGAAAGTGGATGGAGACAGGATGATGGAAAGAGGAAGGGGAGGAAGAAGAGGATGAGAAAAGGAAAAGAATAGACAGATCTGTTCAGGAACACCAGTAATCTGTTTATAAAAGCAGGAACATTAGTAATTTATTGGAAACAAAGCATGAAGTTATGTGTAAAAAAGAAAACCTAAAGAATCGTCACAGTTCTGCTGGAGTGAAAGTGATAAAAGGAGAAAGAAGTAAGGGAAGGGGAAAGAGAACAGCAACAGATGGGTGCTTAACCAAAGGCAAACATCTTCTTTGTCTTGTTGTTTGCCTGCCATGATGTTATTCACGTTGACTTTTACACATTCGGCTCCCTCCACTGTCAAAAGGCTATAAAATGGTACTAACGTCATAATGCTAGCAGAAATAAAGCACCCAGATGGCCAGTGTGTGTATCTATCTATAGGGCAGCAATTTCTCAAACAATCTGCTCAATCCTCCCTGGCTTGATGGGGTTTGATTCCCAGCTGTCATTCTTTCCAGGATCCAATGTAACAGCCACATCTACACCGACTGCTGTAGTCACATAGACCTGCTGGTTTAATACACAGCTTTAGGGAGCAACAGTCATGAAGAATCTAGACTTCCCCATACCAATCCCTTATTCCTAATCCAAAAAACAAATGCATATACAACATATAGTATGCTTAGATCTTTCTTTGATCGTAATATGTTGACTAATGTTTTTGCATTTTAGTTTCACTTGACTATTCCGTGAGTATATCTAAATCCACCATGTTAGACCAGTGTAGGGAAAATGTAACAATAGACATTGATATTTAATGAAGTAGCTACACAGAACTGCAGTCGCTCCAGGAAGCTGCAATCAGCCAATCCCCACCAACAATCATCGCAACTTTACTGTAAATTCAACCAATCATTACAGTTTCCTACACAAAACGCTGAAACCAACCTCACTTCCTTGTTTCTAATGTTGAAGATGCAGACATGCCACGCAAACGTCTCACATTTACCCTCCAAACGATTTAAGATTTTTAATGAATTATACAAAAACTAAGCAACTATTTTTGCACCCATAACAATTTTCTAGAAAGGCTGTTTGTGAAATCAGGCATTTTAGGCCACAACTATCCCAAAAAAGCTAAATCTGTTTGGTTAGGCTTACGTTACTACGTAGGTTTAGGAAAGAATTGCAAATTATGTTATATACCTGGCGTAACTTAAGTATGTTACGTAAATTAACTTATGTACAGGGGCCGATATTGAATTGAGCCTCTTTCTCCTCACATCTCACAATTAACCGTAATAAGATCATTTAAAAATAAGCATTAGCTGATAAACATTAGCCTCTTGTAATTATCCTGGTGAGCATGTTAGCATTTAGCTCAAAACAAACTGTCACTGTCATTGTGCACCGTGGAATTCAGCATGGCATACTTAATATCTTTACAAAGGGTGGATCTTGAGTGGAATTATAAAAAAATGAAGGTGGATTTCAAAAGCATGCATATGCATTTGTAATGCATATGCATGCATTTGTGTGCATATCTGCGTGTGTCCATCACTCAATCTTTCTCCCCCTCATCCTTCATTTTTTTCTTTCCCTCTTTTCCATTTATATCCCTCTAACTCTTCCTCCATTTTCTTTATTCCTTTTCCACTCATACCTCACTCATAGCTTATATCGTGAATGCTGTATATTGGATTCCACTCTGTCAAGGCCATGTAATTGATAACAATGTTCTCTTCCACATCACAGTGTGTATACATTTACTTTGCTCTGTCCTCCGCTCTCTGTCTTTCTCTCTTAAATTCTGAGACACAATCACTTGGAGCACACAAAGCCTCTGACCTCACACAGCCAGCTGGGTGACGTATAAGCCACGACTCGAGTTGGTGGAGTAGTTGTGGAGTAATTGTGGATGACCTCTAATCCCCTCATTCTATCCCAGCAGCCTCGGCTAGCAGCGCTCTCCTCTGTCAGCCCCCCTCCCTCTTATTATTCGCTTAATTTTGTGTGGGCCACACACACCTCCACACATAGTGAGCTATAAATAAAAATAAGTATATTTGTGTTAGACTGATGCGCAAGATCCACTGCTGGCATTGTGGTTTATTTATGTCCAAAATGTGGTGCTTGAGCAGTATAGAGCAGAATTTCTGCAGGAGAGGTGTAAAGACATGGTGGCACTGCGGACTTCAGCATGCTGAGAAAACATCTATATAAATGCAGTTTGTAGTTGTTTACTTAATTTAATTGTATCTGATTCAGATCAGGGCACCAAGCTCCAGGTTGAGCCCATCAACCATAACTGAAACACTTTACTCTGTGCTGCTGGGTCGTGTCGCCTCCTCATTGTTTGAAACACTGTAATACAGGGACAGAAAATATTTTTTTTAAAGTATTGTATTAAGGTATCATTATGATCATTTAATTTTAGTTGTACATATTTACAGCTGTGTCTGTATACTGTGACTGTGGCATTTTTTTTGACAGATTCAGTGTTTTTTTTCTAATTGTTCTATTAGCTCTTTGATTGTTTGAACTTTTCTAATGCTGGATAAGGTGCACTGTGAATATAACTAGTGTTCAGGTCTTCATTGTGTCGTTTTGCTCTGAGATAAAAAAAAAAAAAGTTTTAAAAATATTATTTTCATTTACTTTTCGTCACAGAAATTAATGAAATACTGAATTACTCCGATTCTATCTTCTATTCTATTCTATTTTTGAATGGTGGTGTGTTCTATTTATTATAACAGTTTCCCTAAAACTAGATTTTTCTTTTCAAATTGCGATATATTGCCTTGCATACAATATCGCAATGTATATAATCCTAACTCCTGTAACATGATACACATTGTATCACCAGATTCTTGCTAATACACAGCTCTATTAGAGACCCATAGTGGAGGTTGGGATCCCCAGGTTGGGAACCAGTGCAGTAGAGCACAAGGCTGACCACACCCATCAGTGATGTTGTGACACCCACGGGTGCAGCAAAACACTGCACTTCAGCCTACTGTTCAGTTACTTTTAAATATATTAAATCTAATAATACATTGAACTCTTGGTTTTTACTTGAATATGTTAGCTGAAACAATAATTGTCAGATGCTAATGCTATATTGTCTCCATCAAAAAGATGAAAGCTGCTCAGTACCTTCAAATAAATGGATAAATATGGTTACATATATGGTTTCTTTACAACATACTATACATATCATGTATGTATATAGTATGTTGTATATAAACCTTGATTGAATTGCAAAGAATCTTTATTTTTTTAGTATTTTGGGGCTTTTCTATTTGAGGATTCCAAACAGCCTGGCACTGTTTGTATTGGTCCTTCTGAGGGAGCTGTGGTGGGCAAATATGGTATGCTTAAAGCAGCAGTTACATTACAGTCCACATATACACACACACAGACACACACACAACTATTGTTGTTAATTTCACAATTATTTAACATTTAAAGATATTTGAGTAAGCATACAGAGACTCTTTCTGAGCGGTGGCTGGTGTTACCGGAGGGTACAAATTTGAGTCCCATACAACTCTGTGTGTGGCCGCTCATGATATAATCCCATCACTTCCTCTGACCACAAACACAGACAGAGATGGAAGGAGAGAGGCAGAGAGATGTAGAGAGCCTGGTCAGCCCAAGTAGAATGCATTCTCATTAAACATTAATGCAGGGGAGGTCTGGGAGCACTAAAGAGGCTACTCACTGACGCTCACTCAGGTCTCTCAGCACACTCACTCAGAGTCCCACCATCTCTTCTCATTCCTCTGTGAGTGTGAGCGTAAGGCCACGTCCTGGTTCTCTGTCACATTTTGTCCCCTATGTCTGTGCCACTGTAGCGAATGATTAACCTGATCTCAAATCAGCCCAGCTGTATCAACACACAGACACAAGGCTGGTTCCCAAATATACACAAGATAGCCCAGAGGCTTGAGGACATGTTCACATAAATATTTTTAGAAAATAATAAAATAATAAAATAGAAAATAGAAAATACGCTGATGTTGGGCGATAAGGTCTTGCTTGATGAGGTAGAGGTCTTGATTCTGTGCATACCAGACATACTGGAAATACAATTTCTTTAAAATGTAAAATGTTTAAATTGTTTCTAAAATGTCAGTATGGGGTGCTGCCATGGTTTATAAATGTTTGGGAACCAGCAGACTAAACAGCTTCTGAGAACTATGATCATACTGGAAGACAATCTCCAGTGTCCAATGCCAATGCAGGAAAGAGAGTGCTCTTTATATAACAAAGCATAAAATGGAAAGGGTGGTGAATGGGTGTGTATCACATAACCATATTGTAGACGGAAGTAAGTTTAACTTATGCTGGAATTTGATGTTTAAAACCACTGTCACTGAATGGGATCATTCAGTGGTCCAACATCAGCGTTCTTTTCTGATAGGGTTGTGTCTAAAATATAATTGTATGCTAAAACATTAAGATTGCACTTAATTTAAACTAAGGAGCCCCAGAACAACAGTACACGAATAGTGGCTATTTCTTATACTGTCCTAAAGCATGAAATGACCACAACACTGTACAGATGTGGGATTCAAAAACAGCTTGTTGGTGGTTTGGTACCTTATGTCAAATTGCATCCAGTTGAATGCTCACTAAACCACAACAAAATACACACTGTTCGAAAGCACAACACAGAACAGCAGAATGTAAAAAAAAAATTAACTAATTTTGTGCCTCTGTAAATTTTAGTATCACTTTTTGACAGTGTACTCCAAAGCGCTACCTTTTAAAAGAGACCAAGATCAAGACTGAGATCAAAACAGATGAAGACTGCGAATAATTATTTTTTCAGGCTAGTGCAAAAAAAGAGGTGCTTGTTAAAAAGCCTTTACTTTCATGGGTGCTGAGACTTCTGCCTTTCAAACCCACACACATGCATGCAAACATACACACTCACACACACAGGTGCACATGCATGCTGAGGTATACGCAAAAGCGCATGGGTGAGTGTGTTTTATGTTTTTTTTTTGTGGTGACAATGAAAAACTGAGACACAAACACAAGACGCAGCTTTTTGAGACATGCAGCAGAGATGACAGATGTGTAGACAAACTCACAAGAACACGCACACACTGATGTTGCATAAACACAAGCGCAAAATCATGTAGACACACACACACAGACGTTGTAACCACCCCCGCCCCAGTGCCCCCCACTGGCTTCCGTTCCTCCAGGTGTTGCAGACACACCCGACTGCCTCTGAGTTCTTTTAATTAAGAGCAAAGTGTGAAGATCCAATCCAGCACACTCTGAATACACACACACACGTGCAGCACATGGATTCACGCTCTCTCCAGTTGTCTGGAGAAAGAGTGGAGGCTGGCTGCAAAGCAACAGGACAAACTGTACAGTGACAAAGGCATTCTGTCTGTGCAAGAACGTACTTTCCTTCTGCAAGCTTTCATCCACAGGCCGAGAAAACAGCAACACCATCTGGGTTAGTGGTGCAGTTTGTGTGCTGCAGTACACATACTGTATAGATGCTGTGTGTGTGAAGTGTGTGAGGATTTTGAGCTTGCGAGCATAATGTTAATGTGAGAAAGAGTGTGTGTGTGTGTGTGTGTGTGTGTGTAAACATGAATGCATGTGTTCAGATATGTAAAATAGAAATAAACATTGCTTTCTCATTTACATTAAAAAAGAACATCAAATACATACACTTGCATGTACACACACACATACACATGGACACAGTACAAACATTTCACACTGTAATTAGTGGAATTCAACAGTGGGCCAAAACTGAAACAGGTTAACAAGAAAAAAAAAAAGGTTCAGAACATCAACAGCAGCCAGTGAACTGAATATTTAAATATTTCAGGAACCGCTTCCAAGTGCGTGCTATTTTCAGACCTGATCCATAATTCAACATTAACATTTTTCTCGCAGAAACCTTGAAACTCTTAAGTCTGCTCGGGAAAATGTTTCTTTTTATCTCAGCTGAAAGATACCAAATTGGGTTTAGTGGGAATCTTTCCTTTTTTTTGTACTCTGGAGACAGAATTTGGTAACTTGACATAATGCTAGCTGCTAATGTTTTCAGCTGTAAAACCAGTTGAAACTTTAGCAAGAAGAAGGATATCTGTTTTAAACAGGATAGAAATCATATAAAGAGTCAGTCAGTGATATTATCAAGGATCAATGTATAAAACAGGCTTACAGGATACAATAGACAGTTAGAGACTGGTAAAAGCATGTCTGCTACAACAGTAAGAAGCATTAATAATATTTTGAGTGAAATGTAATTTTTAAGTGAATTAAAACTCATGTACATAGTTTTTCATTCTACATCAGTCAGAAGTTTATTTTTTAACATATGACAAAAGCTTTAAGCTTTGAGGTGTGGGTCTACCTAAACAGCCTAAATTTAGTTGGGTCGACTAGTTATATGCAGAATAAAGTTGAACCTTGTTTTTAGATGACATGTTCATCTACTAAATAAAAACAAACACATACAGTATGTTAGAGCAGAGGGGTAAAAGCAGTGAAGGTATTTAAGAGAATACAATGTTGACTGGAGGTTGTTGTGCTGTGTTGAACATGAAGTTGCATGCACCATGTCATTATATACAGTAAATATATCCAAGTAAGGGCTATGTACAACAAGTGCTCCATTTTTGAGAAATTGCTAATGCAATTGCTTTTCTTTCACAAAGAAAATTAGACTGTCAATGTCAACTCAGTTCAGTTCAGCTAAGGTCCAAAGAATGGTGGTTCTGTGTTTAAAGAGTCCAACAATGAATCAAATAAACAAAAAATGCAGCTGCACTGTTCTATGTGGCTAAAAACCTAAAAGGATGGTACATTCCTGGCCACACCATAATCAGTGATAATGGATGATGAAAAGCACCTAATGTAACGTTACTGATTAGGGTGTGGGCAAATGTAACATGCCTGATTGTTTCAGCCAATTTAATTTAAGCAGAAAAAAAGTTGTGATTTACTGCCTGTAGAATTCCACCTAAACCATTTATCTTTTAGATAAGCCTTTAACATTAATTGACCCAAATTTTTAATTCTATTGTATTGGCACATTAGTGACATCAACATTTCAATTTAGTATGCACCTGATCCCTCTACAAGAGTAAAATTATATTATAACAATCTGGTGTAGTTTAACGACATTCACAGGACCAGTGTATAGGATCTGGTGGCATCTAGTGGTGAAGTTGCAGATTGCAAACATTTGAATATAATTTATTTAGTAAGAGAAACTATGGTGGCCATGAAAAATGTGAAAGGCTCTATCTAGAGCCAGTGTTTAGTTGATCCGTTCTGGGCTTCTGTAGAAACATGGTGGTTCAATATGGCGGACTGTGTAGAAGAGGACATACTCCCTCTGTAGATAAAAAAAAGTCTCATTCTAAGCTAACGAAAACAATTCTTCTTATTATTTTCAGGTGATTATACACTTATGAAAACACATCTATGAATATTATATTCATTTCTGCCAATAGACGACCTACTGATGTTACACACTGGACCTTTAATTTCCAAGTATGGAGTTAAGCTAGGCTAAACTCATCTAATATATACTTTCAAACTGCATTCAAAGACAAAAAACAGTGACACTGCTTAAAGCAGCAAAACATTTCCTTCCTATTTTTTAGCCACACAACAAGCGAAACTGGCATTTTATCACTCTGCAATGCTCCTATAGCAAATGTATTAGCAAACAATTGCATATTTACTAGTCCATTATACACAGGAGCAACATTAGAATTTATCTGGAGTCATGCTTCTGGCCACCTGATGAATGTGGCCAGAGATTAAGTCCAATATTCACCCTCTGTTGGCTCTATTTTGGCCTCCACTAACTTCTGACAAAAATATGTGTCTCTTTAGCTGCTAAATGCTCTGCTATGTTCACCAGCTACTTGCTAACTTTGTCTGTCAGCCATTACAGCCAGGGTTTTGAAATGTGGTTGATGAGAGCGGTGGGAATGAATCAAAAGAGTAAAGTTGTGGGC
>NW_023339729.1:3525358-3525730 GCF_004916995.1 Morone saxatilis
TGAGAGGAACTGCAGTCAAGTGATGATTCTTTGTAGGGTCATTACTATGAGTAACACCCTTCATGTTACATGTAGTCATTTGATTCATTCTTGATCCAAAAATATCTATTAAAGAAAAAATTGTCAAATCCAGCAGAAACCAAACTTTAAGTCCCACATTAAAACAGTACTCTCCCTGTTTCTCCCATAAATAAAAGCCTCCACTTGACCTTGGCCACAAAACTACAGTTGACCTCTTGGTGGACAGCAGCAGCCATATCAGACAGCAGACAGGAAGAGGGGCTTCGCTGCCCTTTAGATGCACCCTGTAGCCTGCAGCCTTGGGGAGCCCTGGTAAAGAGATTAGCAGTGTGTGTGTGTCTATCTGTGTGT
>NW_023339729.1:3525763-3527704 GCF_004916995.1 Morone saxatilis
TTTTCTCTCTCTTTCGACTGCTCTAATCCTTAAAAGCTCTAAATCCTCCCTCCTCTCCCTCCTTCTGTGCCCCAGGTCCTGATTTCTTCTTCTGTCCATCTGGTGTCAAGCGACAAACTTCAGCCAATCAGCACTTTGCACTGCATCAGAAAAGTGTTAAAGAATTTGATTACTGAATACTAATAAAGCCAGATGTGAGTTCCAGTAAATTCAAGGAGTACTACTACTAATAGTGTTTACTTGTACTCTAGTGCTTTAGCCTCAACATCAACACAAGTGGTGCCTCCATTAACCACACCCACCACTCCAACCTTAAGGCCTTGTATGTGTTCTGCATCCACCCCCGTCTGAAATGTCTACAACCTCTCTGCTGAGCACATCAATATCTTACACATTAATTCTATATTTACATTTTGGAAACCTCACAAGCTCCCAGAGGTGGATGGGAACTTTGCTGCTGTGCTAGAAGGAGGATATTTAACGTCACAGCATCTGAGAGGTTGGTCGGTCAGTGCTGCGTTCAGCATTTCACTCACTCCCCCCCATCGCCCCCCACCGGCATGACAGCTCCCCTCCACTAACATCCTCTGGATTAGGAAGTCAATGGAGGTTTAGCAAGTCAATGGAGGGAGTCTCTGAAGTCCATAGTGTATTAGACACGGACAAAGTGTTCGTTAGCTCTGCGAGTCAGTGAAGGAAAGCTCAGGTGTTGACTTCTCACAGCCTGACCAGAGCAAATGATTCACCCAGAACCAGGTGTTCTGGCTCAGCAACAGATCAGGGCACTTCAGCCTCTCTCATGCTGGAGGTTAAACTCATGATAGATAAAGTCCAGTATCAGTATAACCTTATCACTGCCAGCTGCACAGGGCTCAGGCAACGCTGCAACGTGATTGGACAGTGCTGACCAGGTACAGAATGTTCTTTTTGGAAGTGAAAGCTGTTATTTATGTCCGCCTTTGCCAATGAAGGTGAATTTGTTCCATAGGTTTCATAGATAGAGGTTGCTTTGAATGATATCGCTTACAAGAGCACAGTTGGCACAAATATACAGAAATGAATTAACCCTGTGTCCAAACATCATAAATGGATAAACTAATTTAATTGTTATAAAGTAAGAGACCCACTTTGGTGGCCTGTGTGGAATGTAATAGTCTCATAATCAGACTGAATTGCCATTTCATTTCACTTGATTCATTCGGCCTTGATGCTGTGGTAGTGGTTGCTGGGAGCAGTTAGCAATTTTCACGATGTTTAAAAAAATATGTCACTTATTTCTGCAAGTCATTGAACAGCAGCCTCTATTGTGTTTTTTTGTCACTAGTGTTCATGACTGTAGCTAGGTAGCGAACTATTATACAAAGATGACGTCCCCACACTCAACTGTTTCTCTAACCGGCAGAAATAGCTGACATTGAACACAACACCAGACCAATCCAAATTGCTGTGATGATTCAAAGGTCCAGAAACAAATTTAGCTTTCTCCACTGAGATAATTTGTGACAGCAAAAAAACAATTAGGACTTACAGAGGGCATCTGTGTATGACAATTGTGTATATTCATGGCTGTCGACTACAAATAAGTTATACTGTTATACAGCATCATAAGTACTTAAATGTATACTATGTAATTTGTGCCGCTAGCAGGTCGTTCACATCAAAGCAATGACAAAAGATGAAGTTTGATGATGTTGTGAAATAGTGTGGGATCATGGGAGTTGTGGCCTTCACCACTATTGCCATAATTGCATGCAAGAATCCTTCAGTGTTCATTGTTCAGGAGGTTTCTACTGGCAGCCAAATTATTCGCAGAGGTCTCCTTCAGTAATTTAAAATCACTAAAAACACAGAATAAAGCAGTTTCACCTTTAAAATGAGTGTTTGTCTGATGCTGTTGGACAGACAGAGGACGTTCCTGAGAGGCTGCGAGCCGAGCTGCTG
>NW_023339729.1:3527745-3534583 GCF_004916995.1 Morone saxatilis
TTCATCCAGTTAAAATATAGAGTTAAATACCAAGTAAAGTACTACGACGTTTATTAATAAAAAGTATTTTAAAAACTCATTTATGTCATTTTATTCAGGCACCACTGCTGCCTGAATAAAATGACAGATTTTCTTGGGTTTCAACATTGTTTGAAACATTTGTTCAACACTGTAAGGACACAAATAAACTATATAATACAGGTCTAGTGTCACATATTATAGCTTTAAGAATGTGTTCTGGTGACAGATTGTTCCACATGACTCATTTTAAACACTTTAGTCATTAACTAATATTTCAAATCCAATTGTTATGCCACAGCAGAGCGTGTTTCTCCCCCTAAAAACAGAAAAATAAGGATACAGTCCATTAACCATAACCCATAACTATCTACTGTACAGAGATTTCATGTGTGCTAATGCAGCTGCCTGTGCCATTTGATTCATCACTCATGATACTATATATGGAAAAGATAAATGAAAAAGTTGGATGGTTGTCACTGACATCTAAAGGGCACCAGCATGTTTTTACTCATAGGGCTAGAGCCCAGAAAAGGTCAAGTTCCTCACACCAACCGTAACGTGGGAAAGACAAAGATATTCCTTCACTGTAATGTCATAAGTTATTTTAACTCAAAGAAATAGTTGAAACTGGTTACTTAAAAAATTGTAATTAACACTTACTCAATTTTTTCAAAAGTTTAAAAGGATTCTTGAAGACATATCTGATGACCTCTGTTTCCTTTTGACTTTGACTCCTCACCTTCAGCTTCAGCTATTTGGGCTGTGTATTGACAATCTGGCGATACGATACGTATCTCGATATACAGGGATTATGATCTGATATATTGTGATATATCGTGAAACTATAAGCAAGGCGATACATATTGCACTTTTTCTTTTTAAATCCCAGTTAAGAAAATCTGGCATAGTATAAAGAACACACTACTATATGCATAAAATCGAAATAAAAACATGTTTTATGCAACCACAACAGTGGAATCTGCTGGAAATCTTTTTGTACATATCTTCATTACTATTTTGCTGACATTACGTGCTTACATGATTCATATGCAGTGTATCACATGTAATAAATGGTTCATAACACACTATAATGAAGTTGTATATAGAGGTGTGTATTAATGTTTGTCTATAATTTCTCCTGAACACTGATGCCCTTAAATCTGCTTATAACTATATTGCAGTGTATTATAAATTATTTATGAAGTGTGTGTATAATGCTTATAAATGCTAAAGCAACGTGTTGCCATTAATCTCACTAACCCTCCTCATATCCATTCAGCATCTGCCATCATTTAGCAAAACATACTGTAGGAAATACTACTGGCTGCCTCACACTAGCCATTATTTGCATATCTCCAAATTCCCATTTCTCCTCTGACCATGCCGTGCTGGTCCCATCAATGATTAGCCAGATGATGAAGCCATTATTGACTGAACCTGAGCCTGTGCCTCATGGAACATTAAATACATCACTTCCTCTCAAGGGGCCCGACGCAGCTCTCACCCATCTCCCCTTCAGGCTGCAGTCAGGAAATGAAAACAGCCATTAGAATCAAAGCGAGCCAGAGTGCTGTAGGACGCTGCACGCCTGCTACCCACGGCAACATCCTTCATCATGGAGCCAGGAACAGGGCCCTTGCATGCCTCGGTCAGTGCAGGTGTGGATGCAGCTCAGAGTTTGATGGTGGAACCCCCCTGAGGCATCAAACTGCAATGTAACCAACCCTTTGTATGAGGAGCTGTAGCACACCCAGCCCTCTTGACAAAACACTGTAATGTCTCTCTAACATCTCAAGAGTGTGTCTGAGTGTAAAGTGAGCTAGCTCCTGATATTTTCCCATCATGCTCCTTTAGTGGCTTACAGCTGGTGTATAGCCTCTATAGCATCCTTCTGTAGTGTATCACTGCCTTTTCTTATTCTCGCAGCTCAGATTCTTATTGTTTGGCGATGGATGGCCATTTGATCAATACTACAGAGGCTTTTCAGGTGTGCTACAATATATCCTGTCTCTTTTCTAATCTGTTTCATGTCCGGTTCAGGCCTGCTAAGATTCCCAACCACACCCCATCTTCTTCTTCCCTCCGCCGAGGGGAGCACAAATGATCGCACACACGCCGCCTCACCACCGTCCGTCTTTCGGCCTTACAAAACGGTTTGTGTCGCTCCAGGCCTGTGAGCTATAATGTCATTGTTGTTGCCGTTATTGTCAAAGCGATCTCTCTCACACACACAGACACACACACACACACACACATTCGCTCCGCGGTTGCAAAAAGGCACACCGATGGAGCCTCTCCAGCCTGCGTGCGTGCGTAAAAGAGGAATCAGAGGATGTGTAAACTGAGGGATGGGGTGCAGTCCTCCCGCCCCCCCCTCCCCATTGATAAAAACGAGTGGGTGAAGGATGGATAATGCTATGATTCATCACCAGCCCCCCCATCACCACAGCACTGTCACACCTCATCCTCGCGGCGCCTATCTGCACCTGTAACACGTTTGACCCTGTTTCGGGTCATCTCCATTGACTCTGACTGTATATTGTTTTCACTTATTGATTGATTCCAACAGCCTCGAGCCCCAGAGGGCTTCTCGCTCTATTCCTGATGATACTGACTTCCTTTAGCTCTGACTGCTCCACTGTGCCTTACACTGGTGGGTTCCTTTTTTGGGGGGAACACACCACCCCCTCCTCAAGACGAAGCTACACTAGTGCAAAATGATGGCAGGGCGGAGGAGGTGCATCGGCTAATGGTTACTGGATATGATGGGTGTGTGATGTTGACCACCACACTGGTTACACTGGGTTATAATGGGCAGCTGGGTGTGCAAGAGGCAGCTTTCTGATGGGGATTGCTATGCGTTACGCGTTCTAACTTCCGCGGAAAGTAAGGGGGGGGGTGGGTGTTTAGGTCTTTACTTTTAGCATGGCTTGTTCTTCTTCTCCTCTTCCCTCCTTCTGCCGAGCCATCACTGCCATGATGATCTTCCTCTCCTCCTCGGTCAGATGGCTGAGGTCCGGGAGATCCGGCATGGATGGCGGCACGGTGGGTGGGCGAGGGCCACCCTGGGGCCCCACCGAGGCGGACATCTTTTCCACCACCACCACCACCCCTCCTCCTCCTCCCTCCTCGGCGAGTCGTTTCGCGCTGAACAGGTTCCCGGAGCTTTCCGAGCCACACCTCACGACATGGTCCGCGGCCAGAGCGGCAGCGGCAGCCGCAGCTCCGGCGAATAGTGCAAGCCGCTCATGGTTGCAGGCACCCTCGGTTGTGCTTTTGTTTGTCCTCTCCTCTCTGGGTGTTTCTCCCACCACGCTCTCGTCGTCGTTCCCCCCCACCCCCCGCCTGCCCGCCTCTCCCCTCCACCACCACCGCCCGGATTCACGGGGAGCCCATCTCTCTGTTTCTTCACGCCGGGAGTTGAGTCGAGCTGAAGGGGGGACGCTGGATCATTCGGCTGGTCTGTGGTGCCTCCGCCGTCGTCGGACTGGAGCTGGATGTTAGGGCGGTATAGGCGGAGTCCGTGCTGCTGCTCCCCCTCTCTCTATTTCTCTCTCTCTCTCTCTCTCTCTCTCTCAGTCAATGGGAATGCAGCCCTCCTTCCTCTCCTCTTTTTGCGGAGGCGCGCTTACTCATGTGAGAATGGGGTCCTCACCATCATCACATGCAAGCAGAGCCTTTACCGTGGCTGCACACACACACACACACACACACACACGCACACACGCACACCCTTGACACACAAAGTTCCAAAGTGCCTCTAATAGCTATAACCAACCTGACTATCCGATTCTCGCGATACTTGTTTTTTTTTTAAGTAAAGCACACATTAAAGCCCGTTTTATAAACCACGTGTGGATTGTGTTGCAGCCGGCAGTGTACACATGATGAAGTTGTCTGTCCAGCAGCCGTTCGTCCATTTCAGCACCATGGACAGCAGCTGAGTCTCAACAGTTCGTTCACTGGTTTTATCAGCTGTTACAGTATCATCTGCTCTATAAGATAAATGATATTGCACCCACAGGTAAATCCTCCTATATGATACACAATCCGTTCTTGCCTATTATTTAGTTTTAGGTATATACAAGCTTATGTTGTTTTGCATGCATGTATTTTGCATAGGGCACTTGAGGTATATTGCATTTTATGTGAGAAAGTGTGTCGGGCTTTAGCATAAGTTTGACGTGTTTTTATGCTTTATACATATTATTGTGTTTCTTGTAGCCTAAGTCTGTATGTGATCTGTTTCCCCTGGCTGTAAAACAGACCTTCTCTCAGGGACCTAAAGTTAAACATTGTGCCATTGTAAAAACTCCAATGTGTTATGCTATGTTAAATTAATTTTAGGTAAACTTTCACTTTATCCTGACAGTAGTACATGAGATCAGTAATTTTTTTCACAATTATCTGTGCTCAATGTTTACTTACTGTTAAAGTTTAAAGTTTAAATGTCGACATGCACTGTGAAATGAGGGCCGAGACCCTGCTCGTGTTATTTTCGATTTAAATAAAGGTATATATATTATGTAATGTTATATCAATGTGCTGTTGTCCATTTGTCTTATATCAAGGGTTAACCCAAGATAACAATTCATTTATTTTATAAAATTGCCACATGATCCAAAAATCATGTAGTACAATAATAAGGTGTAAGAGGACGTGTCACTGTCCAGAGAAACTTCAGCCTGTTTATACTGCGGTCAGCTGATCTGAGAGAGGTTGAAGCTGCTCGATCAAACAGCTCCTGTCCAATAATAGCCTCAGTCAGAGCTACTACAGGCCAGCCCCCCCCCCCCCNNCCCCCGTCTGTCCCGGCTCGTTTTGCATTCAGATCCAGACTCTCAGGCTATACCGATCCGGAGCTGGCACCGGTTTCTCCCCGATGACGTAATGCCGGGTGAGTGGCTGAGTCCATCCAGCAGATGGCATTAACCCCGGCTGCTGCCACCCGAGCCTCCGTCAAATGACGTCAACGAGGAGGTGACTCTGCCGCGGTGACGTCAACTTCCCGTGGTGCAGAATTTTGTCATCATTTAGGTCGTGACTGGGGACCACCAGCCCTGAGTGACACAGTCGTGCTACAGCAGAGCGGATCTTTGGTGCAGACCTCAGACTATAAATAAAGCCTGAGTGCAGTCTGGAGGAGGACAGAGAAGCCCTGCCTTGCATTTAGGATGTGCTCAATTAGCTCTGTCAGCCCTAATAATGCTTACTGTTAGTAAACTCAACACATGTAATAAATAGGATGCATGCACAAAATTTATGAAATGCTATATTAATGTATGAGAGGTGTTATGAAAGTTAGGTTTTCACTGGTTGTAATGCAGCTGAGGCGATGGAACCACATGAAAGTGTTCCACATGTTTCAAAACTTTTTCAACATCCATCAAAGATGGAATCAAAATGACCCTGTTGAGACAGACCAGCCCATGAAAACACTCATAGCTGAGTAATGGTGAAATACAGAGAGAAAAAATGTGCTCATTGGTAGTATGTGAAAAAGACTTCACAGAAACACCTTGAAAGCCTGCAAATAAGTAGTGGCCTCATTCCTCCCGGGGAGCGAAGAAGAAAGGCAGATTGACCTAGCTTCAGCACAAATAGCCAACATTTTACAGCCTTTTATCAGAATGAGTGCTGTCTCATCATCTCTGGGGATACTGAGGAAATAAAGCCATTCCCATTGCTGTGCATAACAAGTATGTTGGAAAATAAGTAAGAATCAAAGAAGTGAGGATTGTTGGGAGATTTTGGTGAGAGAGCCATCTCCTGGATATCAGTGGTTGTGAAGCCTCCTCTCAGAATCTACATTTATTATTATCACACAGATGAAGTAAGCAAACTTTTGTTCAAGGAGAATTGAGCAAAGGGGAGTAGGAGGATCAAACTGTAGCATTAGCAACAGCATCCTCTGCAGGGAGATGTTGATTTACTGAGTTTTGATGGTTTGAACAAGTACAAAAAAAATCTTAAAATGGTGCAACAAACTGTAATACGAGTATAAATATAAGTTATTTTTTAAATATACTCAATTAACATTGAAAATTATTTTCTTAAATGTAATATAATAATTAATATAAGTGAAACTAACTTAGTTTTGTATGTTACAGAAACATTCCATATTATTACTTATTATATAAATTATATAAAAATATATTATATTACTTTTTATTACGTATTTTGCTTTCACAGTACAAATAAAAACTATAAAATGAACTCAGTGTCACTTAAAATGACTAAAGTTACTTGATCAAGAATGTTTTTTTACTTACTTAATTTAATTAGTTTTACTTAAAAATTTTGATGCAATCAGTTTCAACATTGTTTTTTTAGTTAAATGAACTCATCTGGTTTTAAAGTGCAGTCGGAACATTTTTTATAGAATCTGTTAAGTAGTACCCAAAATTATACGGTTTAATTTGTTTTATTCAATTTAAAATAGACACTAAGAAGAATGTTAAATTCAAACGAAATACAGGGAATAACCCAAAATCCCCAACATTCAAAACAACATTTGCCTCCGTGATGTGTGGTTGTCTTGAATGTTGTCACTAATACTTAGATAAGCTAATGTGCAATGGCACTCTGTTGTCAGTGACTACTGGAACTTATTTCTGTCATACTTAGTAATGGGTAAATAATATTTATATCTTTGTTTTGGTGACATTCTAAAGATGAAAGTAATTAAACTGCCAGAAGATATTCCCACAGAAACATACTGACATCTAGTGGACAGAGGAAAGCCCTGCAGGTTAAAGTGAGAGTGACTTTTGGTAAAAGTTCAAACAGTACAACAGTAGCACAAGTGGAGAAGAGT
>NW_023339729.1:3534680-3540517 GCF_004916995.1 Morone saxatilis
TTTACTCTACATCAATATTTGTTTTCTGTTGTTGTTAATATGTTTGTGTCTATTCTTGTCATGTAGTTCTTTGTATTATGTAGTTTTTCTGTTGAAAATAATTTTAAAAAAGAAGAAGAAAAGTTATTTGGGTGGTGGGAGGGGCTGAACTTCATGTGTGACTTTTAAAGACGCTCCCCAGGGTTGTTTGGAAAGGAAAACATTTTTAAACATGAAAAATGGTGCGGCCTGTTACCGAACAGTCTAAGTTATCCAGACCTACAAAGAATGCTTTTCACATGACTATTTTGATGTCAACTATTCAGTCTTGTTTTATTCGACTGTCACTCTCACAAGAGTGAAATAAAAAAACTCTGGGGCATGGAAAAAATAAAAGAGGACCTGAGCGTGGAGACCTGGTAGAAGCTGGCTGGTACCCGTTTCCAGAGGAAAAGAAGGAAATTGGCAGGCCGTCGTTACTTTTAAAAGACAGAATAAGATGGCAACCTAATTTCAAATAAAATGAAGCATTACTTAGTTGTTTAATAGACCTTTATTTTGGGGGGGGGGGGAAATTGGCTAATGTTGACAATTTAGTTGACCCCACCTTCCCCCTAATAATGTTTGTACGGTCCCTAAGTTGTTGTTGTTTTGAATTGAGCAGTGGTATGTTTTATTGCTTATGAATTCAACTATTCAGTTGTAAGAGGATGAGTGTATTATGTCTTCTTAGTCTCAAAAGTGTTAATTGAGATAATCAATTATACTGATCTGTGCCATTCAATATGTAAGTAATGTGTTCAGTAATATTGCAACCGAGCATGAAGCAGATAACACAAATACTCTGTGGGAGTTAAAGCAACACTGCAGCAGCACAATGGGAACCTTCTTATTGGCATTTTATTGTCTTATATATAAGAATACGATTGAACAGTATAGCCTCTATATAATTTATAGCTTTCATATGTTTGTGCAAAGGGAGATAAAACATGTGGAATGCAGATGTTTACTCTCTTTAGAACATTGTAAAAACTCAAAGATGCAAAGAACCCTTTCACAACAGCACACCAGATGGTTTATGGGAAGTGTGGTCTCATTTTAGAGAACTACATCACATACCTCCCATAATCTTAACAGTGGACACATTTATGTATGGTAACATTTATTTTTTCAACACTTAACACATTTAATAACATTGGCAATATGAAACATTTACTATGACCTTTCTATCTAACACCTAACTCTCTTGACAATAGCCAAAGAAAACATTTTGATACACAAATTAGAAAATGGACAGTGTTTCTTTTATTGCTGCATGTATCCATTCAATCAATATAGAGTGAAAGGCCTCAGTTCTGCATGTTTTCTCTCTCATCAATCAATCTCACAGTGTCACCTAATGTGTGAATGTGGCCCTTCAGGAGGACAGTCTATAATTGTTTTCAGTGGGTTTTGGATAAATGGATGTAATTCAGGCACAGTATCTTATCTTTTTGCTTTGCCTATTTTTATTAACAATAAACTAGAATAAATATTTTCTGACCACAAGAGAGAAATATGAGAAGGTTCGTTATTGTGAACTTGGGCGGGAAATGGGTGGGAAATCAGACGGATGTCAGAGAAAGATGAAATACAGGGGGGGCTCTAATTATTTTTATTATTAGAGTTGGGCCATTCAGTCTGGCTACTTCTTGATGACCTCTGTGTCCACGTCTTCTGTGCGGGACACCACTTTTCCATCAACAATCTCCTCAATCACCACCCTCGTCCTCTGGGTTACGACTGGTTTAGCTGCAGATGAAATGGAGACAAAATTTAATCTGTAAAATATTTAATTTTTACAAGCAAAGAGATAAAAAAAATACGGCAGTGATGTAAACTTACATTTCACTTCTGTCGTGACAACGGTTTGCCTGGAAGATAGACAAAAAGTAATTTTTTAACATTTCGAGATGGGGTCAACGTGTGTTAAAAGAATAGTTTGCCGTTTTGGCTCAATCACTTTTTATGCCAAGAGTTAGACAGATCGATACCCCTCTCAAATGTGTATGCTAAATACGAAGCTACACCCAGCAGCTGGCTAGCTTAGCTTGTGACAACGCCAAAGGTAAAAAATGCCTCACTAATAGGACTTTTCCACCAACAGGGTTAGCGCTAAACTGTTTAGAGCATCCATATGAATGACTATTTTCCACATTTTACCTGCTTGTCTTGTTAATGTCAAGCTACAGATAAATCCTACGTCAAGGTAGAGATTAGAACATTCACTTACTTTACGTCCCCTCCATCCAGCAGTCTTCTGTACTCAGCGATCTCCATCTCCAGCCTGGTCTTGATGTCGAGCAGCATCTGGTAATCTGAGGCCTGCCTCTCGGTGTCCGCCCTCATCTGGCTGAGCTCGTTCTCCAGAGCGTTGACCATGGCCTGGAGCTGGTTCAACTGCAGGCTGTAGCGGGACTCCGTCTCTGCCAGCTGGCCCTCCAAGGCAGCTTTCTGCAAGAGGAAAAAAAACACAGTAGGAGATTTGAGAGAACATTCTTCCGGTATGGACATGTGCATCTGTGTATATGGGATGTGAATTACCAGGCTGAGCTGGGACTGCAGCTCGATCTGAAGGCTCTGCATGGTCCTCTTGAGCTCATTGATCTCACTTCGGGAGGTCTGGAGGGTCTCTGTGCTGGATGCCACCTGCTTGTTCAGTTCGTCGAACTGGAAGACATGAAATTAGACATGAAAATTGTCGCTTGATATTGACATACTGATAAAGGAAATATTCTCAGTTAAAGGAGCTGAGGGTAAATGTATTGTGTCGTTCCCCTCACCTTGACCTTGTACCAGGCATCCATTTCGCGGCGGTTCTTGTCAGTGATGCCCTCATACTGACTTCTGATCTCATCCAGGGTTGCAGACATGTTCTCCTGAGGCTTGGCGTCCACCTCCACATTCACAGAGCTGGAATTAACTTGGCCACGCATAGCTGCAAGCTCCTACAGGAGGGACAACAGAGTCAAAGGTTAGGTAAGGTCAAAAATTAAACCAACATGAAAAGAAGAAATGAGATCCTGGGACAAAGAGGACTGGTCTTCCTGATGAAAAGAAATGTTGCATTTATAAAACACACCCTTACTCAATTCAGTACACTCAGGGGTTTGCTGCTGCTTTACTTTTAATGTTAGATATAGTGACTTCACTGACTGCATGACTCTTTTGTACCTGTGCTGCTGCTCCAGGTTTTAGAATTTACTAAAACCCCGTAGTTGCCCGTTGTGGTCACAGTGGCCGCTGTTCACCAAATGTTACATTGGCTCATTTTAAATGAAAAATGTAATGTAATAGTAGTAATAGTAGAAAAAAAATCCCTATGCCTTATCTAGAGCTAGTGTTTGGTTTGTCCGTTCTGGGTTACTGTAGAAACATGGCGGACCCCGCAGAAGAGGACCCGCTCCCTCTGTAGATAAAAACACTGTGGGTCGCCTTCCATGGACTCCGCCATGTTGAACCACCATGTTTCTACAGTACTAATCCTACACACTGGACCTTTAACATATCGATGCAAACGTTTTTAAAATGAGCCCTTTATTTACCTTTCATGCTGATGATCATTTAAAAGAGCTTTTACAGCATCTCAGTAAGTAAACAAACTACAAGTGAAGAGATGATCTCCTGTTAGTCAGATGATCCCCCAGCAGCCTGGGGCCAGGAGCAGAACCTACTTTGACTTACACAACTTGAAGGCACAGCAAACAATCCAAACAAGTTTTGCATTGTCTGTTGTTTATACAGGATAACAATTCCTGGGAGGCATTTGGCAAATAGTTGACTGATTGTCTCCCTTTTATGTTGCACCTGAGCTCACAGATTCCTAATAGTAGAAGTCTCACCTCTACATGGTTCTTCTTCAGGTAGACCAGCTCCTCCTTCAGGCCCTCCACCTGCATCTCCAGGTCGGACCGGGCGACGGTCAGGTCATCCAGGACCTTACGCAGTCCTTGGATGTCAGACTCCACTGACATGCGCACTGCCATCTCATTCTCAAACCTGTCCGTGGATAAAAACACGGAGGTTAACGTTGCCTCACCTGCTCAGTTGCTGTTACCACCAACAACTAAAACCAGTTACACCAGTTTTATCACTCTGTTGACCGTTACACCCCTGTGACAATATGTGAAGAGGACCGGAACTACTGAACAAACATGTGATGTCATGCCGCAAGGTATTGCATCTGTCCAGACTTCTGCCACTATAAAACACAGCGATGCTAACGTCTGACGTAAGCTTTCCACTCACTTGATTCTGAAATCCTCTGCTGCCAGTCTGGCATTGTCAATCTGCAACATCAGCCTGGCATTGTCCTGTGTGGCAGCACTGATCTGAATAAATAAAAAAAAAAAGCATTGTCAGTAGGTTCTTATCCCCATATAATACAACTACAAAGGTGTATAAGTGATTCATCATCTAGAATCTCGGCCGGCCAGGTTTTCTAGAAGCGCAGAATAGTTTGCTTTGACTTGCATTCCACTGTAATTGTACTGTGTGGCATTATAATATGTAATTGAAAATTAAAGGTTTTGTATAATGGGCTGTATTCTAATCTGTGGAGGGTAAACCACCTTAAACTCTCTCCTGCACTCTTGGTGCAGTGACTCAAATCAGATTATATGAGCATGGAGCTTTAACATGATACTGCAGAAGAAGTTATTCATCTTTATTTGGTGGTTGTTTTTAGGTTGTAGTTAAATGACATTTATTATATATCCCAATGTGATTTAATGTTTTAATATTTAAAATGAGTTTAACCGGGGCAATATAAATAAGACAAAGAACATTTTAATTAAATTGTATCATTATGACAATTTTTTGCATTATTTTACAGTAGTAAAATATTGGATATATAAAGACCTTTTGCTTCAAGTTTCTGGAAGGGGGAAAGCTCACCTTTTTGCGCAGGTCGTCGATGATGGTCTGATACTTGCTGTAGTCCTTGACGGTGGGGGTCTGCTTCTCGTACCACTCGCGGATTTGACGCTCCAGCTGCGCATTGGCGGACTCCAGAGAGCGCACCTTTTCCAGGTAGGCGGCCAGGCGGTCGTTGAGGTTCTGCATGGTCACTTTCTCGTTGCCGGAGACAGACACACTGCTGCTGTTACCCTCGAGCGCCGAGGCCAGGTCAAAGCCAGAACCCAGGCCGTTGGAGGCGTAGGACACCCGGATGTTTGAACCACCTGCGCCGCCATGCATGCTGGTGCCCCGCCTGGAGCCTGTAATTAAGGGCATAGAGGAAAGGGACATGGTTGATCCGGAGCGGTACATGGTGACTTCTTGTTCTGACTCAGGTGCAGCAGCGTTGACTTTGAACCCCAAGAGTGATGCGAAGGAGACGGTGCTGAGGCGGCCCGGAGGACGGGTTTTATAGTCTCCTCCCTGGAGGTGGGAGCAGTCGGACAGGTAGGATGCTGCCCGCCAACATCTCAGGTGTAACCACACAGGGCGTGGTGGAGGCTGCTGTCAGGACTGTCAGGGAACATTTCAGTTGAGTTAGGCGTGTGAGCCATTGTTCATTCAAGTTGTCACCTTTAATTAAGCATGTCTGATACTCTTAATCTCAAGGTGAAAGGATGAGCTAATATTCGTTTAATTGGTGGTCTGTGGGTGATTTACCCCAGTCTCAAACAGAGTTCATGGTGTCTGTTAGAACTCAAAGCGGAGAAATATAGCACTATGTGTTCATTTAATTGGACTTTTGTATTATTAAATTAACCGAGCACGAACTGACGATAGAAAAAACTTGATGGTGAATTTCAAGCATGCAGCTATCCATTAGCGCCAACCAATTTTCAACTAAATTGTCAACATTAGCC
>NW_023339729.1:3540617-3547374 GCF_004916995.1 Morone saxatilis
TCCTCTGGGGACCATCAATGTTTGTACCAACTTCAATAGCAGTACAATCAATAGTTGTATTGAATTTCAGTCTGGAGCGCTAGCTTAGCATGGCTAAAAAAGTGATGCATACTAGAGCTGTTTGAATAGTGGACTACTCAAATAAGTAAATATTTGACCAATGTGAGCTATACACCTTGTTTACATTGATTGTCTGAAAAAAGAATTCATTGTTTGCCAACACTTTCATACATGCTGTAAATATTCTCTCACAGTTGTAACTTTAACGCGTGATCAAGGCGCTTAAAGACTTAGCATGTCTTTTATTTTTATTCTTTGCTTAATTAAAAACCTTTTAGGTGGACAGCACACAGTCAATTGCTCAGAAAATGTATTTGTTGTAGTGATCTGCTGCCTCATGCTGCTGCTGTTGTAAACTATTAGAGGTGAGCATTAGTTTGATATAAAAGGTTGACTCAGCAGTGCCACCTTTCAGGGTTCATGTTTGAGTGGGAATTCTCATAAAGTCCAAAGCAGGTGAGGAGTTTGCTAAAATGTATTGTTAAGATAAGATAAACCTTTATTAGTGATCAATAAACGTTTATCTAAGGTATAGGAAATGGCCTGTTATTTGTCCTATTCTGCTGGATTAATCTCCCTCATTCTGTGGAATGTCTTGCAGAGCAGCTAACCTGCCTTGTGTACAATGGTTTCAGGCTACTGGTAGGCTATTGAATCCATGGTTTTTTTGGGGGGGTTTTTTTGGAATTACTTGTGTGTTGACAGAAGTGTGTTTGAAGCTCAGACCGCAAACATCATTTTTAAGATCAGCTGTCAATTGATACTTGAATCTCTCTTCACACTTAAAAATGAGTGTGTGAGTGAGGCACCAACTAACTTGCCTACAACTAAAGAAATGGGAAAATATTCCCGCTTGAGAAGCTGAATTCATAGGCTTTGCATGTTTTCCTTAAATAATGACTCAAAGCGATTAATCCATTATGGAATTAGCTGATGATTCATTTAATACTGACAACTAATTGAATAATTGACTAATAGCTCTAACTATAATGAAATACTTTATGAGATTTACTTATCTTTCATCTTAAAATCCACTTTTTTAACCAAATTCTGAACTTGGATTCTTCCCCAATCCCAATTTACAAAAAGACTGAGGTCTGTAATTCTTCTTCAGATAATACTAATTTCATGCCAGGCAGGTCTGTGTTGGCCTATCTGTCAGCATCCACACAATGTGCATTGCAGAAGTGCATCACGAAAAACACCAGATCTGACTACAACAGTGTTATGGTTCTCACAAATATCACATAACACTGAAAATGTTTAGAAGCCTGTTGGCTTTGGGTTCAGTTTTGATGTGGAGGTAAATGTTGATTTTGGCAGCAATAATGGTATACTCCTGCAACAAGGAAACTAATGTATGAATCACTCTGAAGCTGCAGTTCCCATGAAACATGTTCGGTCTCATAAATGCAGACATTTATAAAAACGAAATTATTTGTAATTACCAATGTGGACTATGTGAAATGGATCAATTACCAATGATTGACAGGTGTTTTACTGTAGTTAGTGGGTGGACGAGCGGGTGCTGCCCTTTAATCAAGTGTTCTCAATCTGTGGTGCATTTTTGGCTACCTTTCACTTTGCCCACAGTATTTGTGAAATGTAGGAAACCTCCAGTAAACCAGTTTTCTTAGGCAATGATCAGTCTGAAGTAATAACAGTATAAAGTCAAATTTCTCTCTCTAAAAGCACCGACGTGTAAATGCCCCTGAAGGCAAATTTAGAAATCATCAGATAAGCTTCTTTTATGTACTGAAATTGTAGCTAAGGAAAATGCCTACCAACACAAAGGCTTAAAGGTGGTAAAGAGATTAAACTAAAGTAAAAATGACAAGGAAGATTAGCGATGCATGAATTTAAACTGCGATTAGACTAACACAGGAGCTGAAACTGGGGTTTAAACAACACAGGACTGCCCTGCTGACAAAATGATATATGTTATTGGGGCTATTCGTCATGATATTGGACTTATAATTTTGGTGCACCCCTACACTGATTGGTTGTTTTTGATCAGAATTCTTGCAAATACCATTAGGAGCACTAGGAGCAGTCAGAGGAACCTGATTTTCTCACAGATTATCTGTCTCATGTACTACTGTCGGGATAGAATGAAAGTTTCAACAAACATGACAAAAATGTTATTTAACCTACTATAGCTATATGCTAACACGTTAAAAATATTTAACTGTATGACATGCTAATATATCAATTTTGTGTGTACAGCTTGTTGTGCTGTCTCCAAGGGGCCCGGGAAAATCAGTTAATGCAGGTTTAAACTACGTTTACACTAAGGATAGACTGACTGGTTTTTAATGAAGGGTTACACTACAGAATATTTTAGTGAAGGAAAGTGAAGCTTAAACAAGGGTTAGAACAACACTGCAGCTGGGGATTTTCTTCGGATTTGAGGTCAAAATCACATCTGGATCTGCTGGAGTAAGTGTGACACAGGAGCTTAAATTAGGGTTAGAGCCATACATTTGCTTTCAGTATACACTGTCAGGCCAATATTGTTTGTTCTTGTCTTCCTGTGACTTTAAAGTCATTCTCTCAAGTTTTCATGGCTGATACACTTTGTAGTTAACTACCTGGCTGGCTGGAAGCAAACATTAAAGTAAAGCTGACAAAGTGGCAAGTTCGATTGCAACACCTTTAATTAACCTGTGTTCTTAGGCTAAACTTCCTGCTTGGAATGAACTGTAATGTGACATAAATCACTCAGCTCAGGTCATTAGAACGAGGTCAAATCAGGCAACCGATCCCCGCTGGGGATTCATAAAGTAAACCTTCTTCTTTCATAACCTTATCTGGCTAAAGCTCAGTGAGGCTGAATGCTATTAAGGAAACAGTTACAGAAGGTTAGAAAATGTTTTTTTACAGTGGGTCCAGGACAGATTTATTTAGCCTTTACAAATATTTCAAACATTTTGAGATAATTGCTCACAAGGCCTATAAACAAAACAGCAGTGGAAAGATGTTAGTGCTCCTTCTTGTGAGTTTTGGGAAGGTGGTGAAACCGTTGGTTTGAAGCCCTGGACTATAACTCCCATGTTCCTGCTGCATGCAGTTGAATGACGTCGCTTCTGACATACTGCACCCTGCTCTCCCTGAAATACCAGTCATGTTCTGAAGTCTGCAGCATAAACCAATGTTTGTAGTAAAGAGAAACTCCATCTAACACAACACGTTACTGGCTAAGATAACGGTGTATATTAGACTGTAATGTGCATGGAATGATGGAATTATAGAGTTTTCTTTGTTTTGATGTCGACATTATATCTCATCTGTTGCCCTACTCTCTGAACACTTGCATCAGCATCAGCCCATATCAGTCAACCACTATCATCAGGTGGAGACAAACACTTTGCCAGTGTTAGCTAGCTAACCCTCCCTTGGTTTCAGTGACGCAAAATAAAATACAAATACAAGTGAGGAAATATGACCCTGAATACATTAAATTTGGATTCATGATGCCAGGCAGTGATGCTGAGCAGAAGGCGCAGTGTGTTGAATGTGAGACATTTAAACACAAAGAACCTGGAATGTGTTACAAAGCCAAAAGAGAACATTTCCTGGAAAAGGGACGGGAAGTCATGTTACAACATTAGCAACTCAGACAAAAGCCATTTTAAAGCTATATGGTATCATTATTTTTTCTCATTTTTTGGTCATTTTTTAACAATCAAAAGTGGGCCTTAAGTTACACAAGGCTGAGAACCTGTGCCCTACAGTACTTCTACTGTCACAGAATGCCATGTTGACAAGCTTCTCTGGCATAGTAATTTGGGTTCATCATGTTATCACATGCTGGCGGCTTAGATCAAACAAAGAAGAGCCTCATTTACTTATTCGTCACTTTAACAGACATACCCACACCCCGTGATCCACCAGCCCCTCTGCCGACCCCACTGAGTGCCGGTAAGAAGTACACAGTCCTGACTTGTTTGGATGTTTAAAATACATGCCCCACCTTTTTCTGCGTGACGCTGAACGATAACAAAGTGTGGCACTCCTAGGGTAATTATTTTCTGAGGAGCAAGTACTGTGTAAGCCTGAGGTGATTTGCCAAATGTCGAGGATAATGGTTTTTCAAGACCTGTCACAGTACTTCTTTTTTATTAAATTATAATTATTGTTACCTCAGGTTGTTCACCTTTGACAAGTGTAAAAAGCAGCAATTTACACAAAATGTGAAACTTAAAAACAGCTTAATTTATCCTTATCAGTCGTTTTCTCTAATACATTTTTACGTCATTGTCATGTAGGCTTTGTTTTTGATTTTGATTGCTTTTTTTCTAGCACTTATTATAAGGGTAAAAATCATATACTTAAATATAATATGAAACATTTTCTGTCTGTCAAAAAATTCTAGACCTATGTTATATATTTTGTTGAGTTTTGTACTTACATTATCCCAAATGTTTCCAACAATGCTCAAACGAAATCTGTACTTTTATTCAGGTAACGGTGCGTTTCTTTCTTGCAACAAACGTGACTAAACATAAGTGAATACATCTTTAAGTAAACCTTAACTAAAGCATGACTTATAATGACTCAATGCATGGATTAATGCAGAATGTATCATGGATGCCTGTTGCTCACCATTAACATAGGATCGAGTCACCATGACTTGATATCCACATTTTATGTAACTGAAATCCCTCTATCATGATTACATATAAATGAAAGGACCAGTGTGTAGGATTTAGTGACATGTAGTGGTCAAGTTTCAGATTGCAACTAAATGAACACCGCTTGCGTCGGTATTTGACGACCTGGGAATGTTAACGGGCTGTGAAGTGTGTAGAAGAAACTACAGTGGCCACAAAACTCCCCAAAAATGCAAAAGGCCCTATTTAGATTTTATTTAGTGTTTGGTTTGTCCATTTTGGGCTACTGTAGTAATGTCTGTAGATGAAAATGGCTCATTCTAAGGTCATGAAGACATAACAATTCATATATTCATTTGATTATTCACTAATGAAAACATAGCTATGAATATTGTATTCCATTTCTGCCAGTACATCCTCCTGTATGTTACACACTGGACCTTTAATGTATGAAGTAACTGTGGATTAACATTCCTTAACTGATGATCTATTAAGTGTGAACTAATCACATAAAGTCATAGTGACTTGGTCATTTGTTAATGGTGAGCAACAGGAATCCAGGTTTGTACCCTTATTATTGTTGTTATATAAGAACCAGAGAGGGATGACACGAATCAGCATTTAGCATTCATGGACATTAATGACACATCGTGTCATGAATTCTGTACTCTGTGAGAACGGCTGCCTTAATTCTTCCAGTCAGTCAGGAGGTGCCTCCCTGCCTGGTCCGTGCTTGTCCCTCCCTTCAGTTCCCTTCATTGTGTAGTAGTAAATAACCTTTAAAGGTGTTCCTTTCATCTGTATGTCACGTTTGTCGTCTAGACTATAATCTCTGAAATGTATGGAATGATGAGTGTCTTGTGGTTAAGACTTAGGAATGGTTCGCCCCCGCTGGTATTATCAGTATTTAGTCATAAGGTGTGGAAGGTTTGGCTGAGTGAATTGAATTAAAAGTGTAAGGGAACAGTTTGGGCTGAAAATGTGCACACTCTGGTTCTGATACTGTCTGAGCTGAGATTAGTATGGGGCTGTTGAGTGTGTCTGTAAAGTCACTGTGAAATTCTTTTCAGATGATGGGACAGTGAGGTCTGCTTTGGTACATCAAATCATGTTCCAAAACACTACATACAGAGATATACTACATGGCCTTAAGTATATGGACAAATGAGGTTGACCACTGATGCTGGGCGAAAAGGTTGTCAGTGTGCGTTCCAGTTAGTCTTAACAATGTTTGAGTCAAGTTCTTCCACGTCAAACTGACAAAACCATTTTTTTAATGTTGAAACAGGAATTGCACAAACTGTCAAACTGTTTGAAGAACCACAGGATGCAGACAGAAACATCAGTGAGGTTTAAATGGGTGTACGTGTGCCCAGTGTCTGGGTTCTCTCTATTAATGCTACTTCAGTTTCACAGTCTGTACAGCAGCCTTCATGAAATGCTTTTGAAATTAGAGGAATATCTAGGGTCATATTGATGAGAGGATAGCAACTTGAAAAAAAGCTAATGATAAATCTAGTCAGAGTCAGTGAAGTTTAGCGTGACTTCATTTATTACATTATTTTAAACTTTGTATATGTGAATTAAAGTAGCTACAAGGAACTTTCATTCTGTGTTGAGTCTGGCGGCCCCTGAGGACAAAGGTGGTAGTGTTTCCACCACCTTATTTCCCAGGGGAATCCAATTCAGTGGCAGGCATTAAGAACAACTATATAGAAATAGCCAATCTTCCTGCTGATGCTTGTTTGTCTATGTAACACTGAGTTAATGGCTGTCCACACCAAGAGCAATAACTATAATAATAACCATACGTACAGTAACAATGACAAGAGGAGCCAACGCAAGAAGACAAAGACAACTTTAATTTAATCTTAAAAAAGCAATCATCATTAAGGACTACAGAGAACCCATCAGAACCAAAGACAGTTTGGCAGGATGTTAATGTATGATATGTTATAGATAGATACATACTTTATTAAGTAATTCTTCTTTTCACTCTTTTTTATTTTATACACACACAGGCTGATATACACACTTCATGCACTTGTGAACATGCAACAGGGAGCGAGATGGTGGAGTGATGG
>NW_023339729.1:3547474-3566006 GCF_004916995.1 Morone saxatilis
AACCAACAACCTTCCGATTAGGTGACGACATCATACAGTGATGTTGATGTGATAATGATTATTTTCCGTAGAAGCGTTAATAATGGGTGCTTGACATTTAAATAAGTCCTGAGGGTCGCAGTTTGAGTGATGTGGTTTTCTTATGACATACTGTTATTGTCTCTTACAGTTACCTTTACAAAGCAAGTAAAAGCACGTGAAATATGCTTTAGCTTAACATAGCCCCTACAGCATAGTCGTTTAAGAAGTTTATGTGAAGATAATCCCTTCTGCGGTTTGGGATTTGAATCACAATACCCATGCAGAAATCAAGTGGCTTGCATAATAATGTCATGTACAGACGAAAACCTCCTGGCATGGAGTTTATTATGATTGTTAGATATTGGATGAAAGCTATTGTATGTTTTTATAACAAGTGTTTTTGTTGCCTGTCAAACACTTTTTGTAAAAGGCTCCTTCTAGAGAAAGGGTGAGGTATCACATGAGAAACGATCAAAGAGAGCCTAAGCGTCCCCCCTTGGAGAACAGGGGCAGAGGAATGTAAAGTCGCAGAGGTCAGGTACACAGTGAGGGAGCTATTAAGACACGTGTTCACTGTTTAACCCATAATCTGAGGCTGACTTGTTTTATTTTCATTCTCTTGTGGGCAGTGTCCACCTCTGAAGCCTCCACCTCTGCTCCTGACTAACAAGTCACTACCTGCTCTCCTCTGTAGCCCTCAGTTAACGCGATTCCCCCAGCCTAACACTCCTGTGGATGTCGTGAGATGGATGCAATTTCTTGGATCTCTGTGGGAGCAACATGACATCTAAAAACAGGCTAGGTGGCATTCCCTGTTGGTAGTCACAGCAGATATCATCTGAGAGCAACGCCCTGACAGGTGTTTTTCCAGGATTTTAACTAACATAATCGCCGCCAGCATCGCCCAACAGAAGGCCAACTTGCTAAGAGGGTGTGGCAGTATGTTGACAGTAAGTGTCCCAACAATCCTGTCTGGCAGTGTTTGGTTAGTCAGCATACTCTGTGTGTGTGTGTGTGTGTTTCATTATTCAAATTTACTCTTACTCTCTTTGCATACATTTTCTGCCACTTTCTCTTGATCTCTCGCTCTTTCTCTCTTTATCAATCCATCTCTGTCTCTCTTTTTCTGACCATACAGATGGATGAAAACCACAGCCCTGACAAACTGTCAGCAAAACCACATGAGAGTCAGCTGGCTGCTCCTCCTCTGCCGTTTTTCTGCGGAAAGAATGAAAGTCTAGACAGAGACAATATTTGTACAACGGTTATAGCAGATAGAAGTGCAGGCTCAATTGTCTATATTAATAATCCCCACATCGTGCCGCTTAGCAAAGCATGTTTGTTTACCCAACAGAAAAATCATCTGATATGCAAATCCTCAGATACAGTACTTGCAAATATACAAAAGTGGCTCCTTGAGGACAAATTAGACAGAAAAAACACATTGGAAAAGAGGAAAAACAGGATCAATCACTATCTTTTTTATTTCATACATTTTAGTTGTATTCACAAACAAACTGAGAAGAGTAGTAATAAAACACATTTCACTGACTTAACAACAAATTTCTGCCACACCAGCATTTAAAACGCTGACATTTTGTGGCAGTAAATCCACATAAATCTTTTATAACTAGTTGAGCTTTGGTGAGCTTCAAATTTACACTGCTGACCAATGAGCAACAGTCTTGCCAGTGACCTTTGAGGTAAGAGAGAACCAAATGGTCCAAAATGGAGGATGATTATTAGCTGTGTTGTACCATACACTATTATTTTACCTCCTCTGCTGGATAATCAACTACTCTGCAGAAAGGAATTGGTCGCAGACAGTTTATCAGACAGGAATCAATGGAAAAAATACGAATCTTTATTAAACAGTTTAAATATATTGACCTAGCTAGCTTGCTTGCTGACAAGCATTAGCATGGTCTCAGCTGGCTAGCATATTAGCAGATATCGGTAATTGAAAACTAGACCTGCCCCCACAAAGATAGACTTTGCTGTGCCACTTTTTACTTCTTTTTTTTAATTAGCATTTTGCCTGTTAGCAAGTCACATAGTCTCATGTTAGCGGTATCAGAAATCATCAACGTATTCTTTGCTTTTTTTTGTGATAGTGAGCCGACTTGTTTGCTTTAATTTGGATCACAGCTTATTAAAACGTTCATGTAAATGTTCAATGGAATCTACCACACCCCTAGCTTAAACAAACACACATGTTATCATAACATCTTAAATATTTTCAGTACAGTATTGATGTCTGTGACAGTGCCATACTATCTGCCTGCAGAAGATATGAAAATACAGCACAAAAGCCACAAAAGGTCTCTGCTGAAACACAGGGCTGTAGTTGTGGCATATTTGCAAATATTGTACCCAAATCACAATATAATATTTAGAAGATGAAACCTTTGGCCCAGACAGACACTCATTCTCAGTCATTCTCTAAAAGCAGCCAAGACTGTTATTGAGCAAGACTTGACTCTGCACAAAGTGTGTATTACTTGACTTCAGAGCAGTGAGTAGGGACACAGATTTCTTCTTAATTACAGTACATGTACAGCATAGGTAACCTCTTATTAAAGGTCGCTCAAATACACACATACACTCACACACAGGTCCTGTCACTGTGTCTCCCTGAACATTCCCTCCACACCTTGTGTTGCTGCCTGTTTGAAAGCGGCTCAGTAATCCTGGATCAGAGAGTACAAAGGGCCCCAGAGTGCTGGTGATGTAAGCACTGTGTCCACTGTGTCCAGTGCTTACCCCACTGCTACCCCCCAGCTCCCACATGCTGCCTGGGGGGGGCGAGGTGGGACAGAGGAACATCCCTGTCGTGGCTGACCCTGAAGACTGCAGACTGACACACAAACTGTGATAGTGGTAGGCTAATGGCAGCCGGTCTGCTCTGTCTCAGGGGCCTGCTGCTGATGACCTGGGACACAGTGGGAAGGAGAAAGTGTTGACCAGCCCGCTGTAGAGGAATGCGGCTAGGCTGTGGGGATTGGTGGAGCGGCTCGGTGTGACTAGCGGACAGACTGAGGGACTGCTGCCTCTACTTCTCTTCCCTTGCCTTATTCGTGGAAGGTCACATTGCCACAGGTGAGTATCGCTGGGTAAACATTTACCTAGTTAACGCCTCTGACAGCGTGTGATCTCACATGGGTGGCAGACTGTTTACTAACTTTATATATCCGTGTATGTCTTCTGCAAGAAGCATAGTAACTGTGGCGTACTCTCTGAAGGTTTTGGCCCTCATAGGCACTACCGGCTGTGTCATTTGACTGTATGGAAATATTAGTGGTTTATTGTGTGTGCGATAACATTTGGGTGTGCACTCTCTCAGTTCTCCATGGACTTGCAAGACTCCAAGCACACCATGTGGGGTCTGAACGCCAGACTGAAGGGCTTCCTGGAGCAGGTGAACCGGCTGCAGGAGGCCAACCGGCAGCTGGAGGCTCAGATAGCCGACTGGGGCGTCAGGAGCACCTCACGCTCCCGGGACTGGTCCCAACAAGAACAGACTGTCAATGAGCTCCGTGCACAGGTCAGACTCATCATTTGGACTATGAAATAAAAAATGTCTGTAATTGGACAGCTGTTTGGCAGAAAGATATGATAGTATTGCAGGTGTGCTACAGGCGTATTTCCACTCAGGCTTTATGATTATGCTCCATTACAACGGCTCAAGGCCATATTGGCTGGCAGACAACAGGAGCAGCTGTGTATAATCAAACAGCACTGACTGCAGTGAAAACAGAGACACAGTCGATTACTAGTGTAGATGCCAACAGTGTGCAGCATCATGTGAACAGTCTCATGTTCCCTTTAAGAGCAGATAAAGAGCTTTAATGGCAGGGGTGCAACTCCCGTTTGAAACAGTCCCAGTGCTGGCTGTGTTACAAGTGACTGCATTTATTAAAACCATCATGTAACAACTTTGTTACACTGAACCTGATACAAAGACTGAGAGTCTGTGGTTGCTAAATATGGGCTATAAAAACTGTTAAAGGTACAGTGTGTAACATTTAGGAAATGCAATATAATATTCATAGGAATGTTTTTATTAGTGTACAATCACCTGAAAATAAGAATTGTTTGTTTTCATTATCTTAGAATGAGCTGTTTTTATTAACAGACCTTCTGTGGAGGCTGCCATGTTGAACCGCCATGTTTCTACGGTAGCTCAGAAGGGACAAACCAAACACTGGCTGTAGATAGTGGAATTCACTGTATTTGCAGCCACCATAGTTTCTCCTTCATGCTTGGAAGGGGAGGGTGAAGAGAGGGAGTTTCAATCTGCCATTTCACCACTAGATGCCACTAAATCCTACACACAGGACCTGTAATTGGGAGAATCAGCAGACAAACTTCTTGATACATAAAACTCTTTTCAAAACCAACTGGATACTGATCAGCTAAAAGAATGTATTTGTTAGTTCTGTAAAAGTTTAACCACGCGACAATCAGTCCCGCCAGGCTGCATGGCCCTGATCTGTGCATTTGTGGCCCAATAAGTGGTACCACATCCTTTGAGGAGTACTGGCTGCTACGGGGTGGGCGCTAGGCGTGACGCTAAATTTTGCTTTTCTCCCAACTGGCTTCAGTAAATAGTTTGACTACATTATATGGTTCGTTGATCTAATTGGTTGAAGTTCGCCTGTGATAGACAGTGACAGACAATGGTAGATCCAATCACCTCTGAAATGCCTGCCCTTTTCCAAACAGTTTCCAATGATGACTTCCCAGGTGGTTCTGTGTAACAAACCATCTGGCGCAGTTAGGTTAGTAAAAGTTGTTTCATAGCAGTTCAGTGACTCCACATCAAACGAGCTTGTTGCAGAAGCAGGTATGTGTGCCGTTGCTGCTGGATCAAGCTGTCACAAACAGCAAGAATGAGGAACTCTTTATTACTTTAAAGGCCATTCCGCTTAGTAGACCATTAACGGCACGGTGATCTCACATGACACGACTTGATGGTTTTCAACTGCTCTTTGGTTTTAGTGTCACTTTCTGCATGAGTTGGTGTCACTGACAGACACTTTAATCACTCTCTTGTTTCTCGTCGCATACCTCGTCATCCAGTTTGGCTGATGTTCCCATGGCTATGGCAGGCACCAGCGCAAACTCTGCTGACTTCATTGTTCACTGATCCACAGAATGCTTTCATTTTAACATATAGGATTACTTTGCTATTTATCGTCTTACAAGGTGCTTTATTGTCCTTTTATGTACAGCATAGAGTTAATGATGGGCAATCAACTGGTAAGACTTTTAGCGTAAGATCTTGTCAGTGTACTGTCACTCATCTCACTGGGGCTCTGATACTAAAACTAGATACTAGTGTATTTTAATGCTTATGGTCTAAATGTTATGGAATATTCCATGTTATCTTTGGCTTTCCTTCAACATGGGTGTGTCTTACTATTGCACTATTAAGAAAGGGCGTGTTAACATTTTTATGTGTGTGATAAAAGTCAAGGAGACCTTTTTCTACTTGGAATTAACTTTCATCCAGATAACTAAAAAATAAAATGAAACTGGAAATGTAAATCTTTTTACACACATTTTAGCCATTACTAATGCTAAACAAATAAACATAGTAGTTTGTTGGCTGCTGAGGTAAGATGTTGGTTTCATTCCAAGTATGTATTCACTGTGTACTTTGGCAGAGATTGAGCCCCGAGGGGAGGTGAGGTGTGGAGAGAAAGACACTGTACATGACGCTGATTTGTTTTGAACATAGGCATGGCCGTTTCAGTTTCCCCAACAATTCAAAAATCATTTTGATTGTCACAGCCAATTTGTTGTGCTATAAACAACTATTACTCAAATAGATGTTTTCAACCTGATTAATTTACCAGACTGCACAGGGACAGCATAGTTTAGTTTATATATTATATATAATATAATAAATTCAGGTCCTCACAATGCATGGATGCTTTATTTTAGTACAAAAGTTGGGGTTTGTGCAAGACTTCATCATAGCTGTTTTGTGAGTAGATGAATTTAGCTGAATACAGCCATCCCTGGTTTCCCCTGTCTGTCAACAAACACAGTTGTTGGAGACCAAAAATAATAAGTAAGGCAGAACAACTGTATGTTAGTGTTAGCTAGCTTGTGATAACATGAGATCTAAATGCAAAAAAGATTTACTTACATCATCAAAGTATGATCATTACAATCAGTAGAGGTAATACATTTGAAATATTTTTAAGTTCAGTTCCCACCTTTTAGAAGATGACAATAACTGTGAGAAGCTCTGGTTTATCTGGCAGAGGGATTTGAATTTGAACATTCAGTGTAGGCTGGTTTACACCAGGGAAGAAGTACACACTATAAAGTACTTGAAATGGCTTTACTAGAAAATCATTTGTGCTGGAAATGTGAAAGGCACAAAGTCAGCTTTATCCGTGCAATGTGGGCCTGCCCTCTGGTTCTACCTTTCTAGGAAGAGATACAATACAGGAGTGGCTAGATATATCTGTGCCTGAATCAATTCAACTTTGCCTCTTGGGGGACAGGACCCAACATTTCCAACCCTAACAGGCTTTATTTCACCCAAATGCCTCAGGCTAGGCCAACTTTACCAACTTACATTTTCATATAAAAAAGTCACTCTGCCAGTTGTAGAATTGCACATTGTTTTTCACATTCCCTGATCTAATCTCACGTCATTGTATTTTGTTTCTGTCAGGTTGGTAAACTACTGATGGAGAATGCCCAGCTGGCATTGCAGTCTGACAACATGAAGTCCAGAGCTGCTGCCATCCAGGCCAGGTCAGCTGTTGTTTGCCTCCTCTCCCTTGATCAATACAGTCTAGGGCTTATTGATTAGTATAATAGGCGTGAGATTGCACCCTGTAAACATATTTCACTTATTCATACAGTTTAGGTCCAAAGTGATCCGGTTCAGTGGAGAAAAAATGCATCTTGTATTTTAATTGGTAACATAGTAACACAAGCTAATGGAAAATGTGCAGGAATTATTACTGGCCCATAAGGCATCACAATATACTAAACATAGGTGTGGAATAACTGCCAAAGACTTCCTGTTTTCATCCTGCTGCAATGCTTTTCCAGTCCTCTGTTATCTAACTCAGGCCAGTTCCCGCTCCTGCGAGCCAACCTGCATACAAATCCAGGCCAGGCTTTGTGCCGCGTCGGCACTTTCGCTTATGTATTGATGCAGAGTGACACAGAGCCCCCACCCCCCTACCTCCCCACCACCTCTCCACTGTCAGCCATTAACCCCTGAAGGACAGTGTGGCGACACGCTGCAGCTTGAAATAAATACACCTGTTCTATTTATAGCACCATCTCCTGACTAGCTGAGAGTGTCTCTGTTTATGACACACTTAATGATGACGAGCTCTTTTTTTCTACGATTTCAGCAACAACTTGCTTCATGGTCATGCACCAGAAGTAGATCAATCAGCTAAAACCACAGTCTTCTTAGTCAATGCTCACTGTAGCAATTGTTGGAATCCCTTTTAAAGGAAGTTAAACTGGGTATCACTGAGGACTGTGTCAAAACTTTACATTTGAACTTGAGCTGTTGCACTCTATTTGAATATATGTATATTCTCTGGCCGCCTTCTGTTTATATGAGGTTTTTAAGTAACAGATGCACGACGTGGCTAACATTAAACACTGTATGAGGCTCAATAAATAACTTTTGCTGTTGCCATGACATCATAGGTGTGAGACGGAGGAGAGGAACACCAGCCGTCTGGAGCAACAGGTGGCTCTGCTCAGGCAGTCAAAGAGGAATGCAGATCAGAGCAGCATGACGCTGCAGGCGGACCTACGGCACTCCATGACAGAGCTGCAGGAGATGCACCAGGAGTTTGAGGTCAATGCTCTCCAAATGCCTGTCATGACAACTCTTTCTTTTTTCTTTCTCATCTTTGTGTCCTTCCAATTTATCAGTTTGCCTGTTTCACTGTGCCTTCCTCTTTCTATCCACCTGTTTATCTCTATTTTTTGATTGATTGTGCTTTTCCTTCTGTAAGCACAGTCTCACACTAAACCCCTTCATTCATCCATGCAATAAAAACTAAATTTAACTTTACAGTGCCAGCCTGACAGCAGAGCACGAATAAGATTCAGATGATAGCCTGAGTATCCTTGGGTGCAGTGTTGTCAGTTATGGAGGGCAAAATGGTCTCAAGTGAGGGGCCAAAAAAATGAATTAACCCTTTAATTGTTTCAAAAAGATGATGATGTTTAGTCACCAAATAACTTAATCAGTTGCTTGCTAGCTAGTTACATTGGCAAGGTAATGTTAACAAAACCCTAGCTAACTAGCTAGCTAATCTATATAAATCCTTAGCTAGCTGGTTTGGTAATGTCTTGCTAAAATTAGGTGTGATTAGCTCATTTAAGATGTGATTATGTTGCTTTTAACCTTTTAACCTTTTTTATTGTTGAAAATAAGATGTTGTGTGATTTCTGACGACTGACGAACATAACCATTGCTGATAACAGCATGACCAGAAAATATATGAGATCGGTGAGGATCCATTTGTCACCTCAACATTTTGCCGGCTTGGTGCTAAATATGACCACAGAGAATGAGGGAAAGGACATCTGAGATGCTGCAGGATCCTGATCCTATTACTGTGTAATATACTGTATATAAATATGTAATTATCTGTCATGTTATTATGTTTTTAGACACTTGTACTTTAACTTCAAGCCCTGACATCATAGCCCTTTCGTGTGTGTGTGTGTGTGTATTTGATTTGTGAGTTACGAAGAGAATCGTTAGATTCCTCATCTCTTCACTCTGACCTCATCCACCCCTCCCCTCCCCTACCTTTCCTACCTCCTTTTCTTCATTTTCTCATTCCTGCTGACTAATAACTGCCCTCCCTCACTTCCAGTATGTTTCTCTGCATACAGATACACACACACACGCAAACATACACATACATATGCTCATATGTAGTACTCTAACTAACTGATTCTTTTCCTTGCCTCTGCATTGCGTGGACTATCTCACCCCCCCCAAACACACCCCCACACACACACATTGCTCTTACACTTTTTTTCTCCTTTGCATTAAGTCACTTATTCAGTCGCAAATCAGTTCTTTCCACCTCTGTGTCTTTGTTTTTCTCTTGCAATTCTCACTCTTTACATCATTCACTCTCTTTCTCTGTCTTTCTCTCTACCTCTCTCTGTCTCTCTCCCCCCTCCCTCCCCCTTTTGCTCCCTCCGGTTGGCTGTTTGCAGGCAGCCCGGGCTCTACAGCTGCAGCGAGTCGGCTCCTGCGATGCTCTTTTAGTGACGGCCACAACAGCAGCAGCAGCAGCAGGAGGGGAGGAGGAGGATGGCACAGGGATGGAGCTCACCCAGCTCCTCGACCGAATCAGAGCGCAGTGCGATCAGAGCAGACTTCCTGGCCCGGGCGGGAGACACCTTGGCCTGGGCGCCGTGTCAAATCCACTCCCCAGCTCGGTCGGGCCTAGCCACTCTGGAGCAGCAGCAGCATCCAGAACACACGGAGGAGCTCTCAGTGAGGTACGCATCCACTCCTGCATCTTCACCTATCTTTTTTTTCTCTACGCCTCTGTCATGTTGTCCTGGCCCACTGCCAGCCAGACACACCCTCAAGACCAAATCCAGGCCGGCCCATAGGCAAAGCAGACTGATATATATCCTCGGCTGAAGTTGAATTATTAGCAGTGTTTGTTGAATGTGGTGAAGGGCTGTAGGTTTAGGACCCACCATGCTTCTTCTCCCTCCTGTTTTGTGTATGTGTGTGTCTGTGTTTGCCCTCTTGCTTGATTTGTGCATGTTTTTGCATCATTGTCTCCTCACTTACTTCACCTTTTTACAGTTACACACCATTGCAGTGGGGTGCTACAGCATACGATCAGTTACTACACTGAGTGAATGATCTCTGTTCTTCATTAAATATTTATGAGCCAAATTACAACCTGAGCACTCTCAGCTACCTTGCAGATTTTTAGCCTTTATGTAATGGCAGTATTTTCTATTTGAAAGTAGGAGGTTTTCTACTGTTATTTTAGCCTCTCTTAACTGTCCTCTTTTATGTTATGATAGGAGAAAGCACTGTCTGGGTCTGGCTTTTATTATCCCAGTGTTCCTGTGGCACAGCACAATGACTTTGGTCTGACAGTGACAATAAAGTGCCTTCGCCAAAGGCTGCAAGCTACCACAGTGCTGAAATGGAGCAGGTTTTATGAAATGCTGTTGTTTACATCAGACCTTCTCTGTCTGTCCCACTAAAGTGAGGGTTACACAATGCTGCAGTCAAAAGCCTCCATGATGATGAAAAAAAGGTGCTATACTGGGTATATTGGCATACAGTAAGATGGATTGTATGTTATGATATACAGGGACACATGTGCTTCCCAGTTTCATTGTTTACATTATGAGCTGCAAACCACAATGAGGAGACACAACTCTGATACAGGCACCAAAACTACATGACATCTATCATCATTTTGAGTGAGCCTTTTAAGATTAAAGCTACCCTCTGGGCAAACATAGGGTCTGCAAAATTACTCAAAATATTATCAAAATTGTAATATGGCCAAATATGCAACTCGCAGAAGCTGCAGTCTTTTGATAAAAGTAAAGTCTTTGGCAAAACAGCATTATAATGAAGTACTGTAGTTCTGAAGAGATGCCCTGGCCTACAAATCTTTTTGTTATTGTGGCCAGATTTAAGAAAAATCTATTTGTTGGTTTCACATATCATGATTTTAATTGTTGTTTCAGTAAAAAATTATATTAGTGATACAAAAATGATAATTCACACACTAATCATGAATCATATCGCAATTGCACTCTTCCTTGCCTTTGTTGGCACATGGCTGTGTTTCTTAACATGTTTCTGGTGTTAAACCTGTGGCAAAACTGTGTGCTGCTTTGTGCATGTGCATCAAAACAGTACATATTAATTCAGTAATAATATAATATATCATAATATAATATATAATAATATAACACTGTGACAGAAGCCATTCTGCATAATATTTAAACTTTTGATACTTAAGTATATTTTTACATTTTAAAATACTTATGTACTTTTACAAATATATTTGTATTTATTTCTGCCCTGAGATATTGCTACTTTTAGTCGGTAAGTTTCAGAAAGTCAGAACCTCTTTCATTGCTGCTTAAGGTGACAGATAGAATAGTAATTCTTTAGACTTCATGTAAGATAAGGAATCTTGTTGGGCAGTGTTAAGAGCTGATGTAGGATTTCTCTGCCTAAATTAGCTTATTGCATAATTTTCCTGTTCATTAAAACAGACTTTCTGCATTGAAACAGACAACCAGAATCGCTGAAGTAATAAATTAAACAGAGAATAACCTGCATAACTTGAGTCTTCTTCTTTTGTTTTTACTGTCAAAATATTGTCATAACTGTGCTGAGACAGCTTCACCGCTTCACTGCATTTGAAGGGGGTTGAGGAGGGAGGGTGTGAAGAGCCTAACAGCTGTACAGTGTGTCAACACAGCTTGTACAGGCCTGGGTGCCCTGCTCCACTTTCTGTTTACTTATACTGAAACACACACTACCAACATCATCACCTGTGGCTGCTTCTCCTCTCACTGTCTGACTGAGTGCCAATGGGAAACAACTGGTGTGTGTCAGTGTGTAAGGTGGTTGCTTCTCATCTGGCCGGTTCTGTCTGTTCTTAATTTCAACAATCCACATCATGCCAACTACTACAAGCTAACACAAGTATAAATGTGTGCGTGGTTGGGTCTGTGTCTTTGGATAAGATGGTGGCATTGGTGGTGGTTCTCTCTGTTAATGACCGATCCCTGTCAACTCATCCAGGAGGAGGCAGCATGGGCACAGGTGAGCCTCGGCAGCGCTGTGCTGAGAGAGGCCCGGGCCGAGCTGGCTGAGGCCAGGAAGCAGTGGCACTCCCTGCAGGTGGAGATTGAGACCCTACATGCCTTGGTAAGGAAACACACACATCACATAACTGATAACACATGTTCCATGAGGAGTGGCAGACTGCACACTTTTTAGAAGTGATAAGCTAATGATAATGACAAGTTAAGAAAATATGTATATATTAGTAGCATAGGATATAACATAACCTACAATGTAGAGCTATACAGATGGGATATTTACATGTTTCAGCCCCCTTTCCATTAGATTTTACCTTCCAGTCAACCTTTAATTCCTACTGCTTTCTTAATTCAACTACTGCTGCAAAAAATATTTTCAGAGACTTGAAAACCCCCAGTGTGTTCTATTAAAACAGATTATGATGTAGTACCTGCATATGATGTGATTTAGAATATGATAACATGACTTAGAATTGAGTCTACCATCATGCTAGCAGCTCCAGAATACTAATGTTAATCAACTATAATGTTTGCCATTTTAGTGCATAAGCATGCAAACCATTTATCACTAAACACGGAATACAGTAAACCATAGTATTACAAATACAAATTTAGACCTGATGATGGCACTAGATGAAAGGTCAGAGCACTGGGAACTATAAGTGTCACTCTGTACAACATGTTGTCCAACATGTAGTCCATTCAATAGTTGTTGAACTACATAATGGAACAACGTTTTGCATGCATTGTAAAAGGTTATTAAATTCTGTTGTGGTAATTAGATTTTGATTTTGGTGGCAGTTGACATATGTTATGATGTTTATATGTATTAATAAAAAAGTGCATATTAAGTGTGGGAGACATACATACATGGATACATTTTTGAGTATTTCTCACACACAAACATGGGTTTTTACATCTAAAACCATGGCAGTGTCCTTGTGGATCAACACTACAGAGACCTGTGTTCAGGTCCTGGCAGCAGGGCCTAGGGCTGAGACCAAGCAAGCCACTGGCAGTATTGGTGGTGGGAAGCTAGTGAGGGATTACGTCCATGCACAGTTATAATATTAGTTTCTATGTGGTTCTTTAAATTCAATGTGAAATTATTTAAAAAGTTGATCTGTTAAAAAGTTGAAGTCAACTGGGTAGTCTTTCTCCTAACAGCTTCTTGCCTTGTTGCATTTCAGGAGAAAGGCCTGGAGAGCTCCCTGCAGAACACCCAGCAGCTGTACTCCAGCCAGCTGCAGGACCTTTCCCAGGTGATCACTGGGCTGGAGAGTGAGCTGGAGCAGGTGAGGAGCGGACTGGCCACCCAGCGCCAACGCCACAGCGAGCTCCTCAACACCAAGATGAGGCTGGAGCGAGAGATCTCTACTTACCGACGTCTGCTGGAGCGTGAAGAGGGCAGGTGAGGGCAAGATACAGAGAGAGGAATGGAAACATTAGAGGAAGCAGGAAGGAATCTTTGAATTTTGTGGTTTCAGTGTCAACCAGGAAGGTATTTTTACTATTTTGGTGAAAGGGTTTTCCCAGAGCATTGGAGGAACTTAATCTTCCTGAACCTGTTAAAAGCAACCCTGAGGAAAAAACTGAAGAAAAATACAATTGTACAGAAATATAGAGGATTTTTGCAAATTTGGGATCTAAAAAGCAGACTTTACACACACACACACACTCGTTCAATGACATGACTAACACAGAAACTTCCTTTGCATTAGGACAAAGTAAACAAACAGATTTATTAATCGTTTCTTTTATACACCTGTCAAACTGATAATTTCATGTGTTGGTGCTTTCAGTCTAGTCAAAGCCTACCATTTTGTCATGGATCATGTAGAATCAGTCTGCATAGAAACTTAAAATCCACAATAATTGCAGGTTGAGACATACTTGGGCTGTAGAGTACGGCAAAAAGTGACATGTTACAACAGGTATTGGAAATTCCAATAATTGTATATGTAGGCAAAGCACAAAGGATAAATATAGTAAAGGTGACTAACTTTCTTCCACTGTTTCATTGGCTAAACATCCAGCTTTAAGTAGACAATATGATAGAATCCAGACAGTCTGCTGTCTTTACTCATTACCTGCCTGTTGACGTTGTTTTACTAGGGAATATTTCATCCTATTGGCATGCCTTTTAATTATCTTCACAGGTGTTCTGGATCTCACACTGAGCTCCTTTGCATTTTAACACATTTGCTGCATCAACCACGTGATTGTCATGTTATAGGTTGAGGAAGGTACAGCTATTTGTTTTTATGACCCTCGTAGAGATCACAGACAGATTGGAGTGCTGCCATTGGTTCTCTCATATCTTTGGCAGATGCTTTTCATTCAGAATAGGACTTTGACTGATGTCATTGATGCTGGGAGAGACAGGACGTGGCAGCATAAATCTGAATTGTTTGTTCATATTTGAGAAGGGTGGTGACTGAGTGGCTAGCAAGCGGAGGCTCAAAGGACTGTGTGACAAAAAGACCTAAGGCCATCCTCATCCAGCAAAAGCGGCTCTTTCTTACTGATGCATCTGCACACATAATACCCCAAAGGTCTGAGTTGGGTATGTCTGCAGGTCAACCAAATAAAAGGCTCAAAAGATAATACTGAAAGGTCAGTGCACAATACTTTTATATTATTTTAACCATCCAAGCTGTGCAAAGAGAGTCTGTGTGTATTTGTCGGGGGGGGCCTTCCTTTATGATTGGCCACCCCAGGTGCCATCACATTATCCTTACTTCTTCCACTCCACACTGGGGGGCTAAATAGGCAAAATTTTGTTGGTGGAAAAACTGACATGGTCATCTTCAAAGGGATCCCTTGACCTCTGACCTCAAGATATCGGAATGAAAATGGGTTCTTCAAGTCTCCCCTTTGCAGACATGCCCACTTTATGCTAATCCTGCAGTTTGGGGCAAAAAAAACATGCAGTTTTCTGCATGTGGTATGAATATGTTACTGCGTTCTGCATACTGGGGTTGGAATTGCATACATTGGGAATAAGAAACATACTTCCTTGCATAAGTCAGTGCCCCACTTGTGCCACCCCAGTAAAAAAAAGTCTGTGGTTGTCATCACTCTGTATGCTGCCCTCCTGCCCTCCTGCCCGCAGGTACATGGGTCGTAACGGGCAGCCAAAGAGTCTGCGGCCCTGGAGGTCGTTCGTGGAGGAGCCGAAGGAGAACGGGCTAGAGAACGGCTTCAGTGACCCTGCTGTTACTCCGGATGAACCCAAGTCTGAGCCCCTGCCTGAAATACCTTCTCTCCTGCCAGCAGACAACGGGCTAAAGAAAAGCATACTGCATAGACAGCAAAGCCTTGTGATACTCACAGGTAAGACACACACACACACACACTCTTGCTACAGTCATTGTCTTGTTATGATTTGCCATTATTTTGTTTTTTCACAGAGCCAGAGCAAGATAAAGACTTGCCGATCTCCACTGTGAAGACTCAGGAGATTCTTCAGGGCAATGTGGTGCGAGAGAGTGCAGAGGGTCACGGCACCATCGAGTAAGTATCAATCTTTTTGCCCCCCATTGCCCTGTAGTCAGCACCTTTGGCTCTGAAATGTAGGCATTTTATAGTAACAAGCATTAACAGCACCACTGTAGAGCACACTGTTCTACATTACCTGGATAAACGCCTTTTTGATTATGACACAACATAGTTTCTTACTCGCTTCATCTCCCGAAGCCTTCACACCTCTCAGGCTTTGACTCAGTGAGGTTTTCTTTCTTTTTCATTGGTTTTCATTGACTCATTAGTTTGTAATGAGGCAATCATCCATGTTCTCCCCACCCCGGCGACGTCTGTTCCCCCAGACAAGATGTACAAACTCTCAAAAGAATTACCTTTACACGTCAAACAAGTTACAGGGCATAAAACTTTGAGTTGTCTGCACAGGTTCCCATGAGTAATTCATCACAACACTGCATGGGAATTTTCCTCCTTTAATGGCTTGTGTTTGATGTGGAGATCTCTGCCTGGTTTGGAGCCTTCAGGGCGTGGCACCTGTTATTGTTGGACCAGACATGGGTTGAATGCTTTGTTCATGCTTCAGGTGTTACCAGCCGCAAAAAGCAACACACACACACACACACACACACACACACACACACATACATGCATGGTTGATGTCCACAGAGAGCTACACTCAAGCCCACTCACTCTACTGTATCTCGTAGCTGTGATCACACAGTATAAGTAACTCACTTGATTCATTCATTCATTAGCCAGCCCACTGAATTTATTTTACCTAAATGTTCCTTGAATGCTTCCGGCATAATTTCACTGACAAGAAGCATTATCTTGTTTAAAACAAGTTAAACGGTTCTTGATGCTTTCAAACTAATTCATTTGGTCTACTACTTAAGTAACAGTCAGTCTCAAAAATTGTAAAGCACTTTGGGTAATATATATAAATGCAGTGCATTTCATTACACAACAAAATTTATATTTTTAATTCTTAAATTTAGATTTGATTGTTTTTGTTCACACTCACTCCTCTCATCAACCTTGTTTCCCGTCGCTGCAGGCAGCTATTCTAATAAACAGATATTTCCTTTAGGTGGAGATGAACAACAGAGCTAAACGATGTTATTGGACTTACATTCAGCCAGAATCATGGCTCCAAACAAATACTAATGTGTTTTCTGGATACGTAAACAGGCAACTGTTTGCTAACAAGCTTACCATATAAACTTGCCATGATCATCTATTAGTCTGTTAGGTTACACACTTGCATATACAGTGCTTGTCTCCTCTGCAGAGACAGGGTCTCTATTTCAAATTTAGTTAGTTGATACGGCAAAGATCCCAGCTCCTGATCTTCACTGAGTCTATTTAGTGCCAGACTGGTTGCATGTTATTACAAACTGTTCATTCTGTTATATAGCTCTTATACCAGGTCACATCCCAGGCAATTAAAATGCTCTCCTTTGCTGCCCCCTGCTGTTACCATGCAACCAGGTGTATCATGCATAAATGAATGAATGACATTTTTTTCTCTTTTTTTGCTATACAGTACCATTGAAATGGTCCATCCCACATGGGATTACATGGCAATAATACTATAAAGGAATAAATAGATTTCTGACAAAGGAAAGACAAAAGAGTGCTGCACACCACACTCCTGAACGAAAGAAACCATGTTTGAGACAATTAAAACATAAAACACCTATTCATAATATTTTTCTTAGTGTCCATGCACCTACCAAATAATCTGATAACACATACTGTTGTATGACATTTATCATGTGTCATCATCATCTCTTGTTGCCACTACTTCTAACCTCATTCCTCCCAGGACTGAGAAGATTGACAAGGTGATAAAGCAGTGGGAAGGCTCCTTCTTCAGAGGGAATCCCAAGCTGCGGAAGAAGTCTGTGTCGCTGCGTTTCGACCTGCACATGGCAGCAGCAGATGAGGGGTGTGCCCAGACTAAACAGGACAGCCTCCCCGACGTGGAGGTGCGCCTCATCATGAAGAGATCTCGCAGCATCCCGACTATCACACAGTGACTCTGTCACTGGTTCGCTAGAGTCAGCACTGGTGTGTAGCTGTTGGTGGTAACACACTGGTGATGTTGAAGTTACAGAAATAACATCTGGGATATTGTCATCCACTACCATCATGCTAAATATGAATTTCAAATTACAACAATAATTATACTTTGCATCACAACTGATGACTGAAACTGAGATTTCGGTCAACAAACCTGACTCTGGCAAGATAAGAATTACCCATCAGGCTTTTGTGCTATCGGGGACATTTTTATAGTGCTGGAAAACCACATCAAATACATCAGACCTTCATTACAGAGGATGAAAATTTAATATGTTACCATCTTCATCATCATTCTAGATGAAGAAAACGTGTCTCTCAAAGCTGTCATTAGTGCAGTATGAGGTCACTGGACAAAGGAGATTATATTGACCATATGACTGCTTAACTACAGCATTTCATTCTGATTAACACTTGGTACAGGAGGCTGAGTGCACAGGTAGATGGAGGTAAATGAAGCTGTGGTTTCATATTTTTTCTTTAAGGGACTGTACATAAATTATTAGGGCCGGGGGGGGCCTAATAGTTAGCACTTAATTTGTTACTATTCAACTCTGAGCATCGCAACAGAAAGCAGAACTACAGTAAAGTTAAATGTATATAAAAAAAGCAAAAAGTATATGTGCCATATAAAGATTGACTATACTGAATATATTCTGAATATTCAGTAAACAGGAATCATATATTTTTGGTAATTGCGAATTCCACTTGTATTGTGCAATTTGGAAAAATATTATTCATTCAACATTTAAAGGTTATATATATGAAATAGAGCACCAGCATTTCAGACCAAAGCAGTGTGACAGATATAAAATAAACTTAAAACTATGTTTGTTAGACTTTCCACAGACTTTCCACCAATCACCGACTCTGGTTTGGTCAAAACAAACTCTTAATTCACTGAGAAAATATTTGGGAAAAGGGCTCCAGCGACTGCAATGTAAGCTAACGTAAATGCACCTGTCAAAGTACATCCACAAGTTCTTGTTTTTGCCACTGACAGGCTCAGATTTGTGTTCTGTTATGTCTGACAACATTATGGAAAGGATCCCTACAGAGATAAACCTTTTGTTTAACCAGAAACAGCCGTAATATCACT
>NW_023339729.1:3566106-3596360 GCF_004916995.1 Morone saxatilis
GCTCAGATTTGTGTTCTGTTATGTCTGACAACATTATGGAAAGGATCCCTACAGAGATAAACCTTTTGTTTAACCAGAAACAGCCGTAATATCACTATTGCTCGCCACCAGACTTCAGAGACAAATTTCTTTTACCTTGCATATCATTGTAACATAATTTCATTTAAAGTGGACAGAAACAAAATAACACACAGCAAAATCGTCTTTGTTAGTCTTTTCACTGTTCTAACAACCACTAATTCAGGTTTTGGTTAAAATAAATCGTTAATTCACCGACATAGATGACAAAAACTGCTGTTTCAGTCGCTCTACACAGAACAGACCAGATATATAAACAAACCACAGAGAGGCTGCAATAACAACACAGGCAGAGGGATTCATTCTCTGTCCAGGACACCGTGACTCTACTATACTTTACAGAGCAAACAGTTGCTTGTTGCTATATTAATGTTTTCAATCTCATATATATAACCTTTAAGGTTTAAATTGGAGCACACCATATCTTCATATCTTGCGCACTTTTAGCCATTCAACAGTGTTATATTACTGTAAGATTTTGCAGAGAGGGTGTTGCAGTTTTTCTCTTTGTCAAGGGAAGGGTCCATTAAAAATATTAATAATGTTGGAGATGGCCACGCTTTTTAAAAAAGTGAAACATAATGTTCCCACCCTAATCATTTCTGTACAGTCTCTAAATGCTTGCACTGCATACAGCACTTAGTAAAGGTATTTTGTCATTGCAGTTCTTTCTCTATGTGGAGGGGGAAAACAACTTGCAACTCAAAATGATAGTGTAGCTATATTTTATGATGCATTATCCAAAAAAAAAAATAAAAAATGTGCTCACTGTGACTGTTAACTGCAGTGAGGCTCCTAACACTCACCATGTGTCTCAGAGAATTTCAATTCCCTGTCTTAACCAGAGGAGGGCAGTATTTGTAAATAGTTAACACTGCAGTGTATCTTCAATGCTCAACTCCGGTTGTGTAGCACATGCTCTGTTACACCTTAGATTAAGAGTTTTTATGCTAAATTTTGAGTTGGCACCAAAGATACAAGTAAGAAAACGACCATTGTGCATTGCATTTGGGTGCCTCAGAATATATCGAGAATATCTGAAGATTTTATCTATGCAGTTCTGTGCTTTTTTGCTTTGCTTCATGAAGCACACTTCATTTGGGAGCTCTGTAACTTCAGAATGAAGCATTCTGCTTTTATCTAACAATTTATCATTTAAAATAAAAAAGAACTGTGCAGATTGTTGTGTTTTCTGTCAAATGTTTACTATCATAATTTTACTTTAACTAGACAACAGAACTTCATCAACCACAATGCCCTCTTTGGCTCCCCTTATTTCTAAAGATAGATAATCTTACACCCAGCTGTCTCTCTCTCAGACGTAAACAGTGTGCACGTACACAAGTTCAAAAGTTCAACATGTTTATTTCAATTTAAAAAATTAATAATGTGAATATACAGAGATGAGATTGGTTACAGTGCAGTACAATAAATACATTCTGAACTATACAACTGGGGTATCTGCCAAGGTTCTGCTTTGAAATGAATGGACATGTCAGTTTTTCTTCTATTACACAGAACCTTCAAATTCCCTCACCATTATATTGTATAGCATCAGTTAGTGCAGATTTACATTTCAGTTTACACTGAATCATTCTCAGATAAAGAATAAGACAGACCAACCGCTTTACCATGTCTTTATACAAAAACATTTTACACTGAAATTATTTTTTGGGAGCTTCAAGTATTACATCAATTTTTGCTTGCGAGTTTTTGCTGGTTAGATTTTATTTAACAGCTGTAGTGTGCTGACCTGCTGGTTACTGTTTTTGTTTCTTGTTGCTTCATATATGCCACAGGTGCACCTGTCTTTCCATTATGACCTTTATCATGTAACCAAGGGACGAGTCTGGGTTCTACTAAACACTTTCTTTTTGCTGCTATTGTAATCTAGCAGATACAGTGACTTCCAGTCCAGTTTAACAACAGTAGTAGTGACACTTACAATGACCACCATCTTAGACAGGTTACTTCAGAAAAGTACAGTATAAGACAGACAGTGTAGGTAAGGCTTTACTGTATCATGTTCTCTCAGTCCTTGTGTGTCTATAGTTTGGCTATGGCAGCCTGAATAACCTCAATGACTTTGTCGCAAGGCTGCAGGGGGTCATATTCTGCAAAGACGTGGCACACATTCTCCATGCCAGCGTCGACACTTTTCGCCACGAAGCCGAACATCCTGTTGGGACAAAGAAACGATAGTGTTCTCTAAAGTGAAGTATAAAATATGTGAATTGCAGACGAGCCTGAAAACATTATTCTGATATTGTAAGCAATGAAAGCTCAAAATTACCTTGCACCAAAACTGCAACCTCTCCTCCACCTGTCGGGGTTAAAACAACAAAGATTAAAAGATGTTCTTTATGTGGTAAATTAAAAAAAACCTCATTACATTGTCAAACCTAAAGGAATACTCCTAAAGTAATTTATTAGCTTTGTATATGAAGTTACCAATGCGAAAGAGAATGCAACTATAGTGAACTGGTCACATAATATTATTATTATTATTTAATTCTCAAAGAGTTCACAACAAGCTGCTGTATACTCACAGTCGATTGTCTGGATCTTCACTACTGTGGCTCAGCAAGTGAGCTGGGTAATGGCGCCTGAAGAAGAGCCTGTGAAGAAATGATTATGTTTTATGTTTTTTCGAAATTTAGTCTTGACAAAAAATACAAACACACACAAACCACCATGATTTTGTAGTGTACTGTAAGTAAAATCTCAGCAGCAGATTGACAGGATGTGTTTTTTTTGTGTTTTCTTACTTCCTGTTGATATCTGTCAGCGTAACACCCTTCAAAGACACCTTCAGGTTGACTATGGTTGGTGTGAAGGAACCCGGGGCCTTCTCAAGTGTGGTGGACACTGCCTTCTGCACTGCACAAGGGCCCGTTAGCATCTCAGTGGGGACTGCATTCAGGTAGATGAAGTTGCAAGCTATGAAAAAGACAAACATGATAGTTTGATTAGCAATAGAGGCTGAATACACATGGAATTAAAATGAGTAAGATGTTAGATGTTGTTTGTCCATTGGACTTGGTAGTAGACATTTTGGTAGGAAATAGTAGAATGATATAATGATGAAATATAATAGAACCTTAATTAGTAAAATTTACCCTACTATTCCATGCCATAATGGCTGCTACCAAGTCAAATCAACAAACAACCAAATATAAGAAATATTTTTCAAGTTGCAATTTGCACGTATTTCCAGTTTATGGTGTTTTAGACTTGAACCACATTTCAGATATAATATTAGACTTTCTTACCACACTAAATGTATTTAGATTAAGATTGGACATAAAAAAATATACAATCATGTCAATCAATAATAAAATATTAAGCAATTTGTTTGGAATAAACTACATAGCAATAAAATATTATCTTGACCTCGAGCACTTACAACATTGAATACTACATGTAATAATATAGTACTTTAAGTACAAGATGCTCCTAATACTTAAGCTATGTTCTTCTGCTTAAATACAGGAATGACTTGTACTAGCCTGCTGTGTGGAACACTTGAACAGGAGCATAGTACTGGCGCAGCCTTCATTAATAAGGTTATTCATTACACTGTGTGTCCTTTGCTTGCCAGCCCGAGTCAAAAGAGTCGCTGTAATAAAGGTCAATTAACCGCCAGAGGAAAGCTAACGTTAGCTAGCAAGGTGGAGTGATATATCTGTGGTGACAATGAAACTACAGTCAAACGTGTCTTTAATCTTTTTCCTCATTGGATTGGCTTCAAGATACATTTACTTTTTGTACTAAAATATAGCCATTTACCATTGAGGACTTTTTTTTGAATAGTTTCAGAGGAGTTCTAAAGACTTTGCTAAAGCTAGCCTTCAACATAAAGTAATGTTAATTACTAATAGTAATAGTACTAGTAATAATTATTAGCGAACTGCTCGGGAGAAGCTACTGTTAGCATTACATGGCTGCACAACCATTATGACTACAGAGGTATAAAAGGTAAGAACATACATGTACTTTAAAGCCCTGTCCTCACTTAAATGTAATGGCCTATTTATTATTAATTATTATTATTATTATTATTATTATTATTTTATTTTATTTTTTTAATTGTATTATTCCTTTTTTAAATCTACTTCAAGATATATAGGTAGATAGTTAAGTTAGACAAGTGCTATGTAAACAGTGTTTAACATTATATTCTCTAGTGCTCTCCTACCGGTTTTACTCTTGTCCTCCGACGCTGGTTTTTCATTTCCCCTCTCTTCTGCTGCACCCAGATCTTTGTAGGCAAAGATTATGTTATTATTCTCTCTCTCAAACACACACACACACACCCAAAAGAAGAAGAAAAAACTGTGTCTTGCAGTAATGGCCTACCTTGGGAGTGGAGCAGTAATTTGCAGGGTAAAGCATAAGCAGAAATACTGTGCTGGTAGACCAGGGCAGAGAGACTACCTGCAAAGATAACACAAAATCACAGCTTTCGTTAAACTCAAATATGATTGAGAAATGAATTGTCTTATTCTGGACCCCAAACATTCTTACAAAAATTTTAATATTCCACTCATAATTTTAAAGTATGAATAAGGAGCGGGACGTTTTATGATTGTAAGTACAGTACGCTATAGTGTTTTCTGTAGGTTATTTTTCAGATGTGGAGTGGAGGGTTATTTGGCTTTTATAACGTACATTAATCCATTATCCCACTCTAGTATCAATTCTGCATAAAGTCGATATTTTTGTCACGATATAGACTTTCATGTGAAAGATTTAAATGATATGCTGGGTTATCGCTCAACATAATTATTTTGCCATCAGGGGATTTTCCAGAGCCACCAAACCAAGTTCAGATAGTGTTCTGTGGAATCAGAAACAACAGTGCACGTCGTAGTGCTCACACCCACACGGGCTGATATGAGAGAGGAGACCTTGATAGCGGCTCTGTGGATGTGAGAACACACCCTATGAACTCATACCTTTGAATAAAGAACAAGATTCACCCACACACCAAGAGGCCAGACATGGCTGACGCAGTTCTGGTGTGGCCGACTTCATCAGCATGAATGTAGTAAATGAATCACTTTATAGGTTTGCAATAACATATTGTTGTAATTGACTTTTACTCACCAAAATATGGTTCCTGAGTAGAGCCTTTGATGCGTACGCCCTTTGATGATGATTCAATGAGGAAGTGTCTGACAAGATCTGAACTGCTTTCACCTGTTTAAATGACATTTAACATGCAGTCAGTGGAGTTAATGCACAATATATGATCTTGATGTAGACAAGTGATAAAGAGGCACTGACAGTTATTTCATATGGCTCATGGCTGATCCATTTTTTGATTGATTTATTTATTATTTTTACTTATTTACCTGAATCCAAGTCTCAACATCTTGCCTTCAGACAACCAAAATCAGTCAGGATTCTTTAACTGATTTTTTCAAATGGCTCAGAATGGCGATTGACCAATATCGGTTTTTCAATGGCCAATGCCGATATTTACAGAGCAGGGCTGCCGATGGCCGATATATAATGCAGATATGAAAACAGAGAGAAGTCATGTATAATTCTATTCTGTAGGAAATTCAGGTATACGTTTACAGCAGGATGCAGGAGAGTTATAGCACAGGGCTCGAAACCTTTTCACCGCCTTCCCAAAATTCACAAGGTGGAGTGCTAACATCGTTAGTGATTAGTCGATCTAGCACACGCTCAGTCCTGTCGGTTGCTGTATGTATGAGGCATTCAGTTATAAAATGAAATTAATTGCATTGCCCGACACAGTGCTCACACGTCTTTCATAACCTGCATTCCTCAAACAAGTGGAACAAATACAAACCTGCAAATGAAGTAGCCCTCAAAATTGTTTTGTGAGCGAGGTCCCTCTTTGATTGCTTACAGTGCCATAAACAGCTGGCTTTCTTTTGTGTTTACACAGCGTATACCGGTGGAAAAAATAACAGTGCTGTCTACTGCCTCGCCACAGATAGTTGGATGTCATCAGACGTGCCCAGTCACATGAGCAGAGTTGGGTAAGTGATTCCCTGTGCCTTTCACATCTGTGCCTGGTATAGACAAATGATGACAGCAGCACAGTGCTGCTACACTATGTTCACATTGTTTGTCTGTGATTGTTGTGGCATTCAAGACTTTCTTGTTCTTGTGTCTGTCCAAACACTGCTGCGGTTAATTATAATAGCATGCCAAACAAGAGGAGTCATTAGGTCAGGCCGCTGCACTGACGGGTAAAGGTTTACCTGGGTAGGTGGTAGCGGTGAAGTTGGCAGAAGTTTGGTCCACCTTCATGGCCAGACCGAAACTGCCTCTGTAGGAGGTGCTGTCTCTCACCACAAATGTTCCTGCTGCCTTGTCCTTTACCAGGGCTTCAGCTAGAACAAACGAAACATCACAGAAAATACTTAGGGACACTTGCTAATGTGTGTTAGTAAAGCTATCATGTCTTCAGTGAGTCTTCAGTGTGGAGTGATGTTTTGAGAGTTTCACCTTCTGCTCTGCTGATATGTGGACGAAACCAAAATTTTGAAGTGTCCATGACAGATTTCATTGAGGGTTGGCTGCCATTAAAACGGGCTTGGAAACCTAGACAACCATAAAGATATGTTAGCGGGGTCAAACATTTTAAATGTACGTATAGTATGTACTATGACACATGTGACTCACTGTGAGGAGAAAGTGGCTTTGAGTTGGACACTGGGAAGTTCTGTATCAAGTCAATTTCTGGTCCAGGAGTGTGGATGTCCGGCTGTGGTGCACCGTTGACTAGCAGCACAGGAATATCGGTCAAAGATCCCGAGAGCGAAGCAGGACTGCTCTGTGCTCCTTTGCTGTGAAGCCCCTGTAGATGTCCATGCTTTGTCAGCGGGGGCTTCTCTGGGCTGTGCCTGCTATCAAATGGCCTTGTTCTGGTCCCATCACCGAAAGAGCCTGACGTGCATGTAAGGATGGACTCTGGAGAGTCAGCATCTTCACTGGCCAGGGACAGGTTGCTGTAAAGGGAGGAAGAGGATATTTTGTATGAGAACTTCACAAAAAAAGCAGAAATGCTGTCATGCTGTCTCATTTCATTTGTAACATTAGAATCGAGGGAGACGGGTGGAAAAAAAAAACATTGTCTCTGAGAATGTGGTTTTGTTTTCCTGTTTGGGACTCTTATTGCTGCCGTAAAACCTTTGTTCCACTGCAAAATCACAAACATGCATTCACTAAGTCAGCTAGTGGAGGGGCTCTGGTCCGGCTCTTAATACAGTGCAGCTAAGGGTTTTCAGCATATTCACAAGTTGCTGCATGTGAAAGATGCTTTGTGAGTTTTACCTGCCAAGAATGTAGCTGGTGTCTGAGCATGTTGACATGGAGAGGAGTGAGGTAGCACTGTTTCTGTTGGAGTGTGACAAGCGCAGGGATCCTTGGGAAAAGGCTACATCTTGCTTTGTTGAGGGATTACGTCGGGGTGCACTTCCACAGGGCAGTGGAGGCAGGGAGGACGTGGGGGAGCTGGAGAACACCAGTGATCCATTGGGACTGCAGCTCAGACTGCTCTGTGTGGGGATGGGAATACTGGGTGACATAGAGAGGGCCACAGTGGGCGAGGAGCAGGGAGCACATCCTCTAGGGACCAACACGCAGTGGGAGACATCTTCATCTGAGAAGGAGTCGTCTGAGGATGGAGAGTGGAAAGTGTTAGCAAGAACCCTGAAAGAGGACTGTAAAATGTTATGAAGAATGTGAAACTTTTAGTGGAAAAACCCTGCGGGTTCCATGTTTTCTCTGGCTTCATGCTTTGGTTTTCTGTTTGCAAAATGGGCTTGGTCTGTGTATGTCAACCCGAATGCTGACACTGAAAGACATTCAGATTTCTCATGCAGGTACCTGCTTGCACAGCTCAGGCCATTCCTTCCAAATCAAAATTAAATGCTTTCAATTGTGTATTTTTGCTGTTGCGGTGATACGGAATCACCTAGAGGAGTCCCAGCTTGTTCTCTTGAGGATCTGTTTGCCTCTCTGTGTTGATGGGAACTAAGTAGTGTATGCCCTTAGGAGAAAACTGTAGCCTGTGGTCAGAGTGTGAGCCACATATTGGCTTCTGCAACCAAAGTTTCATAATAATGACAAATCTCTATACAGAAATAGAAAATCTGTCTGGGACTATAGGTAGCTGATGTGATGACTGTTACAAGGGGAATACTGTATTTTGCAACAATAGGAAATGAGTACATCATCAAGCAGGACATGGATTGTCTCTTTTCAGGGTGTCTCCTGTCTTAAACTGCAGTCATGATGGTCATAAAAAAGTCTGTAATTAAACTTGTTAAAGCCTGCAGAAACCCTCTCTTTTACTGTTTCAATGGGATGAAATTGACTTTTGTGTTGTCGGATTTCTCATCACTGTTGATCCATTTTCTTGAAGCTTGGTTGTGCCCACAAAACCTTGCGGGTTTCATAAACATACAACCAAACATTTGTCGAAAAGAAGCAGGAAATCCATTCACATGCTTTGTTGACTCTTGTGCACACTTTCTGATCAAAGCAGGCAGCGGAGGCACCACGGTAACACCTTCACACGTGACTTCTTGGTGAGCCGTGTCTGCAGCCATGTGCTACAACATGTGCAGGGTGTGGTCCTAGTCTGGGCAGTAATCCCAGAACAGCTGAAGTGGTGCAATTACCCTAATGATTAAAAAAATTCTTACCTCTACTTTAAAAAGGGAGGGTGCATTTCCAAAAGCCCAGGCTATGTGTACTATCTGTTTCATACGGGTGAGTGTGGTTTTACTGGTAACACCTCTGAAGGTTTGAGGGTGGTCTTTGTTGCCCTTCGTTGCTGTGTTTAAGTAAGAAAGGGCTGTAACAGAGAAGTTTGAACAGTGTAGAAACAAAGGAGAGCTCTACAGTCGTACTGTACCTGTGCGTGGGCTGATGCACGAGGGACTTTTGTTGACCTGAAGGGGCTCAAATGTCGGATCCAGTTCCAGAATGAGCTGGTTGAGATTATTCAGGGAAATGTCGAGATCAGACTCATCATGGTTACCGCTGGGCTCTGTGAGGCCGGGATGTTGATGGACTGTCTCCTGCACCGAGTCCAGGTGGATAGTTTGACCCACTCTTAGAACGTGGTTGGGTATCATGTGGGACATGCCTTTAGCTGTAGGCATCATGGTAGGAGAGCTCCCAGTCTTCTGGGATGATCAAAGAAAGACATACAATGGAGAGAGATCACTTACACAGTCTTTACTGGAAGGACAGCCTCGCTTTTGTCCTCTCTGCAAAACAATATCATAAGCACTTTTTCCCAGATGCTCATATTCATAGAAACATTTTGGCCACTGCACCATATAAAGACCTAGCTTTAAGTTTGTCACTGTTCTGTCGAGGGATTAAAACTTTTGTTGTGCATTTGCATTTGCAGCTGACTTTAATAATAAAAGTTGTTCTAGATTTGATAGATATAAATGACAAACGTACAGTGGTGTCTTATATGTGCTTTGTTCATCACTGTAAAACTTGATGCTGGTGCACTGACATTCACTGGACCTAAAGCAATACGTAACATAAGACAGTTGTTGTGCTGAATAAACAGTATGTGTCTTCAGTGCATATAATCAGTATATTTGTAGCCCAAGTCTTCCCACATGCAACATACATAAAAGCACTTAATAAGTAATGACCCAAGCAGGGCGGATGTGTCATATGGGGGATAATGAGCTCACACTGTGTCTCCCTCTCAGACGAGGCGTGGTGCTCAGTGAGTCACCCAGGTGACTAGTGGTTACCATGACTACACTAGTGTTTTCCTACAACAGCCAAAACTTTAAGCTTGAAGTGGGCACCAAGGCCAAAATCTGCTTCTGTGTTTTGGAAAATTCATATCACTCAGAACATTTTTTAGTTCCACAAAGCTTCACCGTGGTCAGTTAACATAGTGAGCCATGAAATATGATTGGCATATGAGCAGCTTTTGAGTTACTCAGCATTTTTCATCTGAAGAAATGAGAATATATGTGGAGCATCATCATTTTCTTTTACATTGTTTTTATGTCCCTGCAAAGACTGCAGTAATCATAATAAAACACATTAAAAATGAATAGAACGCAATCCAATAAATATGAAGTGCTGCTGATAAATCTGTTCAAAGCTGATGATACATTAAACAATCATGTATAATTTTACTACAACTGATGTCTTGTAGAGTATATTCTATTATTTATCTTAAGTTAAGGTAAAGAAAGGAAAGAAATCTTACCTTTGTTCTCCTTCTGGTCGGGGTTCTACTGTTGTAATGCTGTTTTACTGTCAGACTGTTCACTGTTTTACTTTGACATTCAGTGTGTTGCATGCTTTTATTAATAAAATCCCAGCCCTTTTCCCTGTAAGCCTATCAGCAGCGAGGATCACGAATCCCTGCGGCTGCAACTGGATGGATGTCATCTTAGGCAGTGTAAAGGTTTATGGCTTGAAGGATTGGGTTTTTTTTTTTTTACAGTTTGACTACTCAGAGCTATGACTGAGACAGTGTATCAAAACATTGTAATGTTGTGCTTGCTTACATATATTAGTGGATTACATATATTCACTGTAGGTGTGTTTAACAGTAAGTCTAAATTAGTTGTGGTCGGTGATATTATAGCAGAAATGTCTTTTCTGCTAATTTTCTTTATATATAATGCAGAAACAATTCTTGTGGTGAGACTGATTTACAATACTGTGGCCAGAACCACAGTGTAAGAAAGAAGTAGCAACGTCAGCTAGACACATAGACAATGTATATGTTAAATTATTGAACGAATATTTAACTTAAATATTCTTTAATACAATTATTTGTTTAAAAAAGTCAGCTTTCTGGGGATGCCCTCACCTGGTAGGGCCGTCGCCCCATGTACCAAGGCTCAGTCCTTGCTATAGCAGCCATGGCTTAGAGTCTGGCCTGTGGCCCTTTGCTGCATGTCTTTCCTCCTTTCCTGTCTATCTTGAGCTGTCATATCAATAAATGCAATATTTATTTATTTATTTATTTATTCTTAATTCAAAAATTCACTATATCATCGCCATATCGGTAATTGGTTGATTTTTTCCCCTCTAAAATCGGTATCTATCAGTATTGGTTTCAGAAATGGGTTCGGCTGTAGTCTAAATGGCAACATTTCCCTCTGTTTTCAATTTTGTTATGTTTCTTTCTCCATAAAATATTAACATAGAGTACCACAAAGTAAAGCCATAAACACAGCTGGCCCTTCTTATTGTTGTGAAGATATCCTGCCCTTTCTCCTGTTGAGCAATCTTCATCTTAGCAATAACTGGAAGTTCTCTCAAATCAGGGCGAGTCAGCAATGACTAAAATAACAAACATCACTTGGCTGGTTGCTAGGAAACGAGGGATATTTTTACCCCAGGGTGAACTTCAAAAGATATTTCACCAATTGTTAAGATGTGTTAAAATCATGTGCTTCCTGCAGTTGGTCAAAATCCAGACTTTTTCTCCTCTTGTCTCAATTTTCGAAATGTATTGTTTAAGTCTCACTAGTACCTGTATTTTTAATGACAATAACTTCTACTTCTACTTTACTAAACTCTACAACAATTATATAATTCCTCTGGTCCACACTGGCTTTCAGTCAGTATTTAATCTAAATTCTTCTCCTTACATACAAGCCTTACTTATATATACCTTTTTTACTGCTACTGTATGTTTATTATGGTCACCACCTATTTTTAATCCACATTAATTCTGTTCGTGAACCATTTTAAAATGCTGATGTAATCAGTATATCTCACGTCTTGTTTAAGTGGAGATGACCACCCACCTAGAGCCGAAGGGTCTGTCCTAGGTTTCTGCCTTTTCGGAGTTCGGTCTAGACCTGCTCTATCTCAAAAGTGTCCTGATAACTTCTGTTATGAATTGGCGCTATACAAATAAAATTGAATTGAATTGAATTGAACTGAATTTAATTTTATTGAATTATCTTTCAATATTAAAATATCTTACAATACAGAAAAGAGTAACTAAAACAGTATAGAACTGTGGTTAGTTTCATGTACATAATTTGGTGCTCATCAAACAGTTGAGTGAATATCTAATATCTAATATAACATTGAATATCTTGAAATACTGTACACTGTGGCGAAAACAAAAAAAATACAAAGCCCAGTTGATATTAACGGACGAGAATAAACACTAACAGAAAGACTAAAACAACGAAAAACAACAAAAGACTTCATAATTGTCATTTATATAACAACCTCTGCTATGTACATAATCATTTTTGTTTGAGACTTTCATCTTAATGTTCAACAGTGGACTGTGTGGCCTGCAGGTGTGAACAGGCTCTTGTCCGTGCTGACACAGCTTTAAGGAGAGAATGTGGTGGTGCTCTCAGTGTCGGTGGCCCCTGAACTCCTCCTCCTGCCACAAGTATACCTGAAGAACCTCTCCTGGCTCATGCAACCCCAGTCCTTCAGTAGCTTCAGGAGGTCATGACGAAACTTGACACCAATGAAGGCATAGACGAAGGGGTTCAGGCAGCATCTCAGGAAGGCCACAGACTGGGTGACATCCGTGGCGTAGAGGAGAATGTTATCATGATTGCAGTTTACGATCCCTCCTTTTGCTGTGGCAACTGTGTTCAAAAACAGGACCAGGTTGTAAGGCGCTTGGCAGGCTAGGAAGACAGTGACCACAGCGAGAATCACCTTGATGGCCCTATTCCGTTCAAAGTTACGGGCCTGGCAAAGGGTCTGGATAATGCCGCTGTAACAGAAGCTCATGACCAGGAGCGGGACAACAAAGCCCAAAACAATCTGGGTCGCCTGGATGCTGACACGGAGCCCATCGTAATTGCTGGAAAAAGGGGTACAGGTGGTGTTTTTTAAAGTTGTGTAGTGCATTTCTGGTATGGAGAATATCAGCGCCATCACCCACATGACAGCTGATGACACCTTGCTGAGAAAGATTGCTCGGGAGCGGTGGCGGTGAGCGGAGACAGCCTTGGCGATGGCGAAGTAGCGGTCCACGCTGATGAGCGAAAGGAGGAACATGCTGCTGTAGAAGCTGACCTTGTAAACGGTGTGCATGACCTTGCACAAAACAGAGCCCAGCACCCATTCGGTTATGGAGTTGGCTGTCCAAAAGGGGAGCGACAGAGCAAAGAGCAGGTCTGCAAAGGATAGGTTGAGCAGGTACACATCCGTCATGGTCCTGAGGCGCCTGAAGTAGAAGAAAGTGAGGATGACCAGTAGGTTCCCTGCCAGCCCCAGGAAGCAGATGATGGAATACAAGGGAGACATGAACCAGAGGCGGAACACGCGGTTGTTTGCTTTCACACAAAGTTCAGGATAGCCATCATAATCCATACTGGGCATGGAATAATCGTCCATCGTGGTTATATTCTCTACATCCTTAGACAAGCAAGACTGCAATCAAAGACAGATGACATGATCAAATAAAAGCCAGTAACAAAGCAAACAACTATCACATCAGACAAAAGGAGCTACCTGCTTACCACTGCCCCCCTGACATATTGTTTTTTTTACACCTCAACCACCAACTTCCTTAGAGGAAATGGTGAGTGGAAGATGTTTCCACTAATAAATGGATACAAATAGCTACAAACATTTGTTAACATCTTGTCATCTTTCACATGTATGAAGGTAATAAGAGGTGCTACAGTTTTTCTTACCTTAACATTTATTAGCCATATCAGCACAGTTGGCAGAAGCTTTTGGAGATCTGAAAAACAAATGGAGTGAATCTGTGTTATTGTATGATTTACAATATTGAGTAATTATGTGTAATGATAGAGAGTAATAGAATGAGCAGTTAAAGGGGTACTGCGTATTACAATTTAGTATAAAAGTTGAGTCTTGAACAAGGCAGATTTACAAAAGAAGGCTCAAAATTGAAGTAGCAAAAGGCCGAAATATCCCAAATTTTACTCCCTAGTATGGATTTAACTCCCCAAACTCTTCCCATAATGCAACTAATAGCATCTTTTCATTAGACCCTACCTGCCTGGTAAATGCCTACGTCTTTCAAACTTCATAACCCCAGTTTGTAAACCAGACTTTTTGTTGAGAGAATCTATTTTGTTAGACCTCACAATGCTACCTCTATTAACAAGTGTTTTCACAGGCCGAGTAGTACTCCTTATTACTAGTAAACCTTTCTATGGAAAATTGTCGGGGTTCCCCTTTAAATGCTAGTCTACAGGTCATATTTTCGGTTCTAAATGTGTCATTGTCTGTGCAGCCAGTGGTAATGTGGTTTTAAATCTGCATATTGAAAAAAATGACTTAGTTCTGTATTTTGTCAAAGCTCTTAGTAGTATCTGTTAAATGTTACACTTCAATACAGACAGACCCATTAGTCAGATAATGTGATATTGATAAAAGTCCTTTTTGTGTGTTGTTACAGAAAAAAAATTCCACTAGTTGCTGTTTGGCAAAAGAGACAGACAGAACTCTGTTTAAAAACTACCTTTGCAAATAATTGTTTGTTTCAGTTGTAATATATTGTGCAAGTAATTCATCAGCCAAAAAAACAATGGTAATCTTTTGAGTGGCAAATTTGAGCATTCAGTAGCCATTTCGCTGGTGGACAAAAACCCTGGGTGCCACCTTGTGTGCAGTGTGTGGCTTTCAAGCGATCTGCTCTTTACTGCACAGGCTGAAATAAGTATGGCAGGATCACATGGATGACTTTGTTAAACAGCTTACATACTGTTTTCACTCACTTGTAGACACAATAATAATAATTTCAAAATCAGAGAGCTACATACAGCTTAGAATTATAGTTTTAAATTTGCTTTTGGCTTCTTTTACATGCATTCATTCACCGTGGCTCATAGAAGATCCTTTTAACTATCTCTGATAAAGTACTCACCGCTGACAGAAGTCATCTTGACAGAGAGTAGTACACTGCAGGTAAAGCCACTAAACACGGATGAGTTGACTGCCTGTGTTTGATGGTGGTTTCCCCTTGTTGAAATGAAAAAAAAAAAAACTGCCTTACGAGTTTTCTTTCCTCAGCCCTAGTATCATGTGAGAAAACCACAGACTCCAACTAAAATATGAACAAACCTTTCAATTGTTGGTTCTACAATGGACTATTAAAATATGTAGATTATCTTTAAGTCCCTTATTCATTTCTAATTATGTTTAAAGGGGCTTTATTGGCAAGGGAATCAGACGTTACGTTTACATTGTCAAAGCATGTGTGACATATATCTGTATATGTGGGTATATACACACATATAAAAAAATAAGAATAAATGCAATTCAATTAGAACTATAAACACTGCAACACCTTTTTTCGTTGATTTATTTTTAACATATGTATACCGTGGGCCTTTTTGGCTTTCTTGATAGGATAGCTCAAGATAGATAGGAAAGCAGGGTAAAGAAAGAGAGGGTATGCTCGCAGCATAGTCCACAAGTTGGACTCGAAACCCATGGCCACCACTGCATGAATGGAATGAATGTAAATCATTTTGAGAGGTTATTAAGGGTTCTGAGGGGTTACAATATACTAAAGTAAATACCACATTTGGTCTGTTCCTAAAGACAGTAACAACTCATCAAATTAATACAGAGCATGTTATTTGTGGAGGTGATCATTTAACATGTTTAGCCACAACTCATGTTTCCATGAAGAGACAACCTGAGAGAGGTATGAAGCATCATATGAATCATATCTAAATTAGTTATTTGAGGTAAAGCCTTCTTTTGCGACAGTTCAAAGTCCTGTAGATGATTCAATAAAACTGAAATATGCATCAATATATTTTTATACACACCTTAACCCAGTTCATAAAACTCTTTTTTTTAGAAGTAGTAATATACCGTATTGGGTAAAATACTGATGTTGGTGAGACAGCTTGCTCTTCTTAAACAGATAATTGTGTTATTCAGTTGTATCGATCATTGTATGTATCAAAAAGTCTTGTTATACTAGACAGCACGAGGTCTCGAAAAACTACCCTTCGGCCCACTAACTAGAGATCTTCTGTAGAGGCTTGTGCACACCTGTATTTTCTGTGGTTGTGGTTTCTAGCTTTCACTTGCTAACCGCATGGTACAAAACGTGGCAGTTTGCAATGCAGGGGGCATCTTTCACATTGAAGCTAAAGCACTACAAAATCTGATCATAACACCATCTCACAACAGGTTGCAACCATTGAAAACATCACACATAAAGCTAAATGCCTCCTGTCAGGTCTAAGACATTTCCTTCAGCCATTAATGAGTAATTTTGTCACATGCAAAACTGAATGCTCAGGAGGATTACTAGGTAGATCTACATTGAAAACAGGAAATCAGAACAATTCCTTCTCATCTTACCCACTTCCCTTACCTGTACTGTGCAAAGGACAACTATGCTATATGCAAGAACACTGTATGCAACAATGTTTGCATACTAGCATAGTGTTGTTGTTTTTGATCATTTCTCCACCATGACTTTTTACAGTAATGTTATCAAAGAACACAGCTTTGTCATATACTGTTACAAGCACTGGTGTACATTTTAAATTGTGCATGTTTGTGCTGTAAATGTTAGTGTGTATTTATTTATTTATACTAGGGAGAACCTGTTCAGGGTAGAAAAGTTTATTGGTATAAATATGCAAAAGGAAATTCATTTTAAGACTGCATGTTTATGACTGTTCTTCAAGCTGTTTTACGACATGAAAATCCATGTTTAAGCAAACCTCGTTACACTGTGTACACAATTACGGTACATTTAAAAGTTTTCTGCTGAAAATTGCAATATTGATCATAACACATAAAATGTTCTAAGCGTACAGCTTTTGATTTGATTGACAGCTAGCAAACTTGAGAACACTGGTAGTTGAGCTTTATACAGCATTGATGATCATGTGATATATTTATGGATGGACTGGGCTGGGCCCAGGACAACCAATACACAAGTATAATAAAATGCCAATAATAAATAACAGAAATAACTACTACTAATGACTACAAACTCCTGAGACAATACTGTCACTGTAATACTGATACAGAGAGTAAACAAATATTCTCCTGCCAAGGAGATGGTCGCCCAGCTCCACTCTTCACAAGTGTGCCAACTTATTTTAAAAGATTGCAACATGCAAAAATAACAATGAAAGCAACAATGACACTACAATACAGAGGACAACGTTAAATATAACACTGAACAATGTTTGTTTCGCATGACAGCTTTTTTCATATAGCCAGTCTTAATTTACGACTCTCTGGAATCTGCCAGACATAGTGCTAGAGATATGTATCAATATGTGCTGAGGAGGGCCTGTATGGGTTCTTCCAGATTGCAACGAGGCCTGTGGAGATAATATAGCGCTTTCACACTGGCTTTTGTGGCACACTTAGCAGCCAATGATTTTAGACAGGACCATTGCTTTGTCGGCTTCAAGTGCTTTATATTTTTCATTTATGTGTATTCAGCGCATGTCTGTGAACTTGGATCGTTAAATACTGAGCCCATCTGAATGCTCTTCCTATGCTTTGACAAACTCAGATGACACTGTGCAATGTATGTTATCAGAGGCCAATAGACATAAGGACAGCCTCACAGTCCACAGACAGTCAGGTGTTGGACTCATTGCGCTGCTCTTGCTTTGCCCTCTGATGGCTCAGTGGTAGGGGCATCTTCTGTCTGAGCAGAGGTGGTCTCTGAGCCTGTGTTACTGTCGCTGGTTCCCTCCTCCATGGCTGCCTCTGGCACGCTCTCCTTGTCCTCCGACACCCCCTCCTCACTGCCTGGATGAGCCTCAAGCTCCTCTGAGGTCTTCGGCTTTCCTGAGTCAAAGAAACAAAAACATGACATGATGTTAAAAAATAATAAGCCAAACTGCACAAAAGCCTAAACAAAACAAAAAAAGCCAGTGTGGCTCACCTGGAGTGTCTGTGGTGTTGGATTCTGTGTCCTCGCCTTCTTTGTTGCTACTTTCGCTGAGAGGATTTGGCTGGGACTTGTTGCCATGTGTTGCACAAATGTGTTTTTCCTCTTCTGCTAAGACACAGGTGGGGGCCTCTCGTGCACCTCGGTCCCCTGCATCTTTCTCTCGTTCTGCCATCCGTTTGCGTGCTGCCTCTTCTGCTGCAGCAATCTCTGCAGAAATCTTCTCCATGTCCACTTCCACCTTCATACAGCACAGCTTAAAAGTACAGTACACGGGGGACTTAATGTAGAAAGCAACTACTGCACTCGTGAGCATGCTGTATGTGCTAAGTAGAATTGTTTTTTTACACTTTAATGTAACTAATGATGTCACTGAATGTGCACAAATCGGATCTTAACTACAACAATGCTTTAGTGCATGCTTAGTCTTTAAACTGCTACTTCTCAGTCAGTGAAAGGATGCTGTGAGAAGCTCTGCAAAAGGATAAATGGCGCCACCTGTTGTGATCAGCAGATGCATTCAACTGCACAATGCTGAATCTCATTTCAGAACAACAGTTATTATGGGGGCTACAAATTGTAAACGATGACAGCTATATGATTGCCAGAACATGTGGATGGAGTTAGCAGCAGCTGGTGGCTGTAAGGCAGACGTAGACTGGCACATAACCAGAGCTGCACACTGTACAGTTGAACATGCAAAATGAAGCTTGCGTGCGAGTAAGCAATGACCAGGCTTGATGTAAAAGACGCCGTACCCTTTTTAGCTCATTTGTGAATGACTCTGTGGCTTCGATGAATTTTCTCTTCTTGTCCTGGTGGCGGTCTTCAATCTGAAGCAACTCTGCCTCCAACTTTCTCTGCATCATAACACACACAGGCAACACGATTATTACATTATTAGCCCCGACAAAAGTTTGCTAAATGCCAACATTATGTGAAAATGAGAAGACGGCGACTTGACCATACCTGGTGTACCATTAAAGACTGGACCTGGCGTTTGAGGACCTGCATGCGAGCAGTGGTGACAACTGACCGCACATCTGGCACTACACTCTCACTGAGGATCTCGCTGATCAGACGGTGGTTGCGTTGGAAACGAGATGCAGCTGAGTGCTTTATAGAAAACCCGTCATCGTAATCTGAAGACATGAAAAACATTTGAGTTGTTACAGTCGTCTTAAGAAATATATTTTTACACACCTGTCAAAAGCCAAAGAGTAGAGATGTGTTACAGTCACTGTCAGAGAGTAGGAGAGGCTTCAGCAAACTATGGCACAAATGATACAAAACAAAATGATACAAATGCTGCTGTATCAAGACACTATAAACATAAGGAGGATATTGCTCAATATTTATACAGAGTTAGAGTTAAGTATAGGTCATTATGTCAAAATACATCCTCAAGCAAAGCAAAACCGTTATTGTTGGGTGAATGGGACAAGTGGTTAATTATAACCCACTCTATGTGGACAGATGTAGTCTGCAATTTTCATTCGTCAGCAAATGTTCTTCTTTGTCTTAAATGTATACTCTTTTTTCCATTTAAATACAGGATGAGGGTGCAGGAAAGTAAAATACAAATACAGTTCATTTACAGTGCCATAAGACAATAATCATCCCTACTTACTTTTTCCATACTAAAGAATTAAGTCCAGATGGATTTAAATAGGATTTGAACTTTATTTATTAATTTAGAAAACGCGTAAAATTAAGAACTGCAGTACTTTTAGAAGCATATTTGAAAGTGATTACAGGTTTAGATCTGCCTGAGCCATCATTTTGGTGCACTTATATTTAACTAATTCTCTCCCATTCTCCTTTGCTCGGGCTTTGTACCAAGGCTATTATGATCAACCAAAACTAAAAACTAAAATTAGGTAAAAAAATAACTAAAAAGATATTGTGTACTTAAAAAAGTAACTAAAAATAAAAATATTGAGGAATTGTCTTTAGTTATAGTCTTTGTCCATTTTGGTCAAATTTGTCAGTACAACCAGGAAGTGGGGGCATTGGTGCTCAATTTTTATTGAGACTGGGATGGCTACATGACTGCGATGCAATGTGTTTGTACTGTAAAAACTATTCTGAACTTCTTAAATCTTCCCCCTGACAAATACCCCCATTATAATTTAAAAAAACAAAACTAATACTGAAACTAATAAAAAACAAAAACAAAAATTAAACGAGCAAATCCACCCTTATGTCAGTTTATAGGTTTTCAATAGAACTCAAGACCCAATCCAGGACAGCACTGAGTACAAAACAATGTGATTTTTGTAAAAAAAAAAGTTTTTTTCCTGTAAATTACAGCACTGAAAAAGTGACTTAGATACAGTGTGCTGGAGTGGAAACAGATGTAAGAAAAGTGACATGTTATGGAGGTTCTACAAGATCATGTGAAAGGATTAGATCAATAAATTATTAGACATTTGATTGCAAAGCAACTAATTGATTGCAATTAATTTGGACAATTAAAGAAGGGACCAATTACAGACCAAATGTGTAAATGTAATCCCTTTATATATTGAATTTAAAAAAAAAACCTTTCTACCGATAGCTTTTACAAGGTAAATATATAGCTGTATTCACAAATACATTTCACAGTAAAGTTGAAATTAGTCATTGTAATTCTAATAAATGGCACTATATTTGGGCTTCATTGTGGCAAAACTTTGCTGAACCTCTGTGATGCAACAATAGCTCACAGTAGATATCACCTGTACTTCTTGTTGCTGTGCACCCATGTGTGCACCCTTGAAACTTTCCAGAGAGCATAAATGAATCTCATTTGCCATGTTTAAAGTTTCAAAGGTGCTCACGCGGGTTGTCTTGACACCACAACAGGAAACAGTCAAAAGAGGTAATTCTGAAGTTTGGTGTGTGAGAAGTTAATGCTTCTCTCTACGTTCACAAATTCAGCAAAATTCAGTTTCATTCGTTTCCTTTAGCACAATGCTATATCCCATGATTAGTGTTGTTTCAGGTGGTTTTGACATAATTTAAGTAAAACGATGGCACCTGCTGAATGTCAAATATTTTTCCGACTACACTACACATATGAAAAATTTGGTTTAAAAAAAATGGTTAATTCTACTGCTGAAAAAAAACTCCATAGAGACTTCTTTTAAAACAGAGCATGATAGGTCCATCTGTTGCTTCTGACTCTATGACTCTAGCAGGCACTTTATCTCTGTGAGCTGTTATGATGCTGTTTAAAGCAGAAAAGGAAAAAAGAGTGTATGGCAGCAGCTTAGGGTAGAATTTCTGACTTTATTACTAAAACACAATCTCTCAATATGGAGCCACCCGGATAGCTAAGCCTTATTTAATCATTGACGTACGTGCAGTCTGTTGAGAACATAACCCACTGGGATACCAGCTCTGACATTTTTATGGTCTGGGGTGTTTCTAAATAGCAATTGGTTTTATCTGTAGTTTTCCTGTACATCATTATCGTCTACTGTGACCCAGCCAGACCCCAGACAAGCATCATTTCCTTGAGGTGGGTGTAACTCAAAACGTCTTCTTCTGGCTTGTGTGTCTAACGTGTGTGCGTCAGTCTTTAAAACAACAGAGAAAAGAATGTAAATTTTGCAATTATGTCTAAACCAATGCCAAGAATACCTACAAAATGTAAACTGTTGTGCAAAACAAAGACAAATTGTGTTCCATTTTGCAGCTTGAAGGAAGAAATGATGTTTGAAAGGTACCATTACCAAAAATGTGGACAGTTGTAGCAGTGTAGGAGGAGGGAAAAAGATAACAGTTTCTGGGTGTGCGGACTGGCAACTCTGTGTGGTCGTGCTACAGTAATTACAGCTCTGTCACGGTGCTCTAAACCTTGGAAGACAAAGCATTTAGCTGAGTGGCCTTACCATCTGGATCCTCCGCTGGCTGAATACTCATGTAAGGCTCGCCCTTGTCCAGTCTGGACTGCCTCTGGCGGCTCTCCTCTTCCAGAGCTGCCTCGGCCCGGCTTTTTGCATTGACGTATGCCAGGTAGGCTGGAGAGTTGTGATAGGCCTTCATGCTCTCATTATACTCAATCTACGGCGGAAAAGATGACAGGAATGACGAGGAAACAGAGATGGCAAGCAGACACAACACGTGGACCCTCGTTTTCAATCAACTACGACAAGATAAGGAAAGAGGTTTACTCAGGACTGTTAGAAAGGAAGGAATGATGACTGGAGGGACCCACAACTGTTGGAGACACATCTACTGGTCACCCATAAGAAAAACCCCGTAAAACAACCAACCTTCTCTGCTTCGTAGTCATTCAAATAATCCTGTTTCTCCTCATCAGTGAGGTCCCTCCACATGCCACCGATTATCTTCCCAATTTCCCATAGCTTCAGATCAGGATTGGAGGCTTTTACTTGATCCCAAACCTGGTGATGAGAACCAGACATGGGTGTGGGGTTGGGTTGGGTTGGAGGGGCTATAAGTGGTTATCTCTTTGCAGAGAGGTCACAAACCAGAGGAGGCCGTGTGCTTTAAGCTCCATCTCCAAGTTTATAAATCCCACTACATGGTGTGGACAGTCCTACCTAAGTCCTGGCTTAATTTGGCTTCACACCTACCTTGATAAACAACTATTAAGTGTCTGAAACAAAATGTACATCTTACTTACTCTGACAGAATATATTAAAAGCAAAGCATCCCTGTCTTCCAACAGAGCACATGACGATGCAAAAGGTAGCAATTAAATACTGTGTACTTACCTTACGACTATATCTCATATATGGCATCAGTGGCTTATCAGGTGGTTTGGGTGGCTTTGGGATATTTATTCCTGAAGAATTCTGGTAAACAAAGAAAAAGAGTCACCTTGTGAAACTACGTGCAGGTGCACAGTTATGTAATTTGATATAAATCTATCAAAAAATGAGACCTGAAATCAAATACAATATGCATCAAAGTAACTTTGTATCACTTCAATTAACATGATTTAATTAATGTCAGTTTGAGGCCATACACAAGTCAGAAACCCAACAGAGTACAATGGAATAGTGCCGACTGTGAAAAAAAAACAAAAAAAAAACATCTCACTTAAGCTGAGATTTGCCCATAATGCCATTATCAGAGTCAGCCAACCACAGCTTGCATGCAGCGACTAAATTACTGCTCAGCAGCCAGAGCCATGCCGAGCAGAGAGTCTGTAATGCCATGGCAACACTGATGGCATGGGTTACTTAACATGGCTGTCAGAAATGCAGACTTTGAAAGGCAGGTGGTCTTTGAATACACACAGATGGACTTTTAGCCAGTCTGCACTGTGATGGAGGCAGCAGAGGACATTTGGAATGACACACATATCAGATGCAGTCTCAGTAATGGAACGAGTTAGGCTTCTCATGCTGAAAATTTTGCAGCATCTGCTCTTTGAACGATGGAAATGCAAAAATACATCTAATCTCATTAGCAAAGCTCGATGTTGTGAAAAGCTCCAATGCTACTGATGCTCGCAGAGGCTTCTGCAGTGTCTTCCTTCGCTGAGTAGGCAGACTGTTAAGTGTGAAACTTAACTGGAAGTGAACTGTTACAGATTTTAATTTCTCCACTTGGGTCTGCTTGACATTTTCGGTCACCTTTTTTAACTGTTAATATTCATACCGTTACCCGACTGTTGGTGCTTTGGCTCCCTCCCAGTCTGTAGTTGTTGTAGGCCAGGTGGCTGTATGGGTTGTACCCCACAAACCCGGTAGTGTTGGGCATTTGCTGATGGAAACAAATGAGACAGAAATACGAATGAGAAATGAAACCAATGAAATAAGCTGTGGAAATGCAAAATAAAGAAACTTGCATTCATGCTGGAGCTATAAGGAAATAGTCTTTTAAGAAGCAGTGGTGCATCAGCACATCAGTCTGTGTTACTAACCAATCCACAAAAGAGTGGATCTTTTTGAAAAGATATTTTGCTAAATCATAAACAGTGCTAAAATGGAGCCTTCAAACATCAGCTTAACTTGGGATACCCAGAAGATTGGTGCTACTCTTCGGTAGGGGTACTTACAGTTGTAGGGGCAGGGGGAGGGGGAGGGGCATATGATGGTCTCTCTGTTGTGAAAGAAAAGGTCCAAATCAAACATCAATAATCAGTCCAGTGAAACAGCAGGCTATTAGCTAACCCTAACAATTTGCCAGTGATGTTTACTAAATAAGCTTCATTTCTACATGAAATAACCCCATCAATAACAAAGTACCCCTACATCATCTGGATCCTCTGATAACCATTGATACACTTTGATATTGCAGTGTTCTGGTCATATCACTATGTAACATGGATATATGGAAACAGCAGGTCTGATGTGTTTGATTATGCGTTTTATATAATCGCCTACAAAGAGCTTCATATCACAACTAGCTCAAACACTCCCAGTTCCTTACTTGACATCTTTGCAGTGAGAAGTAGGTATCAGTCTATTCCAGTCATTGGCTCTGTAATAAACACATTTAGAGGAGGGTAACATTTGATATCGTATTGATGAGATGAACTGTGTTGATATGGTGGTTCATACATCACACAAAACAAAGAGATGCCGATGATTGTCAGACAACCGGGCGGGTTAGCTAACGTTAGCCTAATCTGTCTGAACACTGACAGTCTGGACAGCTTGTGACATCAACTGAAGGCGTTTCATGTTAGCCAAATAAATGCTATCAACAGCAGCGCATAAGGCATAAGGCCGCATTAAATGCCAAAGCAGTAATGATTATCTGGATATGATAACTGGTGAAGTAGCACTGGTAGGACTGGACCGCTAGCGCCAACGTTACATCTCTGCTGGATCAATAAACGAGCTGTACTTTAGCTAACGAGCTAACGTTAGCATGCTACAGTTTCTTGTGGTTTCTTTGAAGCTAGGTTAGCTAGCCTACACCAGACGCCAGCAATAAGTGAAGCGTTGGGTTAACGTGCGACTTACGTGTAATTATACTGTTATGACAATGGATATTCGTTACTGTCGATATGTGCTTAGCTTGAGTCATCAGCTTAACTAGCGTTAATGAACGTTAACTCGTCTGAATAACCAGCAGGCTGACGGCTAGTCAGGTTAGCTTAGCTAAATGAGCTAAATGAAAAGGAAAATGACACCTCTGAGACATTGTTAGCATGCAACGTCAAGTCAAACCAACACATCTAGAGATATACACATTCCCATAGATTTTGATGGTGACAAGCAAGCATGTATACTAAAATGTTGGCCAGAAAACTCACCCTAAAACCTTTAGTCCCAACCACAGTGTGTACGTTGTGGCTTTGACAAGGAGGGCTAACCACCTAGCTCAGAGAAACAGTCCCCACAATAAACGAATGAAACGGGGTCCACTCGTAAGATTCCTGCAGAATCTTCCAGAACTGAACCCCCACCCCTCTCCTCATTACAGCTGTTCCTTGCCTCGATGCTGATGCTCATCGCCCTCAACTGTCACTGCTGCAGCTCTAACTTATTGATATGACAGCAGACAGACCTTTCTGCTCACGAATAGTCATCATTAAGAGAAAAAGAGAAGGTATCATAACAGCGCAGCTACATAGGGTGTCACATTTTACCCTTCATGGCGCAGATGATCAACATAACATTTGTCAGAGTTGTATAGAAGCAGTTACCTGCACTGCAAAATACCTCATCTCATGTAAAAAATGTGCCATGTCAGTGCAGATGCTTAACCTTTTACACCCATTCTTTTCTACAGGGTAATAATCTCAGACTTTAATGCAAAAAAAATGACTTATTATGTCACCATACCTAAAGTAGCATTATGGACGCTTCACAGGTTCTAAGCTTTTGAGAAAATCAAAATCACTGCTCCCTTGTTTTGAGAACTGAAATACTTTGCATTCTTGTTCTCATTGTCTGAGAGCCGCCCAGGTCAATAGTTGTAATAGTGTGTTCCCTAAAGATAACAATCCAAAGCCTGTAGGATTTAGCCTACATCTCTGTCCATTCAACCTGAATAGTACTTGTTTTGGATTTGTTAATTGATTGTGTTCATTGTGACCCTGTTTCTTTCTGTTTACATTGCACACTTGAGAGCTTATTTTATTTCTGCTTGACCTGCATCCTGTATAATATGCATGCAGACACTGTTGTGATCTCATCTGCAGGTGTCCTCTTTTCATTCATCAGGCAATGGCCAGAAAGCTGTATGGATGGAAACGGGGAGCAGATTCCACACGAGTTATGGGCAGGACCGTGTTTAGCGTTGGACACCTGTGATGGAGTACATCTGGAGGTATGGTGGAGGTCACATGTCTCTTGTAAGCTACTGTGCAGGCTTAACACAGACACTCACAGGGCCTCCCAGGCACAGCTGTGGGATTCTGGATGCCCGGGGGCAGAACAGGGCCTGTGACATTTTGAATCAATCAGAGGGAAACCCGTAAAGCTGTTCTTGTAATGCAGATTCCGACCCAGTTCTTAAGCCTGTAGAGCTCTCCAAAATAGACTCAGGCAGTGGAACTAAGCAGACTTGAAAGTTTACTCTGGTGGTAGACGGTGGGGGTATTTTTAGAAGCTGCTTCAGTCAGATTATTATGATGTATCATTCCAGAGGTATTCCTTGGACAAATGCCTTGAGTATTATCATTAACCTGTCCGTCTAACCAGCATTCCCAGACATACGGTACTCTATTTCTATGTAAAAACAGACATTGACATTGCAATAACTTTGTTTCCTGCCGTTGGCTTGGAGTCAACAATTTGACCGTTTTGCCATTTGATGAAAGAAACAGGAAAGGAAGGTTGTGGAATGTAACTAAGTACATTTACTCATGTATGGAACTAGAATAGAATAGAATTTTGAGGTACTTTCTATTTTCTCCTACGTTATACTATAATGTTAAAACTGTAATTTCACTGAAATTCAGAGGCATATATTGTACTTTTTACTTCGCAATGTTTCTTTGATAACTATAGTTATTAGTTATTTTGCGTGTTAATAATACAAAATGTAATCAAAAAATAAATCATTATATATTAATATGGGTAAAGATACAACTTTATTGAGCCCTTGGTGAAAATCACAAGCTACCTACCAGTATATAAAGTATAAAATCAGCCTCAACTTTACCAGCTGCACCATTAAAGTGATGTACACATTAATGCATCAGTAATTATAGTCCAATATTATAATATAGATTATTCTTAAATGGGTCATTCTGCATAAGAAGTCCTTTTACTTTTGGGATTATGTAAGTATATTTTGATGCTAATGTACTTTTACCTAGGTAACATGTTTAATTCAGCACTTTTACTCAATGGAGTATTTCTACGTAGTGCTACGTTTTAGTTTTTAGTGCTACTTACTTCTTCCATCGCTAGAAACGGGTAGACTGATAAGCTCTGAAGTATCCTCACACATGTCACTCAATGTAAACTTAGACGCGATGTGCATCCTCGACACAGCTCATATCATAGTCATGAACCTGCAATCTTTTATTTAAAGGTTTGTTTCCTATTTGATTTTGGCAAAAAAAAACAAACTCTATTATTGCTAGAGCCTGACCATTACTGGATTTTTGAGGCAGATACCAATATTTAAGAGCTGAAATCTACTAACAATATTCTCCTATATTGTTTTCACATAAACACATTATATAAACTTTAATTTTCCCTATCTCTAATTTATATACTAAATATTTTGCTGAATATTTTACAGTTGAAAAATAACCCCAATATCAAATACAACAGTACGTTTTTGAGATTGGATAAATAAGGGTAGTGAAAGTAGTAGTAGAAGTAACATTAACAATGAATTAATAGATTCATTATAATTTAAAAAAACAAAGACTTGGTAATACCAAACAATACAAAATGCATTTTTTTAACCCAATCGTTTATTTCTGCTGTGACATATTGCATACTCTCTGTCCGCATTGCACACCTTATGTAACATATGAAGACTTAGAGGCCCAGATATTACAAACATATAAACATCAGATTACATATAGACCGCGCTCATAAAAGTAATCTCCACTAACGAATAGTCTTATAAGGAAGACACTCAGAAACAATCAAATGCAATGCTGCAACAAGATAAAAGAACAAATATCCAATTCTACTGATAGCTAGAATGTAATAGGAGACTATAAGTTTATATTTCAGATCTTTATTTAATAGTAGATTGATTAAATTTCATGTGTTCAATCAAATTCTTAACTCATTATCCAAAATATACTAATATGTCTGTGATAAGCTAAATTCATCCAAAGCTACTAATAAAAACAGCAACAACATTTTAGTTTCTAAAGTGTTTTAATTGATGTATTACAATGTGTACATTTTCATCAGGTAAACATTTACAATGTAAGTGATCATTTAATTGGTTGAAACTCTATATTTCAGTTCTTTGATCACTTCAGTGTTTGAGTATAACGGTCCTGTTCTGGACAAGATACACAAGACCTTAGCTGTCTCCAACCCAGTCCATTTGTATGCATGCAAACATTACTTCATATCTTCTACACATTAATAGATAATATCAAAGGCAAACAGGAACAGTCTATTCTTGAGAAATGCAGTTACAATTCAGTACAGCAAAGTTAGAGATCAAGCAACATACTATAGCTTAGATACACAGTTTATGTAGTTAGAAGGCCTTTACAAAATCAAAGCCAAAACCTTTTGTCATTTCTCTCAAAGATTAACATCAGTTAACAGAGAAATGTGTTTGAGTGTGTTAAGTAACACTTAGTTGATGGATGATAAGATGGGATTCTCATCTCAGTTCACTGAATGAGTATTGACGTCTCCAGATACTGTTTTCTTTGGAATGGTTTTTAGGCTATTTGGTTTTTGATATTTTTAAGCTGTAGCAATGATTCTCTACCCAAACCACCTTCTATCTGTCTGCCTGTGTTTTGGTGAACTACCTTTGGATACCTTTCTTGGCAATACACTGTTTCCTGCAAAGGTTATTAATTGACCACTGGCTTCAGTGATAAGAGTATGTAGTGTTACTAATAACTGGGGGCCAGAAGTGTAGAATTCTGACAAAATATATATAGCAAAATAACTAAGCCTGCTCAGAGACAAAGTTATGTTTGATCATTTTCATTTGAGTAGTTTATTATGATTAACCATATAGGATGTGATTCTGTCGAAAATTTCACAAGTGAGTTTTGTAGCAAAATCATAGAAGACAAAGTGCACTAAAAACACACCCTCTAAGTTTTAATGTGTACAAATAGTAGAAGGATTGTTTTAATTCACCCTCAAGTACCTTCAGGATGCACTGAAGATAGATCAGAGAAACCCTCAGTCTGATGAGGGACAACAGTTGTCAGATTCATTTTGGGAATGTGCTGGCCCATATCAGCTGTCCCAAGTTAGCGGTGGTAAGATTACTGGGGGGTTATATGTTTTACTACCTCGCTCAATAAAGGAATAAGAGAAGCACCAAAAGTAGAGCATTTCACTTTTCTTTGACTCTATATATGCATATAGTACTGCATTCTAAAAAAAAAAAGGTTTAGACCGAATTCAGTTTGGAAAAATGTGCAAAAAATGCATAAAAATAAAGGTTTTCATGGCACTTTTTTCATTTCTATGTGAAGCTGAATTAACCTTCAGCATGTTGTTCTCAAATAGTCTCATTTAAAGCTTAACTGATGTTGAGGTAAAAGCTGAGTATGGAGACATAGAAAGAACCAAATATCCATTGTGCGACAGTATGTATGCTGTGAATATATATCTCATTATGATTGTTTTTTTTCTTCTTTTCAACATAAATGATATTTTTGATCTACACACTAATAATTTGTTAGGCTGACATTTATGCTGCTCTGTGTGGAAATGACCTGATTCTCTCTCAGGACATTCTACGCTATGACAACCAATAAGTTTCCCATGGAGCAGATAGATCAGGCTGTCCATATCTTGTGGTGACAAACACCAGCATTAGCTTAAACCTGCTTCTCTGCCCTGAACTCATAAAGCACAACACCAGTGCAATCAAATTGCTATAAGAATAGTAGCAGCCTTGCCTACAGTATTTAAAATATTTGATGAAAAGCTATGTTACGTGCGCTGGTAATACGCTCCTTTAATTATTAGTGTGATGCCCTATAGATGATATATATAAAAAACTGAAAACTAGCGTTGTCAGATTAACAGAGGAAATTCTTGTTTCAACATAATCATGATTTTTACTGCTACACAAGAGTCCTCCATTCAAAGCTTCATGTTAAAGGACCAGTGTGTAGGATTTAGTGGCATCTGGCGGTGAAGTTTCAGATTGCAACTAACTGAACACTGTTGGCGTCTGTATTTGA